>NC_091297.1:39845715-39970715 GCF_038502225.1 Cherax quadricarinatus | reverse complement strand
GTGTGGTTGTGGGAGAGGCGCCACCCACCTGCCAAACACCACGTTGGCAATGTGTGGTTTTTGGAGAGGCGCCACCCACCTGCCAAAACACCACGCTGGCAATGTGTGGTTGTGGAAGAGGCGCCACACACCTGCCAAACACCAGGCTGGCAATGTGTGTTTGTTGGGGAGGCGCCACCCACCTGTTAAACACCACGCTGGCAATGTATGGTTGTTGGAGATGCGCCACACACTTGCCAAACACCACGCTAGCAATGTGTGGTTTGGGAAAGCTGGAACCCAACTGCGAAACACCACGCTGGCAATGTGTGATTGTAGGAGAGGCACCACCCACCTGCCAAAACACCACGCTGGCAATGTGTGGTTATGGGAGAGGCGCCATCCATTTGCCAAACACCGCACTAGCAATGTGTGGTTGTGGGAGAGGCGCCACTCACTTGCCAAGCACCACACTGGCAATGTGTGGTTGTTGGAGAGGCGCCACCCACCTGCCAAATACCACGCTGGCAATGTGTGGTTGTGGGAGAGGCGCCACCCACCTGCCAAACACCATGCTGGCAATGTGTGGTTGTGGGGGAGGCGCCACCCACCTGCCAAGCACCACGCTGGCAATGTGTGGTTGTGGGAGAGGCGCCGCCCACCTGCCAAACACCACGCTGGTAATGTGTGGTTGTGGGAGAGGCGCCACCCACCTGCCAAACACCACGCTGGCAATATGTGGTTGTGGGAGAGGCTCCACCCACCTGCCAAACACCACGCTGGCAACGTGTGGTTATGGGAGAGGCGCCACCTACCTGCCAAACACATCGCTGGCCATGTGTGGTTGTGGGAGAGGCACCACCCACCTGCCAAACACCATGCTGGCAATGTGTGGTTATGGGAGAGGCGCCACCCACCTGCCAAACACCGCGCTGGCAATGTGTGGTTGTGGGAGAGGCGCCACCCACCTGCCAAACACCACGCTGGCAATGTGTGGTTGTGGGAGAGGCGCCACCCACCTGCCAAACACCACGCTGGCAATGTGTGGTTGTGGGAGAGGCGCCACCCACCTGTCAAACACCACGCTATCAATGTGTGGTTGTGGGAGAGGCATCACCCACCTGCCAAACACCACGCTGGCAATGTGTGGTTGTGGGAGAGGCACCACCCACCTGCCAAACACCATGCTGGCAATGTATGGTTGTGGGAGAGGCGCCGCCCACCTGCCAAACACCACGCTGGTAATGTGTGGTTGTGGGAGAGGCGCCACCCACCTGCTAAACACCAGGCTGGCAATGTGTGGTTGTGAGAGAGGCGCCACCCACCTGCCAAGCACCACGCTGGCAATGTGTGGTTGTTGGAGAGGCGCCACCCACCTGCCAAATACCACGCGAGTAATGTGTGGTTGTAGGATACGCACCACCCACCTGCCAAACACCACGCTGGCAACGTGTGGTTGTGGGAGAGGCGCCACCCACCTGCCAAACACATCGCTGGCCATGTTTGGTTGTGGGAGAGGCGCCACCCACCTGCCAAACACCACACTGGCAATGTGTGGTTGTGGGAGAGGCGCCACCCACCTGCCAAACACCACGCTGGCAATGTGTGGTTGTGGGAGAGGCGCCACCCACCTGCCAAACACCACGCTGGCAATGTGTGGTTGTGGGAGAGGCGCCACCCACCTGCCAAACACCACGCTGGCAATGTGTGGTTGTGGGAGAGGCGCCACCCACCTGCCAAACACCACACTGGCAATGTGTGGTTGTGGGAGAGGCGCCACCCACCTGCCAAACACCACGCTGGCAATGTGTGGTTGTGGGAGAGGCGCCACCCACCTGCCAAACACCACGCTGGCAATGTATGGTTGTGGGAGAGGCGCCACCCACCTGCCAAACACCACACTGGCAATGTATGGTTGTGGGAGAGGCGCCACCCGCCTGCCAAACACCACACTGGCAATGTGTGGTTGTGGGAGAGGCGCCAACCACCTGCCAAACACCACGCTGGCAATGTGTGGTTGTGGGAGAGGTGCCACCCACCTGCCAAACACCACGCTGGCAATGTGTGGTTGTGGGAGAGGCGCCACCCACCTGCCAAACACCACGCTGGCAATGTGTGGTTGTGGGAGAGGCGCCACCCACCTGCCAAACACCACGCTGGCAATGTGTGGTTGTGGGAGAGGCGCCACCCACCTGCCAAACACCACGCTGGTAGTTGTGGGAGAGGCAATGTGTGGTTGTGGGAGAGGCGCCACCCACCTGCCAAACACCACGCTGGCAATGTGTGGTTGTGGGAGAGGCGCCACCCACCTTCCAAACACCACGCTGGCAATGTATGGTTGTGGGAGAGGCGCCACCCGCCTGCCAAACACCACACTGGCAATGTGTGTTTGTGGGAGAGCCGCCACCCACCTGCCAAACACCACGCTGGCAATGTGTGGTTGTGGGAGAGGCGCCACCCACCTGCCAAACACCACGCTGGCAATGTGTGGTTGTGGGAGAGGCGCCACCCACCTGCCAAACACCACGCTGGCAATGTGTGGTTGTGGGAGAGGCGCCACCCACCTGCCAAACACCACGCTGGCAATGTATGGTTGTGGGAGAGGCGCCACCCGCCTGCCAAACACCACACTGGCAATGTGTGGTTGTGGGAGAGCCGCCACCCACCTGCCAAAAACCACGCTATCAATGTGTGGTTGTGGGAGAAGCGCCACCCACCTGCCCAACACCATGCTGGCAATGTGTGGTTGTGGGAGAGGTGCCACCCACCTGCCAAACACCACGCTGGCAATGTGTGGTTGTGGGAGAGGCGCCACCCACCTGCCAAACACCACGCTGGCAATGTGTGGTTGTGGGAGAGGCGCCACCCACCTGCCAAACACCACGATGGCAATGTGTGGTTGTGGGAGAGGCGCCACCCACCTGCCAAACACCACGCTGGCAATGTGTGGTTGTGGGAGAGGCGCCACCCACCTGCCAAACACCACGCTGGCAATGTGTGGTTGTGGGAGAGGCGCCACCCACCTGCCAAACACCACGCTGGCAATGTGTGGTTGTGGGAGAGGCACCACCCACCTGCCAAACACCACGCTGGCAATGTGTGGTTGTGGGAGAGGCGCCACCCACCTGCCAAACACCACGCTGGCAATGTGTGGTTGTGGGAGAGGCGCCACCCACCTGCCAAACACCACGCTGGCAATGTGTGGTTGTGGGAGAGGCGCCACCCACCTGCCAAACACCACGCTGGCAATGTGTGGTTGTGGGAGAGGCACCACCCACCTGCCAAACACCACGCTGGCAATGTGTGGTTGTGGGAGAGGCGACACCCACCTGCCAAACACCACGCTGGCAATGTGTGTTTGTGGGAGAGGCGCCACCCACTTGCCAAACACCAGGCTGTCAATGAGTTTTTGTGGGAGAGGCGCCACCCACCTGCCAAACACCACGCTGGCAATGTGTGGTTGTGGGAGAGGCACCACCCACCTGCCAAACAACATGCTGGCAATGTATGGTTGTGCCAAACACCACGCTGGTAATGTGTGGTTGTGGGAGAGGCCCCACCCACCTGCCAAACACCACGCTGGCAATGTGTGGTTGTGGGAGAGGCGCCACCAACCTGCCAAACACCACTCTGGCAATGTGTGGTTGAGGGAGAGGCGCCACCAACCTGTCAAACACCTCGCTATCAATGTGTGGTTGTGGGAGAGGCACCACCCACCTGCCAAACACCACGCTGGTAATGTGTGGTTGTGGGAGAGGCGCCACCCACCTGCCAAACACCACGCTGGCAATATGTGGTTGTGGGAGAGGCGCCACCCACCTGCCAAACACCACGCTGGCAATGTGTGGTTGTGAGAGAGGCGCCACCCACCTGCCAAACACCACGCTGGCACGCCACTCACCTGCCAAGCACCACGCTGGCAATGTGTGGTTGTGGGAGAGGCGCCACCCACCTGCCAAACACCACGCTGGCAATGTATGGTTGTGGGAGAGGCACAATCCACCTGCCAAACACCACGCTGGCAATATGTAGTTGTGGGAGAGGCGCCACCCACCTGCCAAACACCACGCTGGCAATGTATGGTTGTGGGAGAGGCGCCACCCACCTGCCAAACACCACACTGGCAATGTGTGGTTGTGGGAGAGGCACCACCCACCTGCCAAACACCACGCTGGCAATGTGTGGTTGTGGGAGAGGCGCCACCCACCTGCCAAACACCACGCTGGCAATGTATGGTTGTGGGAGAGGCGCCACCCGCCTGCCAAACACCACACTGGCAATGTGTGGTGTTGGGAGAGCCGCCACCCACCTGCCAAACACCACGCTGGCAATGTGTGGTTGTGGGAGAGGCGCCACCCACCTGCCAAACACCACGCTGGCAATGTGTGGTTGTGGGAGAGGCGCCACCCACCTGCCAAACACCACGCTGGCAATGTGTGGTTGTGGGAGAGGCGCCACCCACCTGCCAAACACCACGCTGGCAATGTGTGGTTGTGGGAGAGGCGCCACCCACCTGCCAAACACCACGCTATCAATGTGTGGTTGTGGGAGAGGCGCCACCCACCTGCCAAACACCTCTCTGGCAATGTGTGGTTGTGAGAGAGGCGCCACCCACCTGCCAAACACCACGCTGGCAATGTGTGGTTGTGGGAGAGGCGCCACCAACCTGCCAAACACCACGCTGGCAATGTGTGGTTATGGGAGAGGCGCCACCCACCTGTCAAACACCACGCTATCAATGTGTGGTTGTCGGAGAGGCGCCACCCACCTGCCAAACACCTCGCTTGCAATGTGTGGTTGTGGGAGAGGCGCCACCCACCTGCCAAACACCATGCTGTCAATGTGTATTTGTGGGAGAGGCGCCACCCACCTGCCAAACACCACGCTGGCAATGTGTGGTTGTGGGAGAGGCACCACCCACCTGCCAAACACCTCGCTGAAAATGTGTGGGTGTGGGAGAGGCGCCACCCACCTGCCAAACACCACGCTGGCAATGTATGGTTGTGGGAGAGGCGCCACCCATCTGCCAAACACCGCACGGGCAATGTGTGGTTGTGGGAGAGGCACCTCCCCCTGCCAAACACCACGCTGGCAATGTGTGGTTGTGGGAGAGGCGCCACCCACCTGCCAAACACCACGCTGGCAATGTGTGGTTGTGGGAGAGGTGCCACCCACCTGCCAAACACCACGCTTTCAATGTGTGGTTGTGGGAGAGGCGCCACACACCTGCCAAACACCAGGCTGGCAATGTGTGGTTGTGGGAGAGGCGCCACCCACCTGCCAAACACCACGCTGGCAATGTGTGGTTGTGGGATGGGCGGCACCCACCTGCCAAACATCACGATGGCAATGTGTGTTTGTGGGAGAAGCACCACCCACCTGCCAAACACCACGCTGGCAATGTTTGGTTGTGGGAGAGGCGCCACCCACCTGCCAAACACCACGCTGGCAATGTGTGGTTGTGGGAGAGGCGCCACACACCTGTCAAACACCTCGCTATCAATGTGTGGTTGTGGGAGAGGCACCACCCACCTGCCAAACACCACGCTGGCAATGTGTGGTTGTGGGAGAGGCACCACCCACCTGCCAAACACCATGCTGGCAATGTGTGGTTGTGGGAGAGGCGCCACCCACCTGCCAAACACCACGCTGGCAATGTGTGGTTGTGGGAGAGGCGCCACCCACCTGCCAAACACCACGCTGGCAATGTGTGGTTGTGGGAGAGGCGCCACCCACCTGCCAAACACCACGCTGGCAATGTGTGGTTGTGGGAGAGGCACCACCCACCTGCCAAACAACATGCTGGCAATGTATGGTTGTGGGAGAGGCGCCGCCCACCTGCCAAACACCACGCTGGTAATGTGTGGTTGTGGGAGAGGCGCCACCCACCTGCCAAACACCACGCTGGCAATGTGTGGTTGTGGGAGAGGCGCCACCCACCTGCCAAACACCACGCTGGCAATGTGTGGTTGTGGGAGAGGCGCCACCCACCTGCCAAACACCACGCTGGCAATGTGTGTTTGTGGGAGAGGCGCCACCCACCTGCCAAACACCACGCTGGCAATGTGTGGTTGTGGGAGAGGCGCCACCCACCTGCCAAACACCATGCTGTCAATGTGTATTTGTGGGAAAGGCACCACCCACCTGCCAAACACCACGCTGGCAATGTGTGGTTGTGGGAGAGGCGCCACCCACCTGCCAAACACCACGCTGGTAATGTGTGGTTGTGGGAAAGGCGCCACCCACCTGCCAAACACCACGCTGGCAATGTGTGGTTGTGGGAGAGGCGCCACCCACCTGCCAAACACCACGCTGGCAATGTGTGGTTGTGGGAGAGACGCCACCCACCTGCCAAACACCACGCTATCAATGTGTGGTTGTGGGAGAGGCGCCACCCACCTGCCAAACACCACGGTGGCAATGTGTGGTTGTGGGAGAGGCGCCACCCACCTGCCAAACACCACGCTGGCAATGTGTGGTTGTGGGAGAGGCGCCACCAACCTGCCAAACACCACGCTGGCAATGTGTGGTTATGGGAGAGGCGCCACCCACCTGCCAAACACCACGATGGCAATGTGTGGTTGTGGGAGAGGCGCCACCCACCTGCCAAACACCACGCTATCAATGTGTGGTTGTGGGAGAGGCGCCACCCACCTGCCAAACACCACGCTGGCAATGTGTGGTTGTGGGAGAGGCGCCACCCACCTGCCAAACACCACGCTGGCAATGTGTGGTTGTGGGAGAGGCGCCACCCACCTGCCAAACACCACACTGGCAATGTGTGGTTGTGGGAGAGGCACCACACACCTGCCAAACCTCACACTGGCAATGTATGGTTGTGGGAGAGGCGCCACCCGCCTGCCAAACACCACACTGGCAATGTGTGGTTGTGGGAGAGGCGCCACCCACCTGCCAAAAACCCCACGCTGGCAAAGTGTGGTTGTGGGAGAGGCGCTATCACCTGCCAAACACCATTCTGGCAATGTGTGGTTGTGAGAGAGGCGCTATCACCTGCCAAACACCACGCTGGCAATGTGTGGTTATGGGAGAGGCGCCACCCACCTGCCAAACACCACAATGGCAATGTGTGGTTGTGGGAGAGGCGCCACCAACCTGCCAAACACCACGCTATCAATGTGTGGTTGTGGGAGAGGCACCACCCACCTGCCAAACACCACGCTAGCAATGTGTTGTTGTGGGAGAGGCACCACCCACCTGCCAAACACCATGCTGGCAATGTATGGTTGTGGGAGAGGCGCCACCCACCTGCCAAACACCACGCTGGCAATGTGTGGTTGTGGGAGAGGCACCACCCATCTGCCAAACACCACTCTGGCAATGTGTGGTTGTGAGAGAGGCGCCACCCACCTGCCAAACACCACGCTGGCAATGTGTGGTTGTGGGAGAGGCGCCACCCACCTGCCAAACACCACGCTGGCAATGTGTGGTTGTGGGAGAGGCGCCACCCACCTGCCAAACACCACGCTGGCAATGTGTGGTTGTGGGAGAGGCGCCACCCACCTGCCAAGCACCATGCTGGCAATGTGTGGTTGTGGGAGAGGCGCCACCCACCTGCCCAACACCATGCTGGCAATGTGTGGTTGTGGGAGAGGCGCCACCCACCTGCCAAACACCACGCTGGCAATGTGTGGTTGTGAGAGAGGCACAACCCACCTGCCAAACACCATGCTGGCAATATGTGGTTATGGGAGAGGCGCCACCCACCTGCGAAACACCGCGCTGGCAATGTGTGGTTGTGGGAGAGGCGACACCCACCTGCCAAACACCACGCTGGCAATGTGTGTTTGTGGGAGAGGCGCCACCCACTTGCCAAACACCAGGCTGTCAATGTGTTTTTGTGGGAGAGGCGCCACCCACCTGCCAAACACCACGCTGGCAATGTGTGGTTGTGGGAGAGGCAGTACCCACCTGCCAAACAACATGCTGGCAATGTATGGTTATGGGAGAGGCGCCGCCCACCTGCCAAACACCACGCTGGTAATGTGTGGTTGTGGGAGAGGCGCCACCCACCTGCCAAACACCACGCTGGCAATGTGTGGTTGTGGGAGAGGCGCCACCAACCTGCCGAACACCACGCTGGCAATGTGTGGTTGTGGGAGAGGCGCCACCCACCTGTCAAACACCACGCTATCAATGTGTGGTTGTGGGAGAGGCACCACCCACCTGCCAAACACCATGCTGGCAATGTATGGTTGTGGGAGAGGCGCCGCCCACCTGCCAAACACCACGCTGGTAATGTGTGGTTGTGGGAGAGGCGCCACCCACCTGCCAAACACCACGCTGGCAATATGTGGTTGTGGGAGAGGCGCCTCCCACCTGCCAAACACCACGCTGGCAATGTGTGGTTGTGAGAGAGGCGCCACCCACCTGCCAAGCACCACGCTGGCAATGTGTGGTTGTGGGAGAGGCGCCACCCACCTGCCAAACACCACGCTGGCAATGTATGGTTGTGGGAGAGGCACAATCCACCTGCCAAACACCACGCTCGCAATATGTAGTTGTGGGAGAGGCGCCACCCACCTGCCAAACACCACACTGGCAATGTGTGGTTGTGGGAGAGGCACCACCCACCTGCCAAACACCACGCTGGCAATGTGTGGTTGTGAGAGAGGCGCCACCCACCTGCCAAGCACCACGCTGGCAATGTGTGGTTGTGGGAGAGGCGCCACCCACCTGCCAAACACCACGCTGGCAATGTATGGTTGTGGGAGAGGCACAATCCACCTGCCAAACATCACGCTCGCAATATGTAGTTGTGGGAGAGGCGCCACCCACCTGCCAAACACCACACTGGCAATGTGTGGTTGTGTGAGAGGCGCCACCCACCTGCCAAACACCACACTGGCAATGTGTGGTTGTGGGAGAGGCACCACCCACCTGCCAAACACCACGCTGGCAATGTGTGGTTGTGTGAGAGGCGCCACCCACCTGCCAAACACCACGCTGGCAATGTGTGGTTGTGTGAGAGGCGCCACCCACCTGCCAAACACCACGCTGGCAATGTATGGTTGTTGGTGAGGCGCCACCCGCCTGCTAAACACCACATTGGCAATGTGTGGTTGTGGGAGAGCCGGTACCCACCTGCCAAACACCACGCTGGCAATGTGTGGTTGTGGGAGAGGCGCCACCCACCTGCCAAACACCACGCTATCAATGTGTGGTTGTGGGAGAGGCGCCACCCACCTGCCAAACACCACTCTGGCAATGTGTGGTTGTGAGAGAGGCGCCACCCACCTGCCAAACACCACGCTGGCAATGTGTGGTTGTGGGAGAGGCGCCACCAACCTGCCAAACACCACGCTTGCAATGTGTGGTTATGGGAGAGCCGCCACCCATCTGTCAAACACCACGCTATCAATGTGTGGTTGTGAGAGAGGCGCCACCCACCTGCCAAACACCTCGCTTGCAATGTGTGGTTGTGGGAGAGGCCCCACCCACCTGCCAAACACCATGCTGTCAAAGTGTATTTGTGGGAGAGGCGCCACCCACCTGCCAAACACCACGCTGGCAAAGTGTGGTTGTGGGAGAGGCGCCACCCACCTGCCAAACAACACGCTGGCAATGTTTAGTTGTGGGAGAGGCACCACCCACCTGCCAAACACCTCGCTGAAAATGTGTGGTTGTGGGAGAGGCGCCACCTACCTGCCGAACACCACGCTGGCAATGTATGGTTGTGGGAGAGGCGCCACCCATCTGCCAAACACCGCACTGGCAATGTGTGGTTGTGGGAGAGGCACCACCCACCTGCCAAACACCACGCTGGCAATGTGTGGTTGTGGGAGAGGCGCCACCCACCTGCCAAACACCACGCTGGCAATGTGTGGTTGTGGGAGAGGCGCCACCCACCTGCCAAACACCACGCTTTCAATGTGTGGTTGTGGGAGAGGGGCCACACACCTGCCAAACACCAGGCTGGCAATGTGTGGTTGTGGGAGAGGCGCCACCCACCTGCCAAACACCACGCTGGCAATGTGTGGTTGTGGGAGAGGCGCCACCCACCTGCCAAACACCACGATGGCAATGTTTGTTTGTGGGAGAGGCACCACCCACCTGCCAAACACCACGCTGGCAATGTATGGTTGTGGGAGAGGCGCCACCCACCTGCCAAACACCACGCTGGCAATGTGTGGTTGTGGGAGAGGCACCACCCACCTGCCAAACACCACGCTGGCAATATGTGGTTGTGGGAGAGGCGCCACCCACCTGCCAAACACCACGCTGGCAATGTGTGGTTGTGGGAGAGGCGCCACCCACCTGCCAAACACCACGATGGGAATGTGTGTTTGTGGGAGAGGCACCACCCACCTGCCAAACACCACGCTGGCAATGTGTGGTTGTGGGAGAGGCGCCACCCACCTGCCAAACACCACGCTGGCAATGTGTAGTTGTGGGAGAGGCACCACCCACCTGCCAAACACCACGCTGGCAATGTATGGTTGTGGGAGAGGCGCCACCCACCTGCCAAACACCACGCTGGCAATGTGTGGTTGTGGGAGAGGCACCACCCACCTGCCAAACACCACGCTGGCAATATGTGGTTGTGGGAGAGGCGCCACCCACCTGCCAAACACCACGCTGGCAATGTGTGGTTGTGGAAGAGGCGCCACCCACCTGCCAAACACCACGCTGGCAATGTATGGTTGTGGGAGAGGCGCCACCCACCTGCCAAACACCACGCTGGCAATGTGTGGTTGTGGGAGAGGCACCACCCACCTGCCAAACACCACGCTGGCAATATGTGGTTGTGGGAGAGGCACCACCCACCTGCCAAACACCACGCTGGCAATGTGTGGTTGTGGGAGAGGCGCCACCCACCTGCCAAACACCACGCTGGCAATGTGTAGTTGTGGGAGAGGCACCACCCACCTGCCAAACACCACTCTGGCAATGTGTGGTTGTGAGAGAGGCGCCACCCACCTGCCAAACACCACGCTTCTATCCCCTTGTCTTTCTTCTATTCTTCTCTACGTTCTCGTCTCTAGTTTCCCCTGTATTCTTTTCTCTATTCTCTCTTCTGTTCACGGCTCTATTCAATCCCCTGTTGTTGTCCTTGTTATCATCATAGATGATTTTTCGAGTATTATTTTGTGTTTTCATCTGGTCCATTATTTTATTACCCAATTATTCCTTATAGAGATTGCATATTCAATTTCAAGGAAGGAAAAAACTAGTTTTTTATCATTATTACGTATATAAAACATCAAAAATGGTCAAGATATTTTGATGTGTTTCTTAAAAAATTTTCATAGTCATGTAGTGTTGGTAGGTTGAGGCTACTTCCACGCTGCGCTGGGACGATCTCCGCACTGCTTTGAATCCCATTTTCCTGGAGAGTCCTCAGTTATGCATCCAGAAACAACTGAGTCATACTGGCAGTGCAGTAAGGCCTTTTTTTGTATACTGTATACATATTTATTGAAATTCGGTATGAGAATTAACCTGCCATGGAGTTGTGAAGGTTCGTAGGGCTGTGCTGGGGTGGTGGTGGTGCTCCTAGAAGTGAGATGGGATTGTGGTGGTGGTGCTCCTAGGAGTGAGCCAGGGTGGTGGTGGTGGTGGTGATGGTGGTGGTGGTGGTGGTGGTGGTGGTGGTGGTGCTTCTAGGAATGAGCTGCAGTGATGGTGGTGCTCCTCTGAGTGAGATGAGATTGTTGTGGTGGTGCTCCTAGCACAAAGCTGGTGCTGTGGAGGTGGTGGTCCTAGGACAAAGTTGAGGTAATGGTGCTCTTAGGACAGAACTGGGATAATAATGTGCTCCTAGGACAGAGCTTGGGTAACGGTACACCTAGGACAGAACTGGGGTAATGGTGCTCCTAGGACAGTGTTTGGTATATTCTTTAGCTCGCAGAAATTATCCTACTATTGTACTCTTGTCCGATTTTCGCTGCAGTGGACCAAACGACCTGAAATTCCTTCCTTCTCTCTCTCTCTCTCTCTCTCTCTCTCTCTCTCTCTCTCTATCTCTCTCTCTCTCTCTCTCTCTCTCTCTCTCTCTCTCTCTCTCTCTCTCTTTCTCTCTCTCTCTCCTCTCTCTCTCTTCTCTCTCCTCTCTTTCTCTTCTCTCTCTCTCTTCTCTCTCTCTCTCTCTCTCTCTCTCTCTCTCTCTCTCTCTCTCTCTCTCTCTCTCTCTCTCTCTCTCTCTCTCCCATTCATTCATCCTCCCTCTCATTTCCTTACTTATTAGTGCTATCTTCCTGGCTCTTTCCCTTCATTTTCAACTCTTTAAGCTATGCGACAGAACGTGATACTTCCTAAGCTTAGTTTCTAAACTGCATAAATAAACGCGTAACAGCAATTTTAATATTGTTATTGCGAGTTAAAAGAATTATGAATAAATGGATAAAAATGTAGTGTTGCCTACAAGAGAAACAACGTTTCACTCTGTGTTAAGTTTTGTCAAATCACAGCGTTAACATAGATGGAAAATTATATATAAAAATATGTAAGCACTCAATCTTCGTGTTTTATAGTGGTAGTCAGCTGATGGTGCTGGGAGTCGAGTGATGGTGGTATGATGTGGTGCAGTACGGTATAGTGTGGTGTGATGGGATGGGGTGGGGTGCGATATGGAAATGTGTTGTAGGGAAAGGTGTGGAATGGTGAGATGTGGTATTATGTGGAGTGGTACTATGGGTTGTAGTATGGTGGTGTGAGGTGGGGTGTGGAATGATGTGGTGAGGTGAGGCATGGTATGGTGGAATGTGTAGTGAGATGAGGTATCGTTTTTTATGGGGAGGTGGGGTATACCTGGAGAGGGTTTCGGGGGTCAGCGCCCCCGCGATCCGGTCTGTGACCAGTTATCGCGGTGGATCAAGGCCTGATCAACCAGGCTGTTACTGCTGGCCGGACACGAACTGAAGTACGAACCACAGCCCGGTTGGTCAGGTACTGACTTCACGTGCTTGTCCAGTGCCTTCTTGAAGACACCCAGGGGTCTGTTGGTAATCCCCCTTATGTATGCTGGGAGGCAACTGAACAGTGTTGGGCTCCTGACACTTACTGTGTTGCCTCGTAGTGTACTCGTGGCGCCCCTGCTTTTCGTTGGGCGGATGTTGCACCGTCTGCCTAATCTTTTGTCTTTTGCTTTCGTAGGCAGTGATTTTCGTGTGAAAATTTGGATCTAATCCCTCTAGGATTTCCAAGTGTATATTGTCATGTATCTTCCTCGCCTGCCACCCAGAGAATACAAGTAAAAGAACTTCAACCATTCCCAGTAATTTAGGTGTTTTATCGTACTTATGTGTGCCATAAAGTTCTCTGTACATTCTCCAGGTCAGCTATTTCACGTGCCTTGAAAGACGCCGTTAGTGTACAGCAATATTTCAGTCTAAGGAGGACAAGTGATTTGAAGAGAATCATCATGGGCTCATTATCGATCCTATCATTTTTCTAGCAGATGTGATAGATACATTGTTGTGATCTTTGAAAGTGAGAACCTCAGATATTATCACTGCCAGGTCCTTCACATTAGTTTATCGCTCTATTGTGTGGTTGAAATTTGTTTTATACTCTGATATAGTTGTATTTTCCTCAAGCTTTCCATATCGGAGAAATTGAAATTTCTCTTCATTGAGCTTCAAATTGTTTTCTGCGGCCCGTTTAAAGATTTGATTGATGTCCACGTTGGAGTCTTACACTGTCTTCAATGGAGGACACTGTCATGCAAACTCGGGTGTCATCCGCAAAGGAGGATATGGTAATGTGGCTTACATCTCTGTCTTTGTCAGACATGAGGATGAGGAACAGGATGGGGACGAGTACTGTGTCTTGTGGAACAGATTTTTTTCACTGTAGCCGTCTTAGACTTTATACTCTGTTTATTATTACTTTTTTGTTCTGTTTGCTAGGAAGCTATAGATCCTTCTACCAACTTTTCCTTTTATTCGTTTATCACGCATTTTTACGCTATTACACCATGGTCGCACTTGTCGAAGACTTTCGCAGTCTGTGTATACTACATCTGCGTTTTGTTTGTCCTCTAGAGCATTCAAGACCTTGCCATAGTGGTCCAGTAGCTGGGACAGGCAGAAGCGACCTGTTCTAAACCCACGTTGCCCTGGGTTGTTTAACTGATGGATATCTAGATGGGTGGAGATCTTCCTTCTTAGAACCCTTTCAAAGATTTTTATGTGGGGCGTTAGCGCTGTTTGTCTGTAATTCTTTGCTATTGGTTTACTGCCCCGTTTGTAGAGTGGGGCTATATCTGTTGTTTTAAGTGACTGGGATAAACCGTGTCTATGCTCCTTCTCCATGGAATACTAAAGGCGCGTGACAGGGGCTTCTTGCAGTTCTTGAGCATGGAGTTCCACGAGCCTGGGCCTGGGTCAGAGTGCATTGGCATGTCATTTATTGCCTTTTCGAAGTCATGTGGTGTTAGGATAATATCATAAATGTTTGAATTGACCAAATTCTGAGTCTTGGTCATATAAAATTCATTTAGGCTGTCGACTCTTAGTCTGGTTAACGACTCACTGAACACCGAGTCATACTGGGCTGTGGAATGGTGTGTAATGATGTCTTGTTGTGAGGCGGGGTGTGTATGGTGAGATTGAGCATGGAAAAATTAATAAAACTAATATGAAAAACATCATTCTTTGTGTGACATGCTACAAGTATGTAACATTTTATTCGACGTATGTCACACTCCAATATAGGCTACCTCCCGACCAGCTAGCCAGGTGCTAAGGATTTAACAGTCAATTGTTGCCCCATCATTATATCTGTACCTCGGCTCATCGGCCAATCACAGACAAGCCCGCCAAAGCTGTGAAGCAATGCGATTCACTTGTGAAGTGAGTATTGGCAGACTTGTCTGGGCTGCTAGTTGGTCACGGTGTTTTCTCTGGCTTTTGCATTTTTGCCTCCTATGTTCACTGTGATGTACACTTGATCTTACATTACTGCACATATTGCAAATAGTGTACATATTGTAAATACGAGCTTGCTTATTTGGAAAAGGAATTAAAAGTGATATAACTTTTTTTATTGCTCCACTCCTGATCCCATTACAAGGTGCAAAGACCATTCTACACCTGTGTTCGTAATACTCTGTTTAATGCTACGCTTATTTTTTCTAATAGTTTATTAGGAACCTACAGGTTGTTTGACGTGAATCGCATATTATTATTATTATATTTAAGGCTTCTTTTTTTATATTATAATAATTTATATATATATATATATATATATATATATATATATATATATATATATATATATATATATATATATATATATATATATATGCAATAAGATCACAGTAAACAGGTGATTTCAAACAAATTTCAAACAAGGTTGCTTAACACAATCCTCCCTAATAGAGCTAAATGGTTCAGATATGTTGATGATATTTTGTGTCTTATGCCCAAAAATGTAGATATACACCATTTTCTTGGAAAATTAAATAGCTTAGCCCATTCTATAAACTTTACTGTTGAGTTTGAAGAAAATAACTCATTGCCTTTTCTAGATGTTTTAATTATTAAGGGTAATAATGAATTCAAATTTAAAATTTACAGAAAACCTACAAATAACTGTTCCTATGTCCACTATTGCTGTATAGCCCTTGTGGCTTAGCGCTTCTTTTTGATTATAATAATAATAATATGTCCACTATTATTCCTCGCATCAAGATAGAGTCAAACTGTCTGTTTTCTCATCAATGTTTTTGAGAGCTTTACGAATTTGTAGTCCTGAGTTCATAGATGAGGAAATATCCAAAATTTATGAACTAGGTAATGATTTAAAATACCCAAGAAATGTAATTGATAAATCTTTTAAAGTTGCTAGGAACACTTTTTATAATCCAAAAAAGGGCAACCAGCCTTATTCAACTAAAAATATGTTGGTTCTCCCTTACCATGAAAACTTGGTTGATATGCCTTCTCTTCTTAAGACTTTTAATATTAAAGTTGTATTCAAAAATCTTGATACAGTAAAAAAAACTTTTGATTAAGAATTCCCCCCAAAATGCTGATGGATGTGTCTATAAGATTCCTTGTAAAATTTGCGATAAAGTTTATTACGGTCAAACTGGTAAAAATCTCGAACTAAGATTAAAACAACATAAATATAGCATTGGAACTGGACAAGATTCCAATGCTCTATTTATTCATGTAAGAGATTTTAACCATCCAATTGATTTTCAAAAAGTTGAGAAAGTAGTATCAAGCAAGTCCATGGTCGACAGGAATATAATTGAATCTTGTTTCATAAAAAGCAGTTTTGACAATAATATGAATATTTCCTTTGGTTTATATAAATTAGATCCATTTATAATTAATAGAATTTGGGAAGAATTTAATAATACACTGGACAAATAAATAGCTTGGGGGTGAGTTTTGCAAAGGACCTATCGAAGTTGGCTCGCCGCGCGTCACGTGTTTAACCGTTGTGGGATCTGATAGTGAGGTGCTGGCCGACCCCTTATATAGCTTCCTTGGATGCTTCACTTTCATAGTTCCTTGATAATGTGAGTAGTCACGAAAGCGCTTGGAATTTCTCTATTCTTTCAGAGTGGTTGTTTTGCATATATATATATATATATATATATATATATATATATATATATATATATATATATATATATATATATATATGTATATATATATATATATGTATATAATGTATGTAGGAGGGTGGTAGACAGCAACCACCCAGGGAAGTACTACAGTCCTGCCAGATGACTGTGAAACAAAAACCTGTAACTGTATTGCATGATGGTAGGATTGCTGGTTTCTTTTTCTGTCTCATAAACACGCTAGATAACAGGGATATCTTGCTACTCCTACTTACACTTTGGTCACACTTCACAGACACGCACATGCATATATATATATATATACATACATCTAGGTTTTTCTCCTTTTTCTAAATAGCTCTTGTTCTTTTTTATTTCTTCTATTGTCCATGGGGAAGTGGAAAAGAATCTTTCCTCCGTAAGCCATGCGTGTCGTATGAGGCGACTAAAATGCCGGGAGCAATGGGCTAGTAACCCCTTCTCTTGTATACATTTACTAAAAAAGAGAAGAAGAAAAAACTTTATAAAATTGGGATGCTTAAATGTGCGTGGATGTAGTGCGGATGACAAGAAACAGATGATTGCTGATGTTATGAATGAAAAGAAGTTGGATGTCCTGGCCCTAAGCGAAACAAAGCTGAAGGGGGTAGGAGAATTTCAGTGGGGGGAAATAAATGGGATTAAATCAAGAGTGTATCAGTCTGTAGTGGAAGGAAGGCGGGGTAGGGGTCGGCCTAGGAAGGGTTGGAGGGAGGGGGTAAAGGAGGTTTTGTATGCGAGGGGCTTGGACTTCCAGCAGGCATGCGTGAGCGTGTTTGATAGGAGTGAATGGAGACAAATGGTTTTTAATACTTGACGTGCTGTTGGAGTGTGAGCAAAGTAACATTTATGAAGGGGTTCAGGGAAACCGGCAGGCCGGACTTGAGTCCTGGAGATGGGAAGTACAGTGCCTGCACTCTGAAGGAGGGGTGTTAATGTTGCAGTTTAAAAACTGTAGTGTAAAGCACCCTTCTGGCAAGACAGTGATGGAGTGAATGATGGTGAAAGTTTTTCTTTTTCGGGCCACCCTGCCTTGGTGGGAATCGGCCAGTGTGATAATAATAAAATATGTATGTATATATATATATGTATATATATATATATGTATATATATATATATGTATGTATATATATATATATATATATACTGGTGTTTATCATATGGCATCGCATAACAATTTAAAGTCTTCAACTATTATGCGATACTTTATTTTATAAATATTAATGAGTGAACACTTTGTTTTATACTTATAAATAATAACATTGGATAGAATGTAAAGATGAAGCCATCAATGAACTTGAGCTGTCATTTAGTCACATCAGATGGCCCTAAGAACGTTGACCTTGTAAACAGCAGCAAGGCCACTAACATGTATGGTGATTAAGTCCTTGTGTGGTCGTCTACGTTGTTTAGAAGTATGAGACAAGAGTGCCAGCAGGCCATGCTAGAGGGTGATGCATACTAATAATCGGAGCAAACATCGGCTGCATATAGACTGTTGTTGAGCAAGTATGATATTCACCTTATCGCTGCCTCGATGGCAAGTCGGATACAGGTACATGTTGATGATTTACCCGAGGCCAGTGAGCATACTCTATCATGTATAAGTTTATGTTGAGGTAGTCAGGTGGATACACTAGCAGCTCTCGTCAGACAGGATGCGGGATCATCTCCTAGTTAAGTATGTAAAGATAGCGTGCTTGTCTTGACGATTAGCGGAAGGAGGATCAAGCCTACAGCGCTTCATATAATTATGACAATTATCCTGTTACCGAAAATAAATTCTATTGGAATCACCTCTGAAATAATGAGGAGTCATGGTGAAGTAAATTGTCACTGAAGAAAACTTTTCAGTGAGGGGCCAAACAGATTTCCTTGAGAGTTAACGGCCTGCCGACCGAGCCATAGAAACGGAATCTCTGGGACCCAGTCATAGAGGCACATCATCCACACACTTTCCAGGCCGCAGCGAACGTGTCATCATCTAAGATTAGAGTCAGGACACTCTTATTCGTTCAAAGAATATATGTGCATGCACTCCCTTGTAGAAGGCTTCCAAAAACAGAGTGACTTTCAGATTTATTTTTTTACGAAATATGTTTTAATAATGCAATCTCAAAAGAAGTCAAAAGAAAAAGCTTGAGGTTTCTCCATTGAATTGTTCACACACTGTTCGAGCACACAACAGGGATGGCCTTATTCGTGCACACAATGGGTGTGCGGGATCACATATGCCCTCAGCAGAGAGCAGCTCACAGCTTCCACAGGAAGATGACAATTCCAATGGCAACCTTCTCACTTGCGATAACCTTCTGTTGGCATTCAAATCCACTGCTAGCAGTACCCTATCCCACATCCCTAAAGCGGCTCGCCCATATGTAGCAGGAAAATTCACCTGTGCTGCCACATTGGCAGACACCTACTTGCCATACTCCGAAGCTGAAGGGGGTGGAGCTGCCTGCCACAGGGAGACCCAAAAGATCTGAAAATATGAAGACCTTACCCCTTGTTATAACTTCATCCCAATAGGGTCGGAGACCCTTGGAGCATGGTGCAAGTGTGTTCTAAAGTTCCTCAAAGAGCTGGGTGAAAAGCTCGTCATAGAGACCAAGGACCACAGGGCGACCAGCTTCCTCTTTCAGAGACTCAGTGTTGCAATCCAGAGAGGAAATACCTGCAGCATTCTGGGCATGCGGCCCACTGCCGGGGAGCTGGAAGAAGTATTCGAGATGTAGCTCTGAGTTGTTATCTATGTTGTTTTACTTCCTTTTGTATTTTTGTGAATGTTTTGCCAATGTATTTTGTCTTTAAATAAAGTATCTACAATATATATATATATATATATATATATATATATATATATATATATATATATATATATATATATATATATATATATATATATATATATATATATATATATATATGGGAGACGGCCGACTTGTTAAAAAAAAATAATATATGTATATATATATATATATATATATATATATATATATATATATATATATATATATATATATATATATATATAGATAGATATGTCGTGCCGTCCTTTCTAAAATTTTCTCTTATACGTTTAAAGATATATTTTTTTCATTAATGTTGATGTAAAAATTTATAATTTTGCACCAAAAGGAACTTAGAAAACTTCCCTAATCTTGTTATTACAAGAACAATTTATTTTAGCCTAACCCAGCTAAATATATTTTAAATTTGTTTACAATAATTTAATACTAAACAAACACAGTGAAATATATTTTTTTCGTTAGGTTCAGAATGATTTTGGGGAAATTATTGCATACACAAATTTTCGCTTGTCCTATATGGCAAGATGAGCGTTGCTATTTAAGCCAAGATCGCAAGTTCTGCCTATTCGGCACGACATATATATATATATATATATATATATATATATATATATATATATATATATATATATATATATATATATATATATATATATATATATATATATATATATATATATATATATATATATATATATATATATATATATATATATATATATATATATTATATATATATATATATATAAACATATATATATATATATATATATATATATATATATATATATATATATATATATATATATATATATATATATATATATATATATGCAATATATATATTGTGTGTGTGTCCTCACCTAGTTGTGGTTGCATGGTCGAGTCATAGCTCCTGGCCCCGCCTCTTCACTGACCGCTACTGGGTCACTCTCCCTGCACCATGAGCCGTATCATACCTCTGCTTAAAGCTATGTATGGATCCTGCCTCCACTATATCTCTTCCCAAACTATTCCACTTCCTGACTACTCTGTGATTGAAGAAATGCTTCCTAACATCCTTGTGATTCATCTCAGTCTTCAGCTTCCAACTGTTTTCCCTTTTTGCTGTGTCCCATCTCTGGAATATTCTCTGTCCACCTTGTGAATTCCTCTCAGTATTTTATATGTCGTTATCATGTCCCCCCAATCTCTCCTGTACTCCAGTGTCGTCACGTCGATTTCCCTTAGCCTCTTCTTGTAGGACATACCCCTTAGCTCTGGGACTAGTCTTGTTGCAAATCTTTGCACTTTCTCTAGTTTCTTTACGTGTTTGGTTAGGTGTGGGTTCCAAATTGGTGCCGCATACTCCAATATAGGTCTAACATACGCAGTGTGCAGGGTCTTAAACGATTACTTACTAAGATGTCGGAATGCTGTTCTTAGGTTTGCTAGGAGCTCATATACTGCAGCAGTTATTTGGTTGATATGCGCCTCAGGATATGTGCCTGGTGTTGTACTCACCCCAAGATCTTTTTCCTTGAGGGAGGTTTGTAGTCTCTGGCCATCTATACTATACTTCGTCTGCGGTCTTCTGTGCCCTTCCCCAATCTTCATGACTTTGCAATTGGTGGGGTTGAACTCCAGGAGCCATTTTCTGCACCAGGCTTGCAGCCTATTCAAATTCCTTTGTACTTCCGCCTGGTCCTCGTCCGATTGAATTCTTCCCATCAACTTCACATCATCTGCAAACAGGGACACTTCGGAGTTTATTCCATCGCTTCTTTCTCAGATGCCAGAGACAGCACCGGTCCTAGGACTGACCCCTGTGGAACCCCACTCGTCACAGGTGCCAACTCTGACACCTCGCCACGTACCATGACTCGCTGCTGTCTTCTTGACAGGTATTCCCTGATCCATTGTAGTGCCATCCCTGTTATCCCTGCCTGGTCCTCCAGTGTTTGCACTAATCTCTTGTGTGGAACTGTGTCAAACGCCTTCTTACAGTCCAAGAAAATGCAATCTACCCACCCCCCTCTCTCTCTCTTGTCTTATTGCTGTCACTCTGTCATAGAACTCCAGTAGGTTTGTGACACAGCATTTCCCGTCCCTGAAACCATGTTGACTGTTGGTGATAAGCTCATTCATTTCAAGGTGTTCCACCACTCTTCTGATAATCTTCTCCGTAACTTTGCATATTATGCGTGTCAGTGACACTGGTCTATAACTTAGTGCTTAATGTCTGTCTCCTTTTTTTTTAAATTGGGACTACATTTGCTGTATTCCATACCTCAGGTAATCTCTCTGTTTCGATAGATGTGTTGAATATTATTGTTAGGGGTACACATAACGCCTTTGCTCACTCTCTCAGGACCCATGGAGAGATGTTATCCGGCCCCATCGCCTTTAAGGTATCTAGCTCACTCAGCAGCCTCTTCACTTCTTCGTCGGTTGTATGTATTGTTTCCAGCACTTGCAAGTGTACCCCACCTCTCCGTCTTTCTAGAGTCCCTTCTGTCTCCTCTGTGAACACTTTTTTGAATCTCACGTTGAGTTCCTCACATACTTCTCGGTCGTTTCTTGTAATCTCTCCTCTTTCCTTCCTTAGCCTGATTACCTGGTCCTTGACTGTTGTATTCTTTCTGATGTGGCTGTACAACAGCTTCGGGTCAGATTTGGCTTTCGCTGCTATATCATTTTTATACTGTTGTTGGGCCTCCCTTCTTACCTGTGCATATTCATTTCTAGCTCTACGACTGCTTTCCTTTTTCTCCTGGGTCCTTTGCCTTCTGTATTTCTTCCATTCTCTAACGCACTTGGTTTTGGCCTCCCTGCAACTTTGGGTGAACCATGGGCTCATCCTGGCTTTTTCATTATTCCAGTTACCCTTGGGTACAAACCTCTCCTCAGCTTCCTTGCATATTTTTGTCACATATTCCATCATCTCATTTACAGACTTCCCTCCCAGTTCTGTGTGTGTGTGTGTGTGTGTGTGTGTGAGTGTGTGTGTGTGTGTGTGCGTGTGTGTGTGTGTGTGTGTGTGTATGTGTGTGTGTGTGTGTGTGTGTGTGTGTGTGTGTGTGTGTGTGTGTGTGTGTGTGTGTGTGTGTGTGTGTGTGTGTGTGTGTGTGCAAGACAAATACAGGGGGTGGTTTGTCTTGCGGGGGTTGGTTTGTCTTTAGCTAAAAAAACTAGCTAAAGATTTCCACCAGTGGCTTGTTTTGCATTGTTAAGATCGCCTATCTCCGATTGTTTTGCATATATATATATATATATATATATATATATATATATATATATATATATATATATATATATATATATATATATATATATATATGTCGTGCCGAATAGGCAGAACTTGCCATCTTGGCTTAAATAGCAATGCTCATCTTGCCTAGCAATGCTCATCTTGCCATATAGGACAAGTGAAAATTTGTGTATGCAATAATTTCACCAAAATCATTCTGAACGTAACGAAAAAAATATATTTCATTGTGTTTGTTTAGTATTAAATTATTGTAAACAGATCTATAATATATTTAGTTGGGCTAGGCTAAAATAAATTGCTCTTGTTATAACAAGGTTAGGTAAGTTTTCTAAGTTACTTTTGGTGCAAAATTAACAAATTTTACATTAACATCAATGAAAAAAATATATCTTTAAACGTATAAGAGAAAATTTTGGAAAGGACTTAATTTTAAATGAGTTCTTGCTAATTGACCAGTTTTACATATTCGGCACGACATATATATATATATATATATATATATATATGTATATATATGTATGTATATATATATATATATATATATATATATATATATATATATATATATATATATTATTCTCTATATCTTCTCATCAATGTTCACTCCCTTATTTTCACTGTACGTCCTCAGTATGTTTCTGTTTACTGTTCTCTAAACCTTTTTCCAGATGTAGTTTCTCCTCTCCGATTATAAATCACTTATGCAACAGTTTAGTATCTTTATTCCGAAACGTTTTGCCTTCTCAGTAGGTTTTTCATTCGAATATGGAGAAGGCAGTAGAAGCAGTAGATATGTAGAGACGATGTACTAAGTCCATCACCCTTGAAGACGTAGTTTTGAGGTGGTCAATCTTCAAGGGTGTTGGAATGATTTCATCGTCTTTATTTCTTTGCTTCTGCTGCCTCCTCCGTATTCGACTGGAGAAGTCTATTGTGTAGGTGAAACATTTCGGAATAAAGCTATCTAACTGTTGCACATGTGTCTTCCTGATCAGCTTGTCGGCATAGTAAATCATTATCATATCCCCCTTTCCAATATTAATGCGAGTCCTTTCGACTGCTTTCTAACAGTTTTTGTCTGCTTCTCTGCACCTGTCAATACGAGTCCATGCATAGGGTCAGCTATCTCCGTAAACCCGAGCCTGGCTATCCTTCCCTCTCTACCCGAACCAATCTATTCTCACCTGGCCAGTCTTGCTTCTCCGAGTTTTTCGGAATTCTTCTTCAGTTCTTTACTTCACTGCCTCTTCTCATTCCATCTTCGCTCTTATTCTCCCGCTCTCTTCCTGACTTCCAATTCCCCCCCCCCTCTTCTTTCACTTATTTCTTCCTTTCATTTTCTACATTTCTTCTTACAGTTCCCATATATCTCATTCTTTTTCACAGTCTCCTCCAACTTTTCTGCGTCTTCAACTTTCTTTCTGCCTGGCTCTGTCTGCCTTCTCCATCTCTTCCTCATTTTCACTTGCCGGTCTTTTTCCCCTTCATTTTTCCTCACAGTTTCATACTTTCTTCTTCCACTCCTTCTGTTCATCCTCCCACTCACTCACTCAATTCTTTCCCTCTCTTCTAACTCTCCCTATCTCTCTTCTTTCGACTCTCTCCAGCCCTTCTCCCTCTCCCTCTCCCTCCCACCTACCAGAACCTGACAGACTAGTTCCTGCGCTGCGGGTCACTGGTCAGTTGTGTCTATTTGTGGAGATGCTGCAATTAAGAAGGTGGTGGTGCGCCTGGGGTGTCTTCTTCTTTATTGTTGCTTAAGAAGGTGGCGGTTATGAAGTCTCTTCATTGTTATTTAAGAAGCTACTAATGGATCTGAAGCGTCGTTCTGAGTGTTGTTTAAGAAGGTAGCATATGTTAAAGTATGAAAGAAGGGAAGGTACATAAAGAGGGGCAGAAGCTATGCATAATTCTGTATATAGTGACAGCGGACATGAAATAGTTTAGCAGTTATACGAGAATAAATCTTCTGAATATTGCAGTAGAACGGTTGTCGAGTTCTGAAAAGTTGATTTAGGAAATACTGTCATAGAATAATCTGTTTGGGAAAACAGATTTTTTGTAAAACCTAGATATTTAGAAAAGTCATATGATAGGGAAGATGCAGGTGGAGTTAAAAATGCATAGAGGTGATTAATTGTTAAACGGAAGAGGAGGGAAATATTTTATTGTAAATGTTGGCCTTAGACAGATATTTGTGATCCTTCTGTGGTGCTCTAATGTGTTTATGGACAGTTATGTTAAAGATGTGTATGATAAAATGCCACAAAGAGTGCAGACCTAAGATAACGAATCTAATGTATAGGGAGAATTGTTGCTGTTGTCTGGAAATCTCAGAGGAGAAGGTGCGGATGTTGCTGATAGGGTTTCGAGTGGTGCTGAAAAAAAGAGAATTAAAAACGAACACAGAAAAATAATAAGCTCAATAAAGACGTCCAAGCATTGAAATACTGAATGCTAAACCGGAAGGAAAAGAACTTGAGGTAAATGTGTCGACATGTTGGGAATGTGTCGGCAAATGGGTCTGTGAAAGACAGGAAAAAAATCACAGACTAATATTGCTGACATAGCTTGGGATACTATTAAATGGGCTCAAATCCCTATATTGAAAACCCAATATGTTTGTGTATACTCGCTCTCTCAACATATGGAAAAAAATGCCTGAGTCTGCACATGTGACTAAGATGAAGTGAAAATATTCGAATGTACCCATTAGGATCCTGCCTGTTGCGGAGGATATAAATAGTAAGCGATGGAGAAAACCATTATTTCAGCCATTTAGGGAATAATGGCAAGGTGGACCTGGGCTCCACCACTTAAAATTTCTGGCTTAGCCAGGAATATTATCACAATGACTTGAATCCAGGTACTAGCAAGTTAATTGTTTCTACATCTATTCTCTTCAAAACAAGAGCATAACTAAAAAAAAAAAGCGGGCTGATTCATGTGAGAGGGATGGGTAAAATAACTGTAATATGTCCTCTAAATGTGACTGTCATATAACTGTAGAGGAAGAACAAATTTTAACCAGGAGTTTCAGGTTTCAGGGCCATCAACCTCCATAGGTCTATTACAGCTCTGCTCGACTCGCTACCTAACAGTCAAGTCACTGGGATAGAAAAGACGTGG
Organism: Cherax quadricarinatus; assembly: GCF_038502225.1. Classification (NCBI taxonomy): domain Eukaryota; kingdom Metazoa; phylum Arthropoda; class Malacostraca; order Decapoda; family Parastacidae; genus Cherax; species Cherax quadricarinatus. The sequence goes on along the minus strand of NC_091297.1, from coordinate 39,944,967 downwards.
CCTTCATGACGAGATGCTAGCTAAGAGACACAAGGAGAGTTCAAAAGGGTTACATTAATCATCAGTTCCTGCACATACTCACATAACTCTTAGAGAAATCCTCATACCAAAGACGTGAACCTCTTGCTTAGTTTGATCATATTATTATGAGCCTGATTATTATGATCCTAATGCAGATGTATGACCTGTGGATGGTCATACATCGTCATGGGAATTGCAGGTAATCAGATATGATGCGGGGAAGAGAAGGGTAGTTTCAGTTCTTTGGATCAAGAGCCCTTCATAAGCATCAAGGCTGGTATGAGGTTAGGGCTATGAAGCTGGAGATGAGTGGAATAAACTACCCAAATAACGCCATTTAAGTCATTACCTTGCGTAGCTTCACACAGCAGCAGTATTTTATAAACACTAAAGCTCGGTGGGTCATTCATCGCAAGGAGTACTGAAGGTTCGATTCTCCCTCCTCAAAATGCTGCCCATTCTCTGACCAATTAAGCTACTGGTGGGAAACTATAATTAAAATAGATTATATAATGGAGTGACAATGATTTAGTTCGTGTAGGACCTGCTTACTATAAGCCAGTTGACTTGCCAGTAGACTTGCAAAAATGGTATGTTAAATTGATGAAAAATGGTTGGTTAAATTACATTAGTAACACGCACAGAATATGAGGAATAAGATATGTGCAACATCTGGGAATCTTTATTTGAAGGAGTTTCGCCAACTTGTGGCTTTTTCAGTATAGTGCAAAGATGATCTACGAAAGCAGTTAAAGATGGGGAAATCAGTCCTGGCTTGCAGAATAGCACACAGAAGACGGTAAAAGATGAGGTAAGTAGTCCTTCAGCCTGGTAGTCGGTATTCACGACCTTAATTTTCGTATATCTTCGTTTATTCTTTTATGATGAATTGAAAAAGAGTCAGTAGCTGTCGAAACGTTTTTAAATAAGAATACCCATGTGTTGTGCATGTGTCTAATTTCTCATCTTGTCGGTATTGTATTCCATTATTGCAATTATACGCAGAGACTGTTTAGGTTACGCCAAGTGTGATCAATGTTATTTCAGAGGGAAACTATCGGATTCTCACTGATCATTCATCCATCTCGAATACATGTTAACTCTTTGCGAAGAAGATCAAGGAATTGAAAAATGGTCTTCTTTCAACGCACCAGCCCACCTTTCAACGCAAGGTGGCCCGTAAAGAAAACGAAAGTTTCTCTTTTCAACTTTAGTAATGTATACAAGAGAAGGGGTTATTAACCCTTTGCTCCCGGCATGTTACTCGCCTCTTACAACACGCATGGCTTACGGAGGAAGAAGTCTGTTCCACTTCCCCATGGAGATAAGAGGAAATAAACAAGAACAAGAACTAGTAAGGAAATAGAAGAAAACCCAGAGGGGTGTGTATATATATGCTTGTACATGCATGTGTAGTGTGACCTAAGTGTAAGTTGAAGTAACAAGACGTACCTGAAATCTTGCATGTTTATGAGACAGAAAAAAAAAACAACAATCCTACCATCATGTATAACAATTACAGGACTTCGTCTTATACTCACCTGGCAGGACGGTACTACCTCCCTGAGCAGTTGCTGGCTGACAACCTACCACCTAGGATATGTATAATTATATATATATATATATATATATATATATATATATATATATATATATATATATATATATATATATATATATATATATATATATCCATGGGGAAGTGGAACAGAATTCTTCCTCCGTAAGCTATGCATGTCGTCAGAGGCGACTAAAATGCCGGGAGCAAGGGGCTAGTAACCCCTTCTCCTGTATATATTACTAAATATAAAAGGAGAAACTTTCCTTTTTCCTTTTGGGCCACCCCGCCTCGGTGGGATACGGCCAGCGTGTTGAAAGAAAATAAATAAATAAATAAATAAATATATATATATATATATATATATATATATATATATATATATATATATATATATATATATATATATATATATATATATATATATATATTTGGACATGTAGAGAGAATGGAGCGAAACAGAATGACTTCAAGAGTGTATCAGTCTGTAGTGGAAGGAAGGCGGGGTAGGGGTCGGCCTAGGAAGGGTTGGAGGGAGGGGGTAAAGGAGGTTTTGTGTGCGAGGGGCTTGGACTTCCAGCAGGCATGCGTGAGCGTGTTTGATAGGAGTGAATGGAGACAAATGGTTTTTAATACTTGACGTGCTGTTGGAGTGTGAGCAAAGTAACATTTATGAAGGGATTCAGGGAAACCGGCAGGCCGGACTTGAGTCCTGGAGATGGGAAGTACAGTGCCTGCACTCTGAAGGAGGGGTGTTAATGTTGCAGTTTAAAAACTGTAGTGTAAAGCACCCTTCTGGCAAGACAGTGATGGAGTGAATGATGGTGAAAGTTTTTCTTTTTCGGGCCACCCTGCCTTGGTGGGAATCGGCCGGTGTGATATATATATTCAATATATAAAACAGAACTAAGACTGCGACAAACACCATATTTAATGGCTATGTAATTTATATGTTGACGTTTCTGATGTTTCGTCATCCACCATCAGAATCTGAAATATTTTCCGTAAAAGCAAGGCACAGTTTTAAAAAAAATTAAATTCTGTCTACATCATGAACTGAGTAACCCATCAGATGTAAATTAAAAGTCTCCGAATAAAACTAACATATATTAAAAAAAAAATTGTTAGAAATGTTTATAACGAGATTATTTGGCGTTCTGGTAGCGGGGAGTAAATGATACGTCTTCGGAGGCTTCTTTATTGTTAAGTCGTGGTGGGTACACAGGCTTGTGTTGTGCCCATGGCCCGGGAGGGCCATCCCACGAGAGAGAGAGCTAGGCCGATGTGTGAGTGAGCGAGTGTGGGACCAGCTTCCCACAGACCTAGACAGGCCCAGAGGGCAGCACCTTAGTGGTGCGAAATATGAACTAAGCTGGCAGACAGCATGGGCCATCTGTGCAGACAGTACAGGCTGTCTACATATGCTCGGCTACCTACCGCGCGTCGGGACAATTCTGGTGGTAAAAGAAACTCGGCCTCTCTCTCGTAGGAACAGGGCACAGAACACAAAATAAAAACATATATAGACATATGGATATGAAAAAAACTTCCTACAGGGAGGGAAGAAAAAAAGTGTGGATTGTGCTAAACATTGTGGTCATAGGCAGTGAGCGTCGAAGGGCATCACTGCACGCCTTCCTGCATCTGGACAGATACTGCAACACAGGAGACATTGCTGTGGCTGAGCTGTGACGTAACAGGGTACGGTCTCCTCTGGAATGGTGAAGCAGTCATCGTAGGAGTCGCTGCAGGTTTTCACTCAACCTGGGGCACGACATGCTGGTGCCCTCGAGTGAGGCGTCGACAAAACTCGGCAACTGGGCAGGACTTCTGGCAAGCAACTCAGGAGGACACTTCTCGACTGGCACTGTCACTGGGCTGTCACTGCCGGCGAGCGTGGAGCGAGTTGCGGAGAAAGTCGTGGCAGAGACGACTGGGCGAAACATCTGGGAGTCGTAACATCATACACCAGACTGCAGTGAGCGAGCTAGCAGTCAGAGTGACATCTTCTTTGTGCAGGCTGCTCACTGAAGCTTGTGACACGAGGCTGACACAGCGCCTGCCGACAGTGGCTAACTGTGGCTTGGCGAGTGTCATTCTCTGGGCAGTTGGAGTTATAGCAGAGGTTAGTCTAAGCATCCCCAGACTTGTTTCTCTACATATAACTGCACTCTGATGGTCTGGAGGTGAAGTGAAACAAATCTCGATGGGAATTGTAGCAGGTACGATTCTGCAGAACATCACGAGCGACGAGCATAAAAGCTTTCTGTACAAGAGAACTCGGTCACTAGGGGGCTGAGTAAATCAGCTGTCAAACGTACTGGTCACACGGGTGACTTAGCACAGTGGTGCTACTCAGGTCTGGCTCAGACCTCACTGGACACACGGAAACTTTAAACACACCCACGGTACATGCGGTACACTGACAGAGGAATTAATTAACACACGACATATATCTTCTCTCAATCTTCTCGACAATACTGAAATAATTACTAGAACACTCGATGTGACATGTGTGATGTCAGACGTGACGTCGCGAGGTGACGTCAGCAGCACTGTGACGTCAGCAGACATCTCGAGGTGACATCAGGCAGACATCGTGACGTCATGAAGTCGGGGAGCATCGTCGGTGACGTCAATGTGATGCGGGCCGCAGACCAAAGCATGAGGCCTGGGACATCTGGCTCGGTAACTCACGTGGCATGGTAGATCCAAGTGACATCGCCCACATCCACGTGGCGTAGTGATCTACATGGCATGCTGATCCACATAGCTTCGAGTGACCTCAGGCACTCGGATACACAGCTCTGGCAATGAATCACACGAAAAACAGCAGAAAACACAGCAGAGGGAGTGGGCATGGTGAGTGGTGTATGGTAGGCTGGTGAGGTGTGAGAGTACATCAGGGCGAGGCAAGGAGTGGCCACTTCCTCCTCCCACAAACACATGGAGAACTCACACTGGACGCAGAAATCACCACAAAACTCACCTCTGGCTTGCTGAAACAGCTGTGTTGAGCTGAACAGCAACATACAAGTGACGCTGAACACATGACTTGAGAAACAGCGTGGGACACTGTAGCGTTCGGAGAATTTCGGCAAATTTCGGCCTGGATCCTGCTTGTACCTGTGTCTGGATGCTCAAACGTGCAGACACGACATCAGGATAACTCGTTGAGAGATGGATGCTTCTTGTATAGAGTGATGAAGTGAAGTTGACTTCATACCTTCCTTCCTCTCTCCGGGCAAACAACTGCTGATTGCACCACTGCTACCAATGTTTATAACGAGATTATTTGTTAGAGCTGAAAGCGGGTGGTTAATGATAAACTTCTTCGGAGGCTTCTTACTTCATTGTTAAGTCGTGGTCGGTACACAGGCTTGTGTGTTTTGCCCATTGCCCGGGAGGATCATCCCATGAGAGAGAGAGCTAGTAGGCCTTCTGTCTTCCTGCTAGGCCGCTGTGTGAGTGAGCGAGTGTGGGACCAGCTTCCCACAGACCTAGACAGGCCCAGAGGGCAGCATCTTAGTGGCGTGAAATATGAACTAAGCTGGCAGACAGCATGGGCCATCTGTGTAGACAGTACAGGCTGTCTACAGAAATTTTAGAACCAGACTGAATAATATAAGTAGAAAAGCTCGTAGAGGAATGCTAAACAGGTAGTTTAATAACGCGAGAATGTAGGTTAAATTTGTGTTAGAACTGAAATGTTAAATAAATATCAAATTATCTTAATCTAAAATATATTATATGTACAGGGTAACTAAAGAATTATACTTACATAACTTATTTTTTCAGTTAACACATATCATATGAGAGTGCTTAAAACATTCTATTCTATTCTATTCTAGGTGATTTGCCAGTTTGGATCCCGGCCCAGGTCTCTTTTCCAATTTGGTGACCCGGCATTGGCTCCCCGGGTAGGGAAGTGTCGTTTATCTTCTTTTCTCTTACTTGCAAGGCAGTCCTTCGGTGGGAAGTGGGGTTCCTCTCTGGTTCTATGAACAAATGATGTCCCAAAAGTTAGTTTGCTCTAATGGTGGTTGGAGTAGGGTGCAACGCAGGCCCTCAGCAGTCCTTCACAGCGACTTCAGCGGGGGGGGGGGAAGCACGTGCAATGACTGGGAGTAGGGTCTCCAAGTCTATGATGGCTAGGTACACAAGATGTGCCATCTCATCCTCCCGGGCCTGCCCCACTGGGGTCATCGGGAAGTGTCTGCGGTGAAGGGGCATCGTAGCTGGGCAGTCTAACAGGTAGTGCACCAGGGGTTTTGGAACCATCCGGTCACAGTGCTCCTCTCTTGCTTGTTTAACAACCCGTGCAGTGGTGGGATACCCTAAGCGAAGGTGGTGGATAATCACCCTCAGTTCCCTGGTCCACGTCCGAATACTTGCAGAGGGTGCCATGTGAGTCGCCCTGTCAGATCAGCAGCGGCTCCGTGAATCCTCAGGGCCAGGGAGTGGGCGCCTGGCTGCACTGGCAGCCCATTGCATAATCTGGCTGCGGCTGATGGAGATTGCAGCACTTGGCTGTGCCTCTAGCGTTGCGGCCGTAGCAGCCTCATCTGCTGCATCATTGCCGGGGATACCCACATGGCTTGGGATCCAGTTGATGGTGGTTCTGCATCTCTGAGCCATGAGCATCTGCAGGTCACTCTGGATAGATGTGATTAAGTGAATGTTGTCCCTTGGCTCTTTGTGCATAATTGCCTGGATAACTGACTTGGAGTCCACATGGCTGACGGGGGGATGCTGATGGTCTGCAGTTGCATGCTGCAGAGATTGTTGGATGGCATAGAGTTCAGCTTAGAGGACGATGGGTCTCACACTGCCAGGATTCTCAGGTTTAGGAACTGGTATAATGTCAGCCTCCTTCCATATTGCAGAGAGTCTGCCAGCTCTCTAAGTCCAGTTGATGACCCCCCAGGACAACTTCGTGACCAGATTGGCCAGAACGAGTGATCATGCCAGTGGTGACACCATCATGCCCTGGCACAGCTTCCCAATGAGATGTGAAGGCTGCTTGGAGCTCCTGGTCGGTGAAGTCTTTGTTGGTGTCGCCCTTTGCCTGGCATGCCGCTTGGATCACCACCATCCTTATAGGAAGGAGAGTTGCCTGTAGGTCCCAGAGATCCTGAGGCAGTTGAGCCATAGCCTCTCTGGAGGTGAAGAGTTCCACCAGATGCTCTGACTCTGTTGCGGGGTCTGGGTGCGCTTGAGCCACACTGCGACACTGCCCAGTGGCCATTCTTAACTTGGTCCATATCTCATGTAAGGTGGTGGAGTAGCTGAGGGAGGCATACCACTTGAACCATTTAGCTTGCTGGACCCTGTGTGAGAAATGGCGGGCATGGCGCACCACTTCCCTTAGCAGACATATGGACTCGGCCGTGGGGTTGTTCTTGTGCATCTTGCAGACGACGTTGATGCGGTGGTTCTGTTCCTTGATTTCCTCATTGTAGAACCACCAGTCATGCTTGTACGACCCTCCGCCTGGAATCCTAGGTATGGCTGCCTCAGCTGCCCATGTGAGCCGCCTCATCTGGATTTTCTGAGAGAGTAGACTTCTCCCGCCAGTGCTCGATGACCTCCTGGAAGCACTGCCAGTCGGCCATCTTGAGATTCCATCTAGGGGTATTTGTGGGAAGCAGATGCCACTGGACCATCAGTGTGGTGACCACTGCAAAGTGATCACTGGTTAGATGGGGGTGGACCTCCCAACTTGCACTCAAGAGCATCCATCTGGAGATGAGTGTAATGTCCAGGCAGCCACCGTGGTGATGGGTTGGCTCCCCATTGCTAAGGAGGACGATCTCAGGTACATCTTTCAGCACAGTCGTAAGGTACCTCCCAGTTGAATTGGTGGGAGAGACAGAACTAAATATTGGGTGGTGGGCATTGACATCCCCAGCCACAACAAGGCCCTCCATGGGGTTGGTGTGGTGGTTTGGTAAATGTCTCCTGGAGCAAGAAGACATTGACCTCATCCTGTACTGCAGCTTCAATCACTAAGTGAATTTTCCACTGCAGCCCACAGATGTTACACTGGAGGATCTTTAAGGGATGGAGAGGAGGCCCTCTGATTCCATCTCTGCCTGGGACTCATCATCTTCCGTTGTTGGTGACTCCGGGGTCTCCTCCATCACGGACTAGAAGGACTCCTGGATGATGGCTTGAAATTCCATTGAGTCCTTCTTGTCCAGTAGGACCATGCCTAGCATCCATGACAGGAGCTGTCTGCAGGTGCCCCTGTCCTCTACCGATGGCAGCAGGCGAGAGAGGAGCTCTGAGATGACCCCGATGGTTTTCTTCAGATGAACAGGAAATGAGTCCACCATTACCTCTGTAGGTGTGGGGCCGGACTACTCTTCATGATGGGACTGGGTCAGTGGGTATGTTAGGGTGGCTGTCGACACTGCAGCCGCATAAGCTGGATGCACCCTGGTCCTGGCCTGAGTGGCAAGAGTGGCCATGGGCTTCTGGGTCTCCTACGGGGAGCCGCTACTGGACTCTGGCCATTCACAGGAGGGGGCCTGCCCTCGGAAAGAGGCCTGCTGGTGGGACGGCGTGGATTGCCGGTGCCCGGCAGAGGCCTGCTGGGCAGTGTTCCTGGCCTGTGGCTGCGATTCCCATTGATTCTGTCTTCTCGGTCATCTTGCAGTCTGGCCTCGCTGTTGGCCATGTTGTTGCAAGCCAGTGACTGCCCCCTGATGCTACTGTTGGGAGCCCAGCGCTGGGAACTCACTGGTATTGCCCATCTGTAGCAACTGTGCAGCGGTCGGAGGCCATACTGACTGATACTGGATGGCTCTGAGGTTGGGTGTTGCCGTGGGTGCCAGGCCGTTACTGTGACGCACTTGCTTCCAGTGCTGCACCATCACAGGACAGCTCTGGTTCCAGGCACGGTGCCTCTTTGAGCAGTTGGCACACTAGGGCTCTGGCTGAGAGGCCTCACTGGTCAGTTGTTTGAGGATTGAAATGCAGTCCTTTGAGTCGTGTGCCTTGCTGCACACCCCGCACTTCTTTCCTCGCTGGCATGTGGCTGCAATGTGATTGTAGCCCTGACAGTTGAAGCACTGCAGTGGGCCTGACAGGTACGGCCGGGTCTTGAACTTTTCTTAGACTCCAAGGTTCAGGTGCGTGGTGTATCAGCACCTGTCGGGTGGGCACCTTGTTCACCCAGGCAGTGAGTCGCTCTGCCTTGACAATACTAGGTACTTCCAAAATGGGGCCAACGGGAGGGGCACAGGGACGTGTATAAGCACCTCTTTGTATACCTTTTACAATGCAAACAGTTCCACCATGCTGGGATGCGTCACAACCAGCCCCTTTAACTTCTCATATGAATCCTCGTCCCAAGGAATGACCAGAACCTCGTTCCTGAGAGTGAGCTCGCAGCAGAACATGAGGTGGGGTATGCTCTCTAGATACCTCACAAACCCATAATTGAGAATCTTGAATTTGTTGAACGCCATGGTTGCTTGTGCCCGAGCAGAGTGGGAATTCTTTCGTCCACGTGGAGTCAGCCATTCCCCATCCTCTGTGGTGGCCGACGCTAATGGATTGGGTACCTGGTGTGGCCCCATCCCCGCCAATTGAGAAGTAGCCACAGTCTCCTGGTTTCCTCCCATGACCCCTATGTCCACCTGGGGGAGCTGCATGCGTGCGCTGATGGGGCAGTGCCCTGAGGGTTCTGCCCTTACCAGGTCTCCTTGGGCAGCAGCTGCCGTCTGAACTAGTGGCATGTCGGCAGATACAGCAATCTCCACAGTGTCTTGGGACTTCTTGGTGGGGGCTTCCATCTGCCCCACTTTGTCCTCCGACTCTTCCATGCATTCCGATGAACGTTTAGGCCGCTCTCCTGGGCCTGACATGGTGACTGTGGTCGTTAGGCCAGAATTAGCAGCTCTGCTGCTGACCATGACCTCACAGCCGCCCACACGGGGCTGGTAGCTGTGAGGCACAGTTCCCCGGTCGGAGCCCTCAGCCACCCTCACGTGGCTCACAGCTGATGCACAGTCCAACCAACATTCACTAGAATCGACGCTACACTTATACTCGCCCTAATGCGCACGAACGCATAGCCCACGAAGAACAACAATGGCGTAAATCTGTGCGTAATTGCTTAATAATATAAATCAAACTCAGTCTGCAATATTATACACAAAAACAAATTTTGAACCTAGCAAAGTCAACTTTTGGTCGGACTCTGAAGAGAGCTGACTACACCGGTGATTGTGGTATGCTGTGTTGAGGAAGATGTGCAAGAAAACGCAGACAACACCTAACGACGACAAGGTTATCAAAAGAAATAGTGTGAAGGATCCCAAGAAAACCAGCAAAGATCTACAAAGAGATTTAGCTTCAGCTAGTGTAAATGTTGATCCTTCAACTGTTCAACGAAAGCTCCTTGAAGTTGACAGAACTGCCAGAAAGCCAGTAAAGAAACAATTATTGACTGCTGCTATGAAGAAAAAACGGCTGCAGTGGGCACTCGATCATAAAGACTGGACGACAGATGAATGGAGAGGTTGTTTTCAGATAAGGACATTTTGAAGTTCATGGGTACAGATCAATGGTAGTGAGATGGAGCAAAGGCAAATCTCTTCGGGATAGACGCATTCAACAAGTGCCAAAACTCCAATCTAAAAAGATGATTTTGGGGAAGTTTTACTGCTGAAGCCTCTGGATGACTTGTTATTGTTAATGGAAAGATGAAAATGACAAATACAAGGCAATTCTGGCAATTCATTTGCTTCCCATTGTGGATAGAGGCTTTGCTGATGGAAAAGGCATTTTCCAGCTGGATCTTGCTCCATACCACACTTCCAGAAAAATGCTGACATTCTAAATTGGCATGGAAACTCTCCTGATCTCAGCCTAATTGAGAATCACTGGGCAATAACCAAACGCAGGATCCCAAAACAGAACTGTGCAGCTGTGGAGCAGCTAATTGATTCTGTTGTTAGGACCTGGTGTACCACGACGAAGAACTTGCTAAAATGTGTTCAAAATTGCTTGAATGTATGCCAGAGCATGTAGTAATGCTTAAAAAAGCAAAGAGTAATCATATCTCTCATTAAATCAATTATGTCATTGCCGTGTATTTTTCAAATAAACTATATATGTATGTATGTATATATATATATATATATATATATATATATATATATATATATATATATATATATATCTCTCTATCTGTGTGTGTGTGTGTGTGTGTGTGTGTGTGTGTGTGTGTGTGTGTGTGTGTGGGTGTATATATTTGTAATGCAAACAATCGCAGACGGACGATCTTAACTATGCAAGACAAGCCACAGGGGGGGGGGTGGAAATCTTTAGCCCAAGTACTTTCACACTTCTCAGTGCATCATCAGGACCTATGCTATGTTGCGAGAGGGCAACTAAAGCAGGGAGAGAATTCTCAGAGTAGCGTAGTGCGGATGTCACCAGCCACGGTTACCCTTAGTATGATCGGTGCCAACCCCGCCCTACCACCATCCCCCTACTCCTCATATGGGGTAGGAGGGTTTCTGAGATGTCAAGTATGAAATTATAAGCTTTTTCTAGTCGTTTATAACAGGTCATGTGGTTTGAGAAAAAATGTTTCTCGTTGGATACCATACACATAGAATGCTGTTATTCTTTGTAACCTTTTTAAATAATAAAATAAAAGAATAGAATGTGCGCTTTGTCCGTTTAAATGTCCTGGGATACTTGAATGTTCTGTTGAGGTACTCAGAAGTATCTCTTCCTATATTGTCTACTATTCTTCTCAGTGTCTGTTAATATGCCTGACTTGGGAATCTTCTATGCCTTTCTGATAATATTTCTATGATCTAAATTTCTAATTTCAACTAATACCCTTTAACCTCTCCTTATGTTATTTCGTAATCTAATGTGTTTGTCACTGTATGGTACACTAACAGCTAAAGACGTTATATACCCATTCACAATTGACGGTGTATGAAGTTTTGGTGCGTAGACACTGGTCGGGCGTCACCAATCCATCAACCCACCTGGCATAATGAACAATCCTGTGGTTTTGTATAGCATTTTTGTTTAATATTGTGTACAATGGACTCTACTAAATAGCTCTCGAGCTTGTATAGCCCATAATTTGAGTTATATACTGTATTCCTTTCATGTTTCAAGAGGAAAGTTTCAATTATGTTTCTTTCCATGACAAAACTATTTGGTACTATAATCTGGGCAGCATCCCACCCCGATGGGTGATTACATGCACTAACCTGGTTAAAGATAGCATTCGACTCCTGCCCTGTCCTGACTGAGTATTTATGTTGGCCTATAATGGTTTCCATAAATTTACCTGTTTGATCAATATATGAGAGAGGACACTGAGTACATGGGACCTGGCAAACCGCACCAACTTTGTTGGATGGTGTGTTATTAATCATTCTTTGTTTCACTGTCCCTGTGTTTTTGAAAGAAAGGTGAGGTATTAAAAAAGATCAGTATAAACCTTGCTTTCAAAAACACAGGGACTGTGAAACAAAGACTGATTAAAAACACACCCTCAAACAAAGTTGGTTGGGCTTACAAGGTCCCATGTACTCAGTGTCCTCTCTCATATATTGATCAGACAGGTAAATTTCTGTAAAACAGGATAGGCCAACATAAATACAATCGCTAAGAGGCGATCTTAGTAATGCAGAACAAACCACATGGGGATGGAAATTTTAGCTCTAGATTTTTCGCACCCTTGTGAGCCGTAAGGAGCTATGCAATGTTGCAAGACAGCAACAGGTAGGAGGGGAAATTCTCTGAGGCATGGAAGTATTAGTGACTGCCGCTGGTACATTCTGCTTTGACTCAGAGAATTTTGCCTCCTACCTGTTGCTGTATTGCAACATTGCATAGTTCCTGACGATGCACGAGAGCGCGAAAGATCTAGAGCTAAAGATTTCCAACCGCACGTAACTTGTTTTTCATGTATATACATGCACACACACACACAAATATACATATATATATGTATATATATGCATATATATATATACATATATACATATATATATATATATATATATATATATATATATATATATATATATATATATATATATATATATATATATATATATTGAATATTTTGAGGAACTTTTAAATGTTAAGGAAGAAACAGAGGCAGTAATTTCATGCACTGGTCAGGGAGGTATACCATCTTTTAGGAGTGAAGAAGAGCAGAATGTAAGTGTGGGGGAGGTACGTGAGGCATTACGTAAAATGAAAGGGGGTAAAGCAGCTGGAACTGATGGGATCATGACAGAAATGTTAAAAGCAGGGGGGGATATAGTGTTGGAGTGGTTGGTACTTTTGTTTAATAAATGTATGAAAGAGGGGAAGGTACCTAGGGATTGGCAGAGAGCATGTATAGTCCCTTTATATAAAGGGAAAGGGGACAAAAGAGACTGTAAAAATTATAGAGGAATAAGCTTACTGAGTATACCAGGAAAAGTGTACGGTAGGGTTATAATTGAAAGAATTAGAGGTAAGACAGAATGTAGGATTGCGGATGATTATTATTATAATCAAAAAGAAGCGCTAAGCCACAAGGACTATACAGAGGATTGCGGATGAGCAAGGAGGTTTTAGAGTGGGTAGGGGATGTGTAGATCAGGTGTTTACATTGAAGCATATATGTGAACAGTATTTAGATAAAGATAGGGAAGTTTTTATTGCATTTATGGATTTAGAAAAGGCATATGATAGAGTGGATAGAGGAGCAATGTGGCAGATGTTGCAAGTATATGGAATAGGTGGTAAGTTATTAAATGCTGTAAAGAGTTTTTATGAGGATAGTGAGGCTCAGGTTAGGGTGTGTAGAAGAGAGGGAGACTACTTCCCGGTAAAAGTAGGTCTTAGACAGGGATGTGTAATGTCACCATGGTTGTTTAATATATTTATAGATGGGGTTGTAAAGGAAGTAAATGCTAGGGTGTTTGGGAGAGGGGTGGGATTAAATTATGGGGAATCAAATTCAAAATGGGAATTGACACAGTTACTTTTTGCTGATGATACTGTGCTTATGGGAGATTCTAAAGAAAAATTGCAAAGGTTAGTGGATGAGTTTGGGAATGTGTGTAAAGGTAGAAAGTTGAAAGTGAACATAGAAAAGAGTAAGGTGATGAGGGTGTCAAATGATTTAGATAAAGAAAAATTGGATATCAAATTGGGGAGGAGGAGTATGGAAGAAGTGAATGTTTTCAGATACTTGGGAGTTGACGTGTCGGCGGATGGATTTATGAAGGATGAGGTTAATCATAGAATTGATGAGGGAAAAAAGGTGAGTGGTGCATTGAGGTATATGTGGAGTCAAAAAACGTTATCTATGGAGGCAAAGAAGGGAATGTATGAAAGTATAGTAGTACCAACACTCTTATATGGGTGTGAAGCTTGGGTGGTAAATGCAGCAGCGAGGAGACGGTTGGAGGCAGTGGAGATGTCCTGTTTAAGGGCAATGTGTGGTGTAAATATTATGCAGAAAATTCGGAATGTGGAAATTAGGAGAAGGTGTGGAGTTAATAAAAGTATTAGTCAGAGGGCAGAAGAGGGGTTGTTGAGGTGGTTTGGTCATTTAGAGAGAATGGATCAAAGTAGAATGACATGGAAAGCATATAAATCTATAGGGGAAGGAAGGCGGGGTAGGGGTCGTCCTCGAAAGGGTTGGAGAGAGGGGGTAAAGGAGGTTTTGTGGGTAAGGAGCTTGGACTTCCAGCAAGCGTGCGTGAGCGTGTTAGATAGGAGTGAATGGAGACGAATGGTACTTGGGACCTGACGATCTGTTGGAGTGTGAGCAGGGTAATATTTAGTGAAGGGATTCAGGGAAACCGGTTATTTTCATATAGTCGGACTTGAGTCCTGGAAATGGGAAGTACAATGCCTGCACTTTAAAGGAGGGGTTTGGGATATTGGCAGTTTGGAGGGATATGTTGTGTATCTTTATATGTGTATGCTTCTAAACTGTTGTATTGTGAGCACCTCTGCAAAAACAGTGATAATGTGCGAGTGTGGTGAAAGTGTTGAATGATGATGAAAGTATTTTCTTTTTGGGGATTTTCTTTCTTTTTTGGGTCACCCTGCCTCGGTGGGAGACGGCCGACTTGTTGAAAAAAAAAAAAATATATATATATATATATACAACCTCTCTTCACTTAGCGACATAATTGTTTAACAAGTATGCATGCCTAAATAATGTATATAAGAGCTGATTTCCTATATTCTGTTTATTACAACATTCAGTAAGCTACTGAAAAATCATTTAAAAATCTACCAGAAATGTTATGAATGGTGCAAAGGTGACATTAAAACAATATCAAAGATGGCTGACACAAGCCCACTACCATTAGTATAGTATCCTCCTCACTTAGTGACGATTTTGTTTACCGATGTGGTCTTAGGAACGGAACTCCGTCGATAAGTGAGAAGAGGATATATATATATATATATATAATATATATATATATATATATATATATATATATATATATATATATATATATATATATATATATATATATATATATGCAAAACAACCACTCTGAAAGAATAGAGAAATTCCAAGCGCTTTCGTGACTACTCACATTATCAAGGAACTTGATAATGTGAGTAGTCACGAAAGCGCTTGGAATTTCTCTATTCTTTCAGTGGTTGTTTTGCATATTCTGAAATCACCTGTTTACTTTGATCTTATTGCATATATATATATATATATATATATATATATATATATATATATATATATATATATATATATATATATATATATATATATATATATATCAACACTGCGCTAGCCAAGGATTCGAACCCATGTTGTACTGGTCTGTCTCATGGTAAGCGAGAACCACATGACGCTTTAAACCACAGGACCACCCAACCCTACAAGAATGGCACAGCCAGCACACAGCTAGCTGTTGGGCCGCCATCCGAGGGTTACAATAATGTATGAATGCTGCTCGTGAGGCTAGTACACAAAACAGGGATGAGAATGAAATTAGTTTAGATGCTCCTACACCTCCGTATGCACTCGGATGGCGGCCCAACAGCTACCTGTGTGCTGGCTGTGCCATTCTTGTAGGGTTGGGTGGTCCTGTGGTTTAAAGCGTCATGTGGTTCTCGCATACCATGAGGCAGGCGAGTTCAACATGGGTTCGAATCCTTGGCTAGCGCAGTGTTGTTATATATATATATATATATATATATATATATATATATATATATATATATATATATATATATATATATATATATATATATATATATATATATATATATATATCAACATGTAAAGAATACATTTACAGAAAACACAAACATGAATACATTGGTACAGTATATCAAAGATTAAAAATCTTCTCCAAGACAAGTATGCAGCAAGCATTTTCCCTCTGGATGGCCATGCTGAGGCGCTGGAACATGGAAGTGGCTGCTCTTGGGTCCCTGGTGGAGTCGATAAGTCTGGAACCCAGTTCTTTAAGGAAACTTGTGGCATTTTTCCCCCGTGATCACAAGGTCTCTGATCCTACTGGGACAAATTGATACTGTTGGCTTATGTCCACTGAAAACGAGAAAATCTGCTCACAGGTTAGCAAAAAAATCGACGAAGGTAACACACTGGGAGCAATCAGAATAATTACAAGTAGCCCCCAAAGATGAGACCACGGCCCAAGCACTAAGAGACAAGCATCCAACCAGGGACACCATAGCCATCAACAACAACAATGAGGAAGACCCTATCACTGAACAATTAATTTTGCCAGAATCAGAAGTCTATAAGGCGATTGTTTCGTTTCCAGCAGGATCTGCAGGAGGTTACACTGGAATTCGACCACAACACCTCAAAGAGATAGTAAATCAAGTACTAGGTACATCTGCATCAATTCTTCTCACCAACTTTCGTCAACAACTGCCTGGCTGGGCGAATCTCAGAAGAAAATTAATTATTATTATTATTATAATCAAGGGGGAAGCGCTAAACCCGGAGGATTATACAGCGCCTGGGGGGGGGGGATGTGGAAGGCATTCAGGCTTAATTCGGGGAACTGGAGCACAGATCCAATTCCCTAAATCAAGATCCCCTCACCAACATCAAGGAACCTTCCTTGAGGGGAAAAAAAATTAAACCTTTCTTTTTTGGAGCCTCACTATGTGCGTTGAAGAAGAAGGACGGGGGAATCAGACCCCTTGCTGTTGGTAACACTCTTCGCCGTCTCGTTGCCAGAGCAGCAGTAAAAAACATTCGCCTAGAAACTGCCAGTTTACTCCAGCCACACCAACTGGGCTTTGGAGTCTCTTAAGGCAGTGAAGCCGCAGCTCATGTGGCAAGGGCCTACATCAGGGACCTACCAGAAGACAAGGCCGTTGTTAAACTTCATTTTAGAAATGCCTTTAATATGGTGAAGAGAGATGTTGTCTTGCCGGCCGTTCGGGATTCGGCTCCCTAGCCTTTTTCCCTTCATTTCAGCCGGCTACAGCAAACTCTCAATTCTTTTATTTGGAGAACATAAAATTCTCTCATCAGAGAGTGTTCAGCAGGGTGACCCACTCTCTCCACTTCTTTTCTGCTTGGCAGTAAGAGAACTAACTTCCACCCTACGCAGTGAGCTCAACATCTGGTACCTGGATGATGGCACTCTGGCAGGTACTGAAGAGTCCCTGGTGAAAACACAGGGAGAAGACTTGGGACTCATCCTCAGTCCCTCCAAGTGTGAAATCATCACAGCGAACCAAGAAATAATCAATACCATGCGAAGAATCCTCCCGGAAGTCTCTACTACCACTCCATCCAACAGTACCCTCTTGGGAGCGCCACTGGGTCACCAGGCCATCGACAGTGTCCTCAAGGAAAAATTGAATGACCTGATGAGAATTGAGGAGAGAATAAGCGATCTTGATGCTCATGATGCTCTGTATCTTCTCACGAAGTGTCTTACTATGCAAAGGCTCACTTACTTCCTGAGGTGTGCACCCTCTTTTGACAGCCCAACACTCGACGAATATGACGCACACTTGAGATCAACCTTTAAGAAGGCCCTGAACCTGTCACTAGAGGATCAGCAATGGGATCAGGCAACCCTTCCAGTGCGACTGGGGGGTGTAGGGCTGCGCAAAGCAACGCATGTTGCTTTACCTGCTTTTCTGTCTTCGTGTTTGGCTTCCAGTGCACTAGTCAAGAAGATTGTCACTGAACGCTTGAGAGACGTGGTAACAGCTCAAGACCCCAGGTTTACTGAAGCAGCGATGTGGTGGGACACCCTTGCAGACTCCTCCAGTAGACCAGCTCCTCCCAAAGAGCACAAACATTCCCACTGGGACAAACCGATCATGGAAAAAATCGCCAACACAATGCTTACCAGCGCTTCAGGAAAGGACAAAGCTCGTCTCCTGGCGGTGAAGGCACCACACTCAGGAGAGTTCCTTTTAGCTGTTCCCAATTCCTTCCTGGGCACTCGACTCGACCCATAGGCCATTCGGATTGGTGTTGCTTTTCGCCTAGCCGCCCCCATCCTCACCGAACATAAGTGTATTTGCGGCAGGGCGACAGCTGATCAATTCGGACTTCATGGTCTCGTGTCACACAGCAGAAAGGAAATATGCCAGACATGAGGAGGTCAATGAGAAGAGAAGCCTCGCCACAGCCCATTGCCCAGCTCAATGGGAACCCCAACTGCAGAGGTCTGACGGAAGTCAAAAGCGTCCTGATGGAGCCACTATGCTACCCTGGAAGAATGGAAAGCAGATTGCCAGGAACTACACCTGTGCTGCCACATTGGCAGACACCTACTTGTCATACTCCTGATTATGTGATACTCTACCCAAGCGTTAATCTTAACGCTTCCTGTTGATGTTTCTTTTTTATATTTCTTTGATAATGTGAGAAGTCAAGAAAACAATTGGAACTTCACTATATATATATATATATATATATATATATATATATATATATATATATATATATATATATATATATATATATATATATATACCCTAGGTAGTAGGTTGGTAGACAGCAACCACCCAGGGGGGTACTACCGACCTGCCAAATGAGTGTAAAACAAATGCCTGTAATTGTTTTACATGATGGTAGAATTGCTGGTGTCCATTTTTCTGTCTCATAAACATGCAAAGTTTCAGGTACGTTTTGCTACATCTACTTACACTTAGGTCACACTACACATACATGTACAAGCATATATATACACACCCCTCTGGGTTTTCTTCTATTTTCTTACTAGTTCTTGTTCTTGTTTATTTCCTCTTATCTCCATGGGGAAGTGGAACAGAATTCTTCCTCCGTAAGCCATGCGTGTTGTAAAAGGTGACTAAAATGCCGGGAACAAGGTGCTAGTAACCCTTTCTCCCGTATAAATTACTAAATTTAAAAAGAGAAACTTTCGTTTCTCTTTTTTGGGCCACCCCGCCTTGGTGGGATACGGCCGGTTTGTTTAAAAAAAATATATATACATATACCTAGAGTAACAATACTGGAAGCCCCAATATAGATGAAACCTATGATTACATTAATGCTAATCCTAATACTGATAACGCCAATTTTGATACTGATGATAATTCCAAGAATGATAATAAAAAGAATTTGAATATAATTGCATATGCATGAGTAGCAAAGCCAACATGATAGGTGTAGGAGATCACATTTGAATTATTTTTTCTAGTCTCTGAAAATTTAATTTAACAAGATAACACGGGATTAGAATGTTTATTTATGTAGTTTAGGACAAGTGTTTGTTTAACAGACCGCCACCTTGTTTACCACCTTGTTCAGTCACACGGTTCACTGTTTTGTTCGGTCACAATGTTTACTGCCTACTTCAATTACGTTGTTCACTGTCTTCAACTACTTCACCTCTTCTTCGGCAACCTTCCTCTGTGTCTTGCTCAGTCATCTTGTTCACCTGTAATGTTGCATCAACTAGTTTTTATGATTTCCTAATAGAAGAGAGTGTCAGGTTCCTTCGTGTTGGTTGTGCCACTAGTCTACGTAGATTCTCTCTTGTTCCGCTGTGGGAACAAAGAGGGTGTGTATGTGTACTCATCTATGTGTGGCTCCAGGAGTCGATTGTCAGCTCCTATGTGTGTACTCGCCCATATGTACTCATCTATATGTAGTTTTAAAGCCAAGTCACAGCTCTTGGCCCGACATCTTCGCTGCTCGCTGCTAGGTCCACTTTTTCCCGGCTTCAAAAGCCTTGTCGTAACGTTTTTTAAAGCTATGCATGGATCCTGCATCTACTACTTCACTCTCTAGATTGTTCTACTTTCTGACAACTCTAAGGCAGAAGTACTTTCTAACATCCCTAAGACTCTTCTGAGTTTGAAACTTCCAGTTGTGCCATCTCTGAAATATTCTGTCCCACTTCACTTTGTCAGTTCCACTCAGTATTTTGCAATTCGTTATCATGTCATCGCTAGTCCCCCTGTCCTCCTGTCCTCCTGTCTTTCATTATCATCAGGTTGAGATCCCTTAACTTCTTCTCGTAGGGCATATTCCTTAGCTCCGGGACTAGTCCTGTTGCAACTCTCTGCGCATTCTCCAATTTCTTGATATGCATGATCAGGTGTGGGTTCCATACTGGTGTTACTGTACTCTAACATGGACCTGACATACACAGTGTGGAGTGCTGTGACTAACTCCTTACTTAGATGTCGAAACGCTATTCTTAGATTTCCCAGATGTGCGTTTGTTGCAGCAGTTAATTGGATGATTTGCGCCTCAGGGGATATTCTCGGTATGATACTGCAAACCACATTCTTTGAGTGAACTTTGCAGCATTTTCTTCCCCTAGCCTGTAGTCCTCCTGCGGTCTTCTTTGTTCTTCTTAATCTTCACAACTTTGCACTTTGTAAGGTTAAACTACAGGAGCCATTTGTCAGAAAAGGCCAGTAGTTTATCTAGATTCCTTTGTAACCTTTCCTGGTCCTCGTCCGCTTATATCATTCTTGTTAGTTTCACATAGTCTGCGAGCAGGGATACCTCTGACGCTATCTCTCCTGTTATCCCATTCATGTAAACAAGAAACAACATTGGCTCTAGGATCGATCCTTGTGGAACCCCACAGTCACTTTCACCCATTCCAGCACCTCGTCTCTCGTTGTTTCCTTTCTGTCAGGTATACCCTGATCCACTGTAGTGCTATTCCTGCCTGCAATCTACTCATCTCTCTTTCTCTCTTGCCTTACTTCTGCTACTTTGTCGTCGAACTCCAGTAGGTTTGTGACACCATATTTTCCATTCTTGAAGGCCTGCTGATTGTCATACATGACGCACTCCTTTCTAGGTGCTTCACCACTCTTCTCCTTAAAATTTTCTCCATAATTCTAGATATTATTCGTGTCAGTGACACGGGTCTGTAGTTTAATGCTGCTCGTCTGTTCCTTCCTTAAAATTTGGGACTACATTTGTTGTTTTCTAGACCTCTGGCAGTTGCCCTTTGTCGATAGACTTGTAGAAGATTTTTGCTAGCGGCACACTCAATACCTCTTCTTCATCTCTCAGGACCCACGGAGCGATGTTATCTGATCCCACTGCATTTGAGGTATTTTGCTCACATAGCAGTTTTTGTACATTCTTCCTTAAATCCAATGATGAGCTCTTCTCAGACTTCCTGGTAATTTTCTGTGTGCTCCCACCTTCCTACTTCAGGCTGATTACCTGGGCTTGGACTGTTGTCTACCTATACCTACTGATGTAGATACAACAATTTTCGGTCGGTTTTGGCTTACGATGCTATTTCATTCTCAAATTGCAGTTGAGCCTCCCTCTTTATCCATGAATACTCATTTCGGGCTCTTCAGTTAAGCTCCTTGTTTTCCTGAATTCTTAGCCTTCTATATTTTTTCTATGCTCTAGCACATTTGGTTTTGGCCTCTCTACACCTTTCGGTAAACAATGAGCTCACTCTAGTCTTCCCATCGTCTCTTTTGCTACTGGGTACGAACTTCTCCTCCTCCCACGTACATTTTCTGGCCACATGCTCAATAATCTCATTCACTGCCTTTTACTTTAGATCTTTTTCCCACTGCACCTCATACAGAAATTGCCTCCTGCATTTGTAGTTACTCTTTTGTAGTATAGCTTCTCATTTTTTTGTGCTGCTTCACTCGTCACTGTAAATTCTACATGGTATTCAAAACTCAGGATCATATGATCACTAGCCCAAGAGGGCTTTCATATGTAATATCCCCTATGTTGGCGCCACTCAGGGTGGACACAAGGTTCAGTCTTGCTGGCCATTCTCTTTATATCCCTATCAAGTTGGTGCATGACGTTCTCCATTACCACCTCCAGCATCTTAGCAATACACGTTTTTGGTTCCCCATGTGGCTCTAGGTTTTCCCAGTCAATGTCTTTGTGGTTAAAGTGTCCCATGACCCGTAGCTTCGCCCTACTCATGTAGGTATTTTTGGCCACTTCAGCTAATATATATATCATAACTCTTGTTTTCATCATACTCATGTCTTCGCCTCTTGCTGTTTAGTGGAAGGTTGTAAATCATTGCTGTCACCAGCTTGGGACCCCCCAGTCTTAAGGGCGTAAACGGGGTAGTTGGAATATCTAAAGTTAGACCAAAAACATTCGTGTTATTTCTATACTGTTGAATGCATCTGTATATCATTACTTCAGTTCCCCAGATGGTGTGTGCGTGAACACATCATCTGGGTAACTGCAGTAATGAGGCTTAAGCACTTTGATGGAATAAAGATAAAGAAAACTATGAAGTACGAAAATGCACAGAGGCAACAATAAAATCACAGAACCCACTTTTAAATAGCTGACCTTTAATGAAAATTTGTGAACCAGTTGAGCATGACCCGTTCTTGACGTGTTCAATTTTCAGACCCTCTCGGATTTTTCTCTTCTTCAGATTTTGTATTTGCTTTTGTATTACTTTTGGGGCTTAAACTAAATTTTATTAGTTCACTAGGTGGAATGCGATTTGATTTTAACCCATTGATATTAAGCTTCAATTTATTTTCTCTAGAATAACTTCTGTCGCGATTCGTTACAAAAGCGAAAAAAAATAAGGAAATTAATGCTGCCCTTACACGTTAATGTAGCATAAAATTTTCCTTATCGTCATACCATCCGCTTATTTTTGACGCATTACTACATATGTCACTTAACATTAGTGCAGATTACAGCTCAGTGGGATCACCCAATACTGCACAGAGGGAACTGAACAGTAAGTCATAATCGATGATTTCGAGCATTATTGAAACTGACAAATTTCTGGAAATATTCCGGTTCTGTAGTCGTTTGAAAAGCCTGGTCCGCTCCACAAACCTAATGCGTCTTTATTTATATTCTGACTTTCCTCACTAATGGCCATTCTTGGCTTGGTTATATACTGTAGCTTGAAAACTTTGATTTTTTTCGACATTACTTAATTGATTACCACCATCCCTTAACTAAGCTTATTTCTCTCTCTCTCTCTCTCTCTCTCTCTCTCTCTCACACACTAGAGTCAATACTAAAACAGTTCTAAAAAAAATCCCTGGATGAATCACAGAAGCCGGCAGGGCAAAAGTACAACCTCACAAATTGCTTTGCCAACCTTGTCATTCTCCTCTATTGGATAGAGCTGGTAAAGGATATTTTAACAGAATATACATGCAGGGTGTTGCTGCTGATCACTGGGAAGAACACAAGCTCAGCACGTATAGGGGCTTTGCCAACCAATACCACTTCGTCCCTATTGGCTCGGAGACCATTAGACGGTGCCATGGATTTTGTATAAGAGCTGGGTTCCAGGCTCATCGAAACGACCAGAAACTCCAGGCCTGCCATCTTTCTCTTCCAGCGCCACAGTGTGGCGATCCAGAAAGGGAATGCCTCTCACACGCCAAGAGAGTGCGAGAGTAAAGTACTGGCCAGAAGCATGTGAGAGTGAATGAGATGCTGGCCAGGAGCTTGTGAGACTGAGTCATGGGCTAGAAAAGAGCATATGAAAGTCATAGGCTGGCCAGAAGCATCTGAGAGTCATGTGCTGCCCAAGAGCATGTGAGAGTGAGTGAAGTGTTGGTCAGGAGCATGTGAGAGTGAGTGGGGTGCTGGCCAAGAGCATGCGAGGGTGAGTGAAGTGTTGGTCAGAACCATGTGAGAGTGAATCATAGACTAGCCAGGAGCATGTGAGGGGTGAGTCATGGGCTGGCCAGGAGCATGTGAGGGGTGAGTCATGGGCTGGCCAGGAGCATGTGAGAGTGAGTCATGGGCTGGCCAGGAGCATGTGAGGGTGGGTCATGGGCTGGCCATGAGCATGTGAGAGTGAGTCATGAGCTGGCCAGAAGCATGTGAGAGTGAGTCATGGGCTGGCCAGGAGCATGTGAGAGTCATGGGCTGGCCAGGAGCATGTGAGAGTCATGGGCTGGCCAGGAGCATGTGAAAATGAGTCATGGGTTGGCCAGGAGCATGTGAGAGTGAGTCATGGGTTGGCCAGGAGCATGTGAGAGTGAGTCATGGGCTGGCCAGGAGCATGTGAGAGTGACTCATGGGCTGGCCAAAAGCATGTGAGAGTGAGTCATGGGCTGGCCAGGAGCACGTGAGAGTGAGTCATGGGCTGGCCAGGAGCATGTGAGAGTGAGTCATGGGCTGGCCAGAAGCATGTGAGAGTGAGTCATGGGCTGGCCAGGAGCATGTGAGAGTGAGTCATGGGCTGGCCAGGAGCATGTGAGAGTCATGGGCTGGCCAGAAGCATGTGAGAGTGAGTCATGGGCTGGCCAGGAGCACGTGAGAGTGAGTCATGGGCTGGCCAGGAGCATGTGAGAGTGAGTCATGGACTGGCCAGAAGCATGTGATAGTGAGTCATGGACTGGCCAGGAGCATGTGACAGTGAGTCATAGGTTGGCCAGGAGCATGTGAGAGTGAGTCATGAGTGGCCAGAAGCATGAGTAGGGAGTTATGGGCTGGCCAGAAGCACGTGAGAGTGAGTCATGGGCTGGCAAGGAGCATGTGAGAGTGAGTCATGAGCTGGCCAGAAGCATGTGAGAGTGAGTCATGGGCTGGCCAGGAGCATGTGAGAGTGAGTCATGGGCTGACCAGGAGCATGTGAGAGTGAGTCATGAGCTGGCCAGGAGCATGTGAGAGTGAGTCATGGGCTGGCCAGGAGCATGTGAGAGTGAGTCATGAGCTGGCCAGAAGCATGTGAGAGTGAGTCATGGGCTGGCCAGGAGCATGTGAGAGTGAGTCATGGGCTGGCCAGGAGCATGTGAGAGTGAGTCATGAACTGGCCAGAAGCATGTGATAGTGAGTTATGGGCTGGCCAGAAGCATGTGAGAGTGAGTCATGGGCTGGCAAGGAGCATGTGAGAGTCATGAGCTGGCCAGAAGCATGTGAGAGTGAGTCATGGGCTGGCCAGGAGCATGTGAGAGTGAGTCATGGGCTGGCCAGGAGCATGTGAGAGTGAGTCATGAGCTGGCCAGGAGCATGTGAGAGTGAGTCATGGGCTGGCAAGGAGCATGTGAGAGTGAGTCATGAGCTGGCCAGAAGCATGTGAGAGTGAGTCATGGGCTGGCCAGGAGCATGTGAGAGTGAGTCATGGGCTGGCCAGGAGCATGTGAGAGTGAGTCATGGGCTGGCCAGGAGCATGTGAGAGTGAGTCATGAGCTGGCCAGAAGCATGTGATAGTGAGTCATGGGCTGGCCAGAAACATGTGAGAGTGAGTCATGGGCTGGCCAGGAGCACGTGAGAGTGAGTCATGGGCTGGCCAGGAGCATGTGAAAGTGAGTCATGAGCTGGCCAGAAACATGTGAGAGTCATGGGCTGGCCAGGAGCACGTGAGAATGAGTCATGGGTTGGCCAAGAGCATGTGAGAGTGAGTCATGAGCTGGCCAGAAGCATGTGATAGTGAGTCATGGGCTGGCCAGGAACATGTGAGAGTGAGTCATGGGCTTGCCAGGAGCATGTGAGAGTGAGTCATGGGCTGGCCAGAAGCATGTGAGAGTGAGTCATGGGCTGGCCAGGAGCATGTGAGAGTGAGTCATGGGCTGGCCAGGAGCATGTGAGAGTCATGGGCTAGCCAGGAGCATGTGAGAGTCATGGGCTAGCCAGGAGCATGTGAGAGTCATGGGCTAGCCAGGAGCATGTGAGAGTCATGGGCTAGCCAGGAGCATGTGAGAGTCATGGGCTGGCCAGGAGCATGTGAGAGTCATGGGCTGGCCAGGAGCATGTGAGAGTCATGGGCTAGCCAGGAGCATGTGAGAGTCATGGGCTGGCCAGGAGCATGTGAGAGTCATGGGCTAGCCAGGAGCATGTGAGAGTCATGGGCTGGCCAGGAGCATGTGAGAGTCATGGGCTGGCCAGGAGCATGTGAGGGTGGGTCATGGGCTGGTCAGTAGCATGTGAGAGTGAGTCATGAGCTGGCCAGAAGCATGTGAATGGGAGTCCCGAGCTGGCCATAAGCATTTGAAAGGGAGTCACGGGCTGGCCAGGAGCGTGGGAGAGTGAGCCATGGGCTGGCCAGGAGCGTGGGAGAGTGAGCCATGGGCTGGCCAGGAGCGTGGGAGAGTGAGCCATGGGCTGGCCAGGAATATTTTTCCTTAACAAATAAAAACTAAATGTTTCGGTAAATATAGGACGCCCAATAATAGAAATATTACTGAAGGATATTCCTGGCGTTTAGTTGTCGTTGAAAAATGATCGAAATTACATTATCATTATTATTATTATTTTTATTATTATTACTATTATTATTATACGTAAGGGTAAACAATAAAGCCTTATGGATCATTCACCGCCTGGGGTATGGCAGGTAATCATTCTTGAAAGAGAAAGATAGCTACAATTACTTGGATCAAGAACACTTCACCAGCGTCAAGGCACCCTTCCCAATCTTCCTTCTCCAGAAGAGTCCCTAAGTAAAGAGCAAGACTCCGGTTCAGTAATAACGTGTTAGCTCGCTCACTGTCTACAAGCTGTTCACTCGTTCGTTGTTCATTCGTTCACTGCCCCGACAGGTGCGGCCATAGCCCTTTAGCGAGTCACTCATGTTTGTTCACCCGTTCATAACCTCCCCAGTGTTCACTCATCCGTACTCTCTCGCTCATGCGCTGGAGTTCAAAGCCCTCTCATGTTGCTCGGTGATTTCTGGCCAGTTGTTCCCCGGCCACGTTCTTCAGATGTGTTCAGCACTGCGACAAGCGTGTTCAACAGTCCATTGTTCATTTTCGTTCGCCTGTCTACCTCTCGTCTCATCAGCTGGGGTCCAAGTCTAACTGCGAGTTCAGGTTTTGTTTACCAGCTCTCTGACTATTTTTTCTGTTCATTGAACTCATCCTGTTCCTCTGTACTCTCTTATATTTGTACTGTTCCATTCAAGCCAGTATTTATAGCCTTTCCCTGCATTCCACTTTTCACGGTCCTTGCCTGTCTTACTCTGGTTACTGTTTTTGCCGAGTTATCCCGTTGTTTGCTTGCTTCTGTTAATTTCCTTGGTCTCCATGTTTTTCTCACCTATTTGCTTAATAACAAGCAAATGTAAAATTTACTATAGTAAGTACTGTTACTACTACTACTACCACAACAGCTGATACTACTACTAGTGTCTCTGCTGCTGATGCTGTTACTGTTCCTGCTACTACTACTACTACTACTACTACTATTACGACTACTACTAGTAATAATAATAATGAAAACAATAATAATAATAGGAATCACAATTTTTTTTTTAACTTTCAAAGCATTTTCAGAAAAGTTCTCTTTGTTTTCATTAAAACTGAGGTATATTCCAGCTAAAATTTGCTCCAGTTTATAAGCTTTTGAATGAAATTTTCATACCTCATTAAAAATAATATTATAAAAATAAAAGACCTTCACTAGTTAAACCTTAGTAGAAATTGTTAGGTCAGAATAGGTTGCTAGTTTAACGTAGATTCTTAGGTTAGTATAGACAGTTAAGTTAGAATATATTCTTAGGCTACTGTAGACTGCTAGGTTAATTCAGACTGCTAATTTAGTATATAGATCGTTTGGTTAGTATAGACTATTATTTTTGAAGCCTGTCGGCTGCGTGAAGGCTATAATTCGCTGCAGCGCTAACGTCAAGAATGCCTTAATCCGGAGAGCAGGGATTAAAGAAAGCTCCTGGGATATATATACACAGATATCCTCGTTGTACGTAACCTGTTCTGGTAAGTGTTCATCTGCCAAGTGTTCACCTCCATGTTTTTCAAGGCGTTTTCTACACAAGGCAGCTTTCAAGGGAGTACCTTGATGCTAGTGAAAGGCTTTTGATCCATTGACCCCTATGGATGTGCATGAACATATTACTTACAGTTGAAGCAGGACGTTATTATGATTATTATATTTATATATAAAAAAGAGGAGCTAAACCAATATGGTTGGTGGAGTTCCAGGCAAGACAGAGCCTCGCGGCACACGATTTGAGATGAGAGGAGCCGACACTGTCTTCAAGACACCAGAACCTCAGGCAAACACAACCAGTCATGTCATCATTATCATTACGTCCAGAACCAATGGCTGCATTTTGCGTTGTATTTGATCCCCACTACAGCACAGATTAGATCACAATTGAACACTGTCGACAATAAAGCTGAAAATACACACGTTGCAGAACAAGCTTTTATTGAGGCGACGATTCCCTTTCCGCAGAGCAGAGCGTTGTACCAGTAAGAGTTTGTTCTAAAACGTATGTTCTTTCCTCACAGCACACATTACCCCTCTTGACACAGGCTAGAAATTTATTTAGCTTGTTAGGCTACAAATTATCAGCGTGTACAAATGTACTGAGAAATAAACACTTCTCGATGTACATACACTTAGAGAAACGTGTCTTGAAGAAAAAATGTAACAATATTATTGCAAAAATCTAAACATATATTCTTTCTCTCTCTCATATATATATATATATATATATATATATATATATATATATATATATATATATATATATATATATATATATATATATATATATTTATATATATTACATATGTCTAGGTTGGTAGACAGCAACCACCCAGGGAGGTATTACCGTCCTGCCAAGTGAGTGTAAAATGAAAGCCTGTGATTGTTTTACATGATGGTAGGATTGCTGGTGTCCTTTTTTTCTGTCTCATGAACATGTAAGATTTCAGGTACGTCTTGCTACTTCTACTTACACTTAGGTCACACTACACATACATGTACAAGCACATATATACACACCCCTCTGGGTTTTCTTCTATTTTCTCTCTAATTCTTATTCTTGTTTATTTCCTCTTATCTCCATGGGGAAGTGGAACAGAATTCTTCCTACGTAAACCATGCGTGTTGTAAGAGGCGACTAATATGCCGGGAGCAAGGGGCTAGTAACCTCTTCTCCTGTATATATTACTAAATGTAAAAGGAGAAACTTTCGTTTTTCCTTTTGGGCCACCCCGCCTCGGTGGGATACGGCCGATGTGTTGAAAGAAAGATATATATATATATATATATATATATATATATATATATATAAGGCTTAATAGGATAACCTGTCTTACGAAAAGATCTATATAAATTAAATTATATTTATCAGTGTACATTATTTCGTGCAACCTGCCATGGTGATAAATCAGCGTAATAATGACTCCTCGCTGTGGTAACAGGCTCTTTGTAAAGTTCATGAGCCAGAAGGCCCGAATAGAAGCCTCAGACATAAATATCAGGTCCAAAACATAAACTTGGTTACACAATATCTGTATTGTGATGTGTTCCCCTCGGAAGGCTCAGCTATGAATCTGCTCAATAAGTTCTAATTAAAAAAGGATTGAAAAGATTTTAGATTCCTCTAGTGAGTAGTGTGTTATGCTGCCTTGTCTAAAATTAGCACAGCTTGATGCTGAGGTTAAGCTACAAGCGTAAATAATTGTACATCTCTTGTCTAACAACAACAACACAGTTCCATTCTAAGGTTTCATAAAGGAAGGCACAGTTGTCTTTTCAAACCCTATATAGCTTGCCTCTTATTTATGCTATAATGCACCTCAAGTGCTGGGTATTCAATTATGTCTTACCTACCGTAAACACAGCTGAACTTACCGTAACTAAATATTTCGTCTCCGATATTTAACCTTGAGGCATAGACTATATTGTATGAGTGTCAAGCTTCTCTGGTCTTAACTTTTCACAGATTGTTTCATAACATTTATTGGCGCCTGCGTTCCATAGCTCTGTAATGATGCTTTACCTAAGATCCAAAATGACGACGAGACTTTGTTATTGCATTCTATCGTAAGAACAATTAGGAAAAGTTTTATGAAATATACATACAAGAAATTATTTAACTCATTCTTGCAATTAGAAAACGACTACTTATATTGCTTAATGAAGGATAACTTCATTAATAGGTTTAATTTCACAGTGAGATAACAACGACTACACGAAGAGCAGACATTAGCAGCTTCACTCTAACAATATTATTATTATTATTATTATTATTATTATTAATCTTACAGAACATTCACAGGAAGGAACTAAACCCGTAGAGATTTACTACCTTCCTGGAAATACAGCTCTTCACTAACATCAAGGCATACTTCGCTGAAGGTGGGAGATGTGTAAACACTGGAAACTGGGAGAGAGTTTGAAGGTTCTTAACTATTTTTTTAATTAGCATTTCAGTTATAATGGGAAATACTTACGGGGGGTTTTAATCGTGTCGAGTGTAATTCCAGGCACCAAAAAGAATATCAAACAAGAGGACAAATACCCAACAAGAAAAGTAATATGAGCATAACTTT
This sequence comes from Cherax quadricarinatus, assembly GCF_038502225.1. Classification (NCBI taxonomy): domain Eukaryota; kingdom Metazoa; phylum Arthropoda; class Malacostraca; order Decapoda; family Parastacidae; genus Cherax; species Cherax quadricarinatus. Next base: position 39,914,630 of record NC_091297.1, on the reverse strand, counting down.
TAATACCCAGCTACAGACATATTTTAAACAACAAACATAATACCTAGCAAAAAAATTCCATGTATCAGAAGCGACACCAAGCAACAGACCTAACAACGACAAGCAACAGACCTAACAACGACAAGCAACAGACCTAACAACGACAAGCAACAGACCTAACAACGACAAGCAACAGACCTAACACCAAGCAACAGACATTGCACCAAGCAACAGACGTAACAACAGAAAGCAACAGACAACACCAAGCAACAGACAACACCAAGCAACAGACGTAACTACAGCAAGCAACAGACATAATACCAAGCAACAGGAGTTATCGTCACGGTTCACCCTCACATTATCACATGTTGTATAATTATGGAAAACATTTAGGGAAAAAATCTTTGGAAAAAACGAGTATTCATAAAAGAACCAGCAAAAATTCAAGAATACGTCAACCACTGCATAATAATTTGAGCCAGTGGGTGTTTGCGAGCGGGAGGGAGAGGAAGAGAGAGTAGAGAAAATAAAAAAAGAGCAACTTTAAGGGAGAAAAAGATTTAAGCAAGAATATTCATATTTAGTGAGAGTATTAAAAATCATACTTTATGACCTCCACCACAAAACCATGACTAGGGTCAGAAGAAGGAAAAAAATATATGCTTATTTTCACACGTTCGTCGCTCCCTGAAAAATGTGTGAAGGCGATTCACTTAAATGAGGTAAAATCCTTTACCCCTCTGTACGCTGTCCGGGTGATAAATACAGTTAATAATGAGGCAGAAGGCGTCATGATGCGGAACAGCAGCAACAGCAGGTGCAGTAGCAGGTGCAGGAACAGCAACAGCAGAAACAGCAGCAGCAGCATCTGCTAAAGATATTCTCTAGAATAACAATGTTACGCTTCCCCACTACACGACGAACACTGCCCAACGAACACTGCTCAACGAACACCACCCAACGAACACTCCCAATGAACACTGCCCAACGAACACTGCTCAACGAACACCACCCAACGAACACTACCCAACGAACACTGCCCAATGAGCACTGCCCCATTAACATTGCTCAGCGAACACTGTCCAAACAACACTGCCCAAGGAACACTACCCAAGCAACACTGCCCAAGGAACACCGACTAAGGAACACTGCCCAAGCAACACTGCCCAAGGAACACCGACTAAGGAACACTGCCCAAGCAACACTGCCCAAAGAACACTGCCCATCGACTATAACAAAGACAACACGACGATAACGACTTAACAAATATTGCCTTGCGGAAACTAACAAAACGACGGTTGGCCAATGAACGCTAATTGTTGAACGTAATCCAACGATCGCTATCCAAAGAACGTAGCTCTTCCCCTCGTGCTATTCAGAGATGGAAAAAAGAAAGTAGAAACTTTTAATAGCAAAGCAAAGAACAAGAAGTAACAAGAGAACGGAAAAAAGTGGTCTTGCGGAGAAAGATCCACAGAGATAAATACAACATTGGCGTGAGAGAGGAAGAGAGAGAGAGAGAGAGAGAGAGAGAGAGAGAGAGAGAGAGAGAGAGAGAGAGAGAGATGGAAACTGAAGCTTGAAGCTCTTCTCTGAAGCTCTATGTTAATGTTGAGGGAGTTAATACTTGTTGGCAGAGCATAAGCAAAGAAGATAACACAATACCAACTGCCATGATGACGATAACATGACCAGCATCAGTTACCAGGATGATCATTACGAAAGTAAAACCATGTTCCAGGATGATGATATGAGCTATGTTCGTTGCCTGCGACAATAACACAAACACGTGCAGTTGCCAAGATGACGATATAGAATAGTTGCAAAATGAAGCAAAGGTACATATTTAGAAGGAATCACCATATTTAGAAGGAATCATCACATTTAGAAGGAATCATCATATTTAGAAAGAATCGTCATATTTAGAAGGAATCATTATATTCAAAAAGAATCATCAATATGCTGATATTCCAATTGTTTAAATTACACATAACATTTATTCGACCATTTTACTTCATAACGAACAAAGAATTCCACATTAACTCTAAATTTTACATTAATATTAAATTTAAGTTATGCTTTCAGTAATGTTTCTTATCTAAAATATATTCATCGTAGGTACCACATGTATTCTCGTGTACCATATATAAATTTACTATCAAAACAAATTAAAAACGCTAGGCTAATTTTGTATTTCCTGTCGTTATTATGAAGTTTATGTACACCTCTGGTGATATGTCCCGTGTTCACTTCATGATAATTTTCTTTGCGCAATTTTCTTTTTTTTTTTTTTAGTTTCCCACTTCCTAGATGGTACTACATTTCCGGTCTTCAATCTTCCCCTCCAGTTTTCAAGGCTTCGCATTTGTTTGGGTTGAATTTTAAGCCACTGTTTGGCCACCCCTTTGTGCTTGTCCAGTTTTTCCATAGCCTATCTCTATCGTCTCCGTTTCTTTTTATTCTCATAGCTTTTACGGCATTAGAAAATAACGTTAGGTATGATTCAACTTTTTCTGAAAGGTTGTTTATATATTTTAAGAATGACAATGACCCAAATACCGGTCCTTGCAGCTCCCTCTCGTTACTTTTTTCCAACTAGATACTTTTGCTATACCTCACTTATTATATTCTGTTAACTCATTGGAACACTTTTTTCCCACTCTACCTACTCGAACTCCTGGTGGAATATAATATGAAGCCGTCCCATCCCTGTCATTCTTCCTTGATCTCTGTTATTCTGCCAAAGAGCTTCAATGGGTTCGTGAGACAGGACTTACCGTCCTGAAATCAGTGTTGATTTCAGTAATCAAGTCTCACTTTTATAGGTGCTCAACAATTGCTTTCGATTACCTGTTGCCATTGTTGGGTCGAGACAATCTCTGTTTCCTTGCCGAAGGTCGGAGGTTCTAGCCTCCATTCTACACCGAAAACAGTACAACATCTGAATCAAGGAGCCAGACATGAAGACAGTATAGACAGAGGAATCACAGATAATGTTGACCAGAACACCTCTTGGTAGCTACCGTCACACATCAACGAGCAGCAGCCTGGATCAGCTTGGGTCACAATAGAGTAATCACAATCCACGTCAGAATCCTCCATGTTATCCCTGTGGAACGAGTGAGGGGCTGTGTAGTTAATGTTGTTGATTTCTCTCTCTTTCTTTTTTTGTTGTTGCTTATGTTGTTGTTTGTTGTACCTATTGCTGCCCCTCAATGGAGGGGCTCTTGATCTAAGGAACTGGACTGCCTCTTAATTCCCCATAGGCTTTATTACCACTTCGATTTCTGCGTTTCCTACTACTACGACTACTATTACTACTACTACTGTCACAACTATTACTACTACTCCCACTGCTACTGCTGCTACGACTACTACTACTACTACTACTACTAATAATAATAATAATAATGTAGCTTTTGTTAATTATGTTGCTGCTGCAGTTGTTTCTAGTGATTGTTGTGTTGCTGTTGCTGTTGCTGTGGTTGAATCTGAAAATGACGCTATAGTTGTTTATGTGACTATTGTTGTTATACTACTGCTATTGTAGTTGTTTCTGTGGCTGTTGTTGGTTATATTGCTGTTGCTGTGGTTGTTTCTGTTGTTGTTGCTGTTTTCATTGTTACTGCACTGGTCGTTTGAGTAGCTGTAGTTGATTGTAGTATTGTTGCAGCGGTTATTTCTGTGGCTTTTGATGGTTACATTACTACTGCGAAAGTTGTTTCTGCAAATGTTGATTACATTGCTGCAGTTGTTTCTCTTGCTGTTGTTGATTATATTGCTGCTGCCTATTTGTTTCTGTTGCTGGTGTTGATTCTTGACGCTTTGATTGACTCTGTACCGAGTGTTGTGGATTTTGTTATTACTGTGGTATTTTATATACCTGATGTTACTTTTAATGTTAACGCTCTGATGATGTTGCTGTTCTTATCGCTCCCACTGCTGTTATTACTGCAGCTGTTGCTCCCGGTGCTGCTGTTTATGTTGTAGATGCTGCTGCTGCTGTTGCTGCTGCTTCTGCTGCTGCTGCTGCTGCTGTTCCGATTGGAGCAGTTTGTACTGGCGCTACTGATGCTACTGTTGCAGCTAATGCTGCTGCTACTGCAATTCTCGCTGCTGCTGCTGCTGCTGCTGCTGCTGCTGCTGCTGCTGCTGCTGCTGCTGCTGCTGCTTCAGATACTCCGAGCTGTTGCTCCTGTTGATGCTACAGCTACTGCTCCTACAGCAGCTCCTTCGGTATCATCATATAAGAGTAGAGGACGTACAATATAATATAAGAACATAAGAAAGAAGGAACACTGCTGCAGGCCTACTGGCCCATGCGGCGCAGGTCCATGTCAACCCCCGGCTTAGACCAATGACCCACCCAGTCAGGTCACCTCCACTTAAGGAAGGAACACGGCAACTGACCCAGTAGCACCAGCTAGTCAGGTCCAACTCACACCCATCCACACCCACTCATGTATTTATCTAACCTATTTTTAAAACTACACAACGTCTTAGCTTCTATGACGGTACTCGGGAGTTTGTTCCACTCATCCACAACTCTATTACCAAACCAGTGTTTTCCTATATCCTTCCTGAATCTGAATTTTTCCACCTTAAAAACCATTGCTGCGAGTCCTGTCTAGGCTAGATATTTTTAGCACGCTATTTGCATCCTCTTTATTCATTCCTGTTTTCCATTTATACACCTCAATCATGTCCCCTCTAATTCTACGCCTTTCTAGAGAGTGCAGATTCATGGCCCTCAGTCCGTCCTCATAGGGAAGATTTCTGATACATAGAATCAACTTTGTCATCCTCCTTTGTACGTTTTCCAGTGCTTTTATATCCATTGTGTAATACGGTGACCAGAACTGTGCAGCATAATCTAGATGAGTCCTAACCAAGGATATATAGAGTTGAAGAACAACTAGTAGCTAGTATTTTATTCTCTGAAATGATGCTGAAGTATCTACACAAACTAAATTAATTTATCATTTAAATTACAGTATTATACAAATGCATTTACCTTCTCTTTGTATCGTACACTATCGGTTGATTGATAGAGTTTAAAGCCTATTGACTACACGAGGATAATTAAAGCTGCATTAAAAAGATTAAAGCAAACCCCTCAGCATATATACGCTGAGAAAAATTCACCCTTCAGGGTATATATCCTGTGAGATTACACAATAACAGATGAATATATTAATACAAATAAAAAATAATATAATACATATGAAGTGAGAACATGATTGTGTCATTATTATTTTCATTGTTCAAAAAGTTATTAATATAATTTCATGCAACTTAGAAGAATAAATACATGCAGCTCATAAATAACAGATGACATGAACGAATATAAAATCTGCAAGGATGAAGGAGTTACAAGTATGAGAAAAGAAGGCTGTGAGGGAAAAGTTCAATGGACAGGAGTAGCGAGCGAATATATTATGACGATAGTTAAATTGGCAGTCTGCTTGTTAAGGTAGTGTCAGTGTCTAGCTCCCCCTATATCCCCTTCTCCCATTTTCTCCACACTGAAAAATGACGTGTGGGACTCCGACCAAATGGATAAATGGATAATCACTTGACTCGCAGCTCCCAACACATCTATCTCTTGGACTGCCAGCTAGGGTCATCTGGCGACTACAGAGAGAGTTTGAAGGAGAGGAACCTAACCAGGTTAAGAGACGTCACCCACGATCTACGTACCATATTGTAGCTGCACCCAGGCAGCTACCCCTCATCTCTGCAGTGGTGAAAGACCTGCGTTCCTATCATGTTGACGGATCAGTCAAGGCTAGACATACTGTGACTGAATAGTCGTTGGGTTGTCACTCACCAGCTGTGACCCCCCCCCCACATCACCAACAACGGCTACAGTTTCTACAATGCGCTGTGTCAACAACATCGACATGATCTACAATTACACCTGTACAAATTAGCGTTGAATTCAATTATCATTTTTTTCTATTTCATTTTTCATTTTTTTTCAAATAGGACAAAAGCTCATGTTTACGTATTTTACATTTTCAGTTCTTACAATAAAGTTTTTATATTTGTATGTTATTGTTATTTTTTCTATTTTTTCTTTTCCTAAGGAAGAACCAGCCTTACAGGGCTGAGTAAGCCTTCACAAAGGCATGTACCAGGCGTTGTGCTGTTTGTATGCATCTGGCCTGAAGTGTGGTTAGTTAGTTAAAGATTAGCCGGCATTCTCCCGGCCCGGGCCTTTTCCAAGTGGTGGCCCGGCCTTGGCTTCCTCTTTAGGGAGTGTCTGAGACCTAAGTCTCCCATGGGAGGAGGCACAAGTACCTCCTCATCTTTGGGACCAACTGTCCCCAGGCCTAGCCACAAGCTAGGCCTCTCTGGTCTGCCATCCTCGCCCCAAGGGGGCAAATGGGAATGACAGTCTTATGAGCTAAAGGCTCGGGCTTAGGCACCTACCCTTCCCTAGAAGGGTTAGGCATGGTGTCGATATGAAGTGTGGTCTTATGACCTTTCCCCTGGTCATTTCGTTTTCTTTCCATGTGTATAAGTTGCCTCATTTTCGAATGGTATACTTCTGCCTTCCCATTTCCTACCTCATCCTTGTAAATTTGCACTTTCTCTGTTTTTATTAAAATTTAAACGTGTTAGACCATTCCTGTATCATATTCAAATCTGCATATATTGTTTTTCCATCCGGTAAATCATTTGCATATATTAGGAATAGGATGGTTCCCAGAACTCATCCTTGCGGCATTTCACATGTATCCTAACTCCATTCTGAAAGCCCAACTTAACAAAAAGCATAATGCACGTACAGATTTGATCGTAGCTGGCTCGCCCAGACGCTGCCTTTTCAGACGTATCACAGTCTCTTTCTTAATTTATTTGTAACAAAATATTCATTTTAGTAGGTTTGCGTAACCTACCCCTAACTTAGCCTAATCTAAAATACAAAAAAAAAAAATAAAATCAGAAACCCTCTGATCGCGGGTTCTATCCCCTCCCGTGGTATGGTCAGAAACTAAACCTGGAAAATAATGTAAGAAAACGAATGGTGTTAAATAATCCCCATCTTCACACCACCACTCATGCCTTGACTCTGCCGTCAGTTTATTGTTGATGTTCAACCACAGGAGTTCCCTTCCGGTTATATCAAGCTGATTTTCTAGTTTATAGATTAATGTCCTGTGAAGGACCGTGTCAAAAGTCTTTTGACACTGCTGCAGTCCACCCATCCTTTTTTTCTGGCTGTTGTCATGTCACTGGTTTGAATTTGGTAAGTTAAGCAGAATTTTCCATCACCGAATCCATCATATTTTTTTTATGACTACAGCAAGTCAATGTTTTTTCAGATAGCTTGCTAATTCACTCTCTCTTTCCTCTCCAATACGTTGCAGGGTATATTTGATAACGTTACCCTTCTGTAGTTTTCCTTGATGCTGGTGAATTCAGTGTCTAGTTCACTCCACTGTCTCAATATATTTCCGAGTGGAAACTCTTCTACCCTTTAACAATTTTCTTTCCATGAAGCCAGTTTGTTACCCTCTTCTGTTTATTGACTCAAATGTATTCTCTGAATTCCTGCTTAGGTATGTAATCGCACACCAGAATACATTGGTTGCTTGCTAATAAAAAAAATCCTCATTTCCTAAATCCTCAATGTTATCTTCACTCTAGCTGACTGTTAATTCATGTCTTAATTAATATTTCTCCTTATCTTGCAGGTATATAGCACCAGTAAAACAAATGTTTTTCAAACAAAGGAACGGATCGGCATCATCCTGTTTCATGAAGACAAGACACACTTTATCTAACCACGGAATGAGCGGGGTTTGAACCCATGGCAAGTGAATTTTAGGATTCCCTTGCCTTTGGTTCAAACCCCACCCATTCCGTGGTTTATTTGAAAGAGTGTTATCACGATTTCGTGAGACAGCATTCCTAAAGCTGTTGATGAATAAGACATTTTTACAACACTTAGGTATCCTTATTGCAGAAACATTTCGTCTGCACAGAGGCTTCTTCAGTCGAGTTCAGGAAGTAGTAGAATTCTGGATACAGTAGGCATAGTTTTGACGTTATTCCGTTATCCTAGGTGGGAGGGGGTCAGTCCCTCAAGCAGAGGTGAGGTGAAGCAACTGGAGTTGACGTCACAGGTAAGCATTGTCCAGGAGTGGTAGTAGGTCATGCTAATCAGAGGTTCAGCAGAGGAGTTGTATAAGAATTCCTCTCTGCCGAGATACCAAGATGCAGCTGTGTCAGACAATTATCATAATATTAATAAACAATTCCGACAAGTTGATGAATACGTCTTATTCATTGTCTTGTCAGTAATATACACCATCAATAATATGTTATTTGATGCTGTGCTGAATAACTTTCCTCTTCATATTACTTCTTCGTTTACACCATAACATTAACCCTCAGTCTGTTTCTCTCTGGATGAAGTCTCCTATGATTAGGAGTTTGGCTTTCTCTCTATTAGTTGCAAGGTCTGCACTATTAATGATGCAGTCCTATTTGGTCACTTGTTGCTTGCCAGGGGTTTTGTAGATTGTAACAATCTTCGTATCGAATGTTTTTTTTTTTATTTTAAAAATGTATTTCCCGAGACCACTGCTGTTTCTATTATTTTCTATTAACAATAATTATAAATCTTTGAAGTAATGACGCACATAAAACTGGAGAACACTGGGGCCAAATTTTAGAGAAACTGGTTCCTGTCACTTGACTTCTCTTGTGTTTGTGTGAATGACACTGGTCAATGAGTCCTTTTGGCATGTGTGAATGACTGCCCTAAGTATTCATTAGACGACACCTCTCCACATGCCTTCGTACGCGAGTGAATGACACTAGTCCAAGCATCCTTGGATGAATGATTATGACACAGGTTTTTTTTTTGTGACTGTTACTGCAGTACATATTGCCACATGTTCTGTGTTTATGAGAATAATCCAAATATTCCTGTGCCAGTGACGACATATGTCCACATGTCTTCCCTTGTACACACCTTAATAATGCTGCTCCACTAGTATTTCTACCCGGTCTCCACGATCAAGTATCTATTTATACAACTCGTCCTGGGACCGCTGTGCAAACCGGATTCCTTCACAACTGAGTCGTTCTCCTGGAAAATTTATGGACGCAGTCACAGTATATATAAACATGCGAATATGTGGGGAAACGTGCATTTAATAATGGTATCGCTAGTAGGATTTTTGCTATGGAGTACTGGGGGTAAGAAAATGTGTACTCCGGTGATGTTTGAGTCCCAGTCTCTGGACTAGGTGTCTCGGACATCGTCTGACTACCTCCAACAGGGATAAGGGTATGTGGTGCATAATACTGATATCAAACTATCTCTGGTGGGAGACTTTCCTCTCAGTCGCTTATACTGATGATCTTATAACAGTATATTATAGATGCAACAAATATTCAGTCTTAATCTAATTTGATCATGGTAATATTTCTCTTATTTAAAGTTTTTTTTTTTTTATCCTAAGCTTTTAGTATATGCACATGAACGGCGTAATATGGCACCGAAGGCTGCTTCTAAATAACTGTGCAATATAAAAATACAAAACGAAGATTGAGACACTTATGCAATATATGGGTATCTTCACTGAAGAAACGTTTCGCCACAGAGTGGCTTCATCAGTCCAATTTAGATCTGAAGGGCATAAGGAGAGGAGGAGTTTGAGGTAATCAGTCCCTCAGCTTGGAGTCGATGTGTTCGGTCCATAAATCTTGTAGAAAGTACAGCATAGGGCCGTAGAAGTGGTTTATATACTGTAGTCAGGTGAAGCGATGCAGGAGGAGGCGGGGTCATAGTGGTACCATCCACTAGTCGAAGTAGGTCTTCGTCCAAAGGTTGGACAACATCATGGGATCTTGATACAAAGAATTATTCAACCTTGTCCAGCCTTTGGACGAAGACCTACTTCGACTAGTGGATGGTACCACTATGACCCCACCTCCTCCTGCTTCGCTTCACCTGACTACAGTGTGGCGAAACACTTTTTCAGTGAAGATTCCCATATGTTGCATAAGTGACTCAATCTTCAACTTGTCGGTTTTAAACCATTTATCACACAAAAATACAAAATACATGCGAGAAAGATTTTATATTCGTGAGAAAGATTTCATGCAAATGAGAAAGAGTTCATACTCGTGTGAAAGATTTCATTCTGGCGAGAAAGATTTCGTATGTGCTAGAAAAGTTTTATAATTGCGTGTAAGAAATATTTAATACATATAAGAAATATTTCATACATGTGCCAAAGATTTTATACGTGTGAGAAAGTGTTTATTACTTAGAGATATTACATAAACGTACATAACTGAAGCTAAAGACAAATAAGAAGAAAAAGATCACATACCTTGGTTGGAATAATTCACTAAAAACCCGCACTTAGGAGAGGAACCCTATGACGACGTTTCGGTCCATCCTGGACCATTGTCAAGTCACAAAATGAGAAATATATTTCTATATTCATGAAAAGGGTAAAACCCCAGGAGATTATTGAGCACAATTTGTAAAGCATGAGCCAAACTACCTAAAAATAAAAATACATGGAATAATGCAGGGAAGTACAAAAATAAACTAGGAGTGATGGAGGAAAAGAAAGGAATACCATAATGAATTTCCAGACAAATATGAACTCAGATAATTATAATTATAGTCATGGGGGAGCGCTAAATCTGTAGGATTATACAGCGTACGTGTGGGGGGGGGGTATATTCGGGCTCAGTTCAGGGAACTTGAGCACAGATCCAATTCTCTAGATCAAGAGCCTCTCACCAGCGTTAAGGAACGTTCCTTGAGGGGATATGAACACAGAGGTAAGTCAGCAAGAGATGATGAGATGAAAACCAGCTAGGATGTGTGAGCATAATTACTCAAACACAGATATAACATTCAATGATTGTGTGGTTGTGACATTGTTGTTTAAATTAAGTCGAAAAAATGAGAAAAATACAGCAGAACAATTACACTGTTTATGCGAGAACAGTTAATTAAATAGCCTGATTAACTTAAGTCATTATGGACTATATAACACAAAAGGCCAGAGAGGCAAGTAAGAGATACGGAGGTAAATGTTGTGGTTCAGGAGAAGCTATAAAGAATCCAGACTTAGAAAAAAGAGTATTTCATAAACTCAGAGCTTGTAGACCCATGGAAAATAGGTTACTTAGCACGAGAGCTGGGAATGAGGAGCTCAGTAACAGAAAACAATAAAAATATTTGTGAACTAAGCAAAGGTTCCCAGGAGAACTTCACGAAGGAACACTGGCCAGTGATGGAGAAATGAAGCTCAAGAGCAAATAAAGCTGATCGGGAATACTGTGATAAACAAGAGGAAGGATACTGAAGCACTTGAGAGAAATTGACACAGCAGATGGTATAGGATCCGACAGGATATCACTATGGGTTTACACTCAGGGAACCACTTGCTTAGTTAATACAAGAAATCTCTCAACATAGAATAACATACAAGAGGCTCTAATTTTAGGCAGGTATTCCTGACATTCTCACTGTGCATTGAAGAATAAGACAAGTGTGACACAGTTGGGTATCTTCATTCTTGATTGAAACGTTTCATCTACGCAGTAGGCTTCTTCAGTCAAATACAGAGGAGATAAAACTGGAAGTAGCAGGCTTACTAATGAAATAAAGATAACGTAATCAGACCATCAACATTGCAGAAATAGTTTTTAAAGTAAGCCTGGAGAATTATTCAGGTCCAAAGTCTGGAACAACGAGAAGCTAAATCTTAAGAATGGAGTCTTAAATATTGATTACATCATCTTTACTTCGCTACAATGCCTGCTGCCTCCAATTTAATCTTCTCTGTATTTGGCTCAAGAAGCCAACTGTATAGACAAAACGTTCAAGTCAAAATGGAAGATACCCAGCTGTTGCACATGTGTCTTTTTCTTCAGCTTGTCGGTATTATACACCATTTACATCTATCTTATACAGTGCATTATTATGAAAAAAATTAAATAAAAAATAAGATTGGATGAACATCTGAGAAGAAGGAAACTCTCAGGTCCTGTTGGAAGCAGAAGCGGGACTAGAAGTCGAGATTCGACCCTTTCAACCACAACCAGGTGAATACAAACAAGCCAACAGTAACAAGTGAGTAAAACTACGTGAGTACAATAAAATACCGATTCTCCCTTTCTAGAAGCAAAAATTACAGGGTAGCTATTATCTTCCTAGAAAAAAATGAGCAACATCCCGAGAAAATTATTTATCGTGGCTGCGAATATGGAAGACAAGCATTGCATTAGTCTACGTCTGAGAGTGTGAAGCATGGGAACCTCCACTCATTAACTCCTTTTACAAAATTCTTACAAATTCACTTGCGTAATTATTTATTCTTCTCATAATACTACAAGAATTGCTGAGACCTTTAAATAGTTTGTGCATGATTCTGTGCCTTCATATACATAAACCGTGGAAAGTCTAATGGTGTTGAGAGCGTGTACTCACTTCTTTGTACTTAAGGGGGTTGATCCTCGGCTCCTGGCACAGCTTTTTTAACTTTACACTACATGTGTGTGTGTGTGTGTGTGTGTGTGTGTGTGTACTCACCTAGTTGTACTCACCTAGTTGAGGTTGCAGGGGTCGAGTCCAAGCTCCTGGCCCCGCCTCTTCACTGGTCGCTACTAGGCCACTCTACCTGAACCATGAGCTTTATCGTACCTCTGCTTAAAGCTATGTATGGATCCTGCCTCCACTATATCGCTTCCCAAACTATTCCACTTCCTGACTACTCTGTGGCTGAAGAAATACTTCCTAACATCCCTGTGATTCATCTGTGTCTTCAGCTTCCAACTGTGTCCCCGTGTAGCTGTGTCCAGTCTCTGGAACATCCTGTCTTTGTCCATCTTGTCAATTCCTCTCAGTATTTTGTAAGTCGTTATCATGTCTTCCCTATCTCTCCTGTCCTCCAGTGTCGTCAGGTTGATTTCCCTTAACCTCTCCTCGTAGGACATACCTCTTAGCTCTGGGACTAGTCTTGTTGCAAACCTTTGCACTTTCTCTAGTTTCTTTACATGCTTGGCTAGGTGTGGGTTCCAAACTGGTGCCGCATGCTCCAATATGGGCCTAACGTACACGGTGTACAGGGTCCTGAACGATTCCTTATTAAGATGTCGGAATGCTATTCTGAGGTTTGCCAGGCGCCCATATGCTGCAGCAGTTATTTGGTTAATGTGCGCTTCAGGAGATGTACCTGGTGTTATACTCACCCCAAGATATTTTTCCTTGAGTGAGGTTTGTAGTCTCTGGCCCCCTAGACTGTACTCCGTCTGCGGTCTTCTTTGCCCTTCCCCAATCTTCATGATTTTGCACTTGGTGGGATTGAACTCCAGGAGCCAATTGCTGGACCAGGTCTGCAGCCTGTCCAGGTCCCTTTGTAGTTCTGCCTGGTCTTCGATCGAATGAATTCTTCTTATCAACTTCACGTCATCTGCAAACAGGGACACCTCGGAGTTTATTCCTTCCGTCATGTCGTTCACAAATACCAGAAACAGCACTGGTCCTAGGACTGACCCCTGTGGGACCCTGCTGGTCACAGGTGCCCACTCTGACACCTCGCCACGTACCATTACTCGCTGCTGTCTTCCTGACAAGTATTCCTTGATCCATTGTAGTGCCTTCCCTGTTATCCCTGCTTGGTCCTCCAGTTTTTGTACTAATCTCTTGTGTGGTACTGTGTCAAACGCCTTCTTGCAGTCCAAGAAGATGCAGTCCACTCACCCCTCTCTCTCTTGTCTTACTGCTGTCACCTTGTCATAGAACTCCAGTAGGTTTGTGACACAGGATTTCCCATCCCTGAAACCATGTTGGCTGCTGTTGATGAGATCATTCCTTTCTAGGTGTTCCACCACTCTTCTCCTGACAATCTTCTCCATGACTTTGCATACTATACATGTCAGTGTGTGTGTGTGTGTGTGTGTGTGTGTGTGTGTGTGTGTGTGTGTGTCTGTGTCTGTGTGAGTGTGTGTGTGTCTATGTGTGTGTGTTAATCCAACTAATGCGAAAGACCTTCCTTATCTTCATTTAAACCTTTGTATGGAGTTGGCTTTCACATTCTCACTGTGCTTCCATCATTCTAATAGTGAAAAAAAATCAACACCTGTCATCGGGTGAGTAGTTCTTATTTTACATATTAAAACATATATTATCTAAGTTGATGTGTATTTTTGCATGTTGTGATCACATTACCTGTTTAGGTTCTCTCTTTCTTCTAGAAGTAGAAAGCCGTGTTCTCGTTCACTCTTCATGACTCATTCCCCTCAACTCTGATACCAGACTGAATGCACTTCTTAAGATTTTCTCAAGTTCCACCTTATATTTGACAACGTGAGCCTTCGACACTGGCAGTGCATGTTCAAGAACTGGTCTCATGCCTCGGGTAAATAGTGGAAATCCTGCGAGTGTGGTGGTGATTGTGAGTGTGATGGTGCTTGTGATTGAGGTGGTACTTGTGAGTGTTGTGGTGCTTGTGAAAGTGGTAGTGCTAGTGAGTGAGGTGGTACTTGTGAATAAAGGGGTGCTCGTGAGTGCGGTAGTGCTAGTGAGTGTGACAGTGCACGTGAGGGGGTGCTTGTGTGTTAGCGCTCATAAATGAGATGGTACCACGCCTGTGAATGAGGTGGTGCTTGTGAATGTGGTGGTGCTTTTGAGTGTGGTAATGCTTGTGAGTGTGATAGTGCTTGTAAGTGAGGTGTTATTGTGAGTTTGGTGGTGCTTGTGAGAGAGGTGGTGTATGTGATTGTGGTGGTGCTGGTGAGAGAAATGGTGCTTGAAAGTGTGGTGGTGCTTGTGATAGAGGTGATGCTTGTGAGTGTGGTACTGTCTGTGAGAGATGTGGTGCTTGTAAGTATGGTGAAGCTTATGTGTTGGTGCTTATGAGGTGGTGCTTCTGAGTGTGGTGGTGCTTTAGAGTGAGGTGGTGCTTGTGAGTGAGGTGGTGCTTGTGAATAAGTTGGTGCTTGTGAGTGTGTAGTGCTTGTGAGTGTGGTGCTGCTTGTCTGTGTGGTTGAGCTTATGAGTGAGTTAGAGCTTTTCAGTGAGGGGGTGCTTGTGAGAGAGGTGGTGCTCATAAGTGTGGTGGTGCTAGTGAGTGTGGGGTGCTTGTGAGTGTCTTGATACTTGTGTATGGGTGCTTGTGAGTAAGGAGGTGCTTGTGAGTGTGGTGCTGCTTGTTAACGTGATGGTACTTGCGAGTGTTGTGGTGCTTGTGAGTGTGGTGGTGCTTGTATGGTGGTGCTTGTGAGTGAGGTGGTGTTTGTGATTGAGGTGGTGCATGTAAGTTTAGTGGTAATCGTGAGTGTGGTGGTGCTTGTGAGTGTCATTATCCTTGTCTCTGGGTGCTTATGAGTAAGGGGGTGCTTATGAGGTGGCACTTGTGAGGTGGTGCTTTTGAGTGTGGTGGTGCTTGAGAGTGGTGAGGTGGTACTTTTAAGAGAGGTAGTGCTTATGAGTGAGGAATTGCTTTTGAGTGAGGTGGTACTTGTGAGGTGGTGCTAGTGTGGTATTGCTTTTGAGTGAGGTGGTACTTGTGAGGTGGTGCTAGTGTGGTATTGCTTGTGAGTGTCAGTCATGATACTTGTGTGGGGGTGCATGTGAGTTAGGAGGTGCTTCGAAGTTTGCTAGTGCTTGTGAATGTGTTGGTGCATGTGAGTGTAGTGGTGCTTGTAAGTATGGTAGTGCTCGTCAGTGTGGTGGTTCTTGTGAGTGTGATGGTGCTTGTGAGTGTGATGGTGCTTGTGAGTGTGATGGTCTTTGTGAGTGTGATGGTGATTGTGAGTGTGATGGTGCTTGTGAGTATGATGGTACTTGTGAGTGTGGTGCTGCTTGTGAGTGTGATGGTCTTTGTGAGTGAGGTGGTGCTTGTGAGTATTGTGGTGCTTGTGTGTGGGGTGATGCGTGTGAGTGTGGTGGTGCTTGTGAGATGGTGCCTGTGAGTGGGATGGTGCTTGTGAGTGTGGTGGCGCTTTTGAGGTGGTGCTTGTGAGTGAAGTGGTTCTTGTCAGTGTGGTGGTTCTTGTGAATGTGGTGGTACTTGTGAGCATGGTGATACTTGTGAGTGTGGTGGTGCTTATGAGTGAAGTGGTGCTTGTGAGTGTTGTGGTACTTGTAAGTATGGTGGTGCTTGTGTGGTGGTGCTTGTGAGTGAAATGGTGCTTGTGTGTAGTGGTGCTAGTGGGTATGGTGGTGATTGTGACAGAGGTGCTGCTTGTGAATGTGGCTGTGCTTGTGAGTGTGGCTGTGCTTGTGAGTGTGGCTGTGCTTGTGAGTGTGGCTGTGCTTGCGAGTGTGGCTGTGCTTGTGAGTGTTGCTGTGCTTGTGAGTGTTGCTGTGCTTGCGAGTGTGGCTGTGCTTGCGAGTGTGGCTGTGCTTGTGAGTGTGGCTGTGCTTGTGAGTGTGGCTGTGCTTGTGAGTGTGGCTGTGCTTGCGAGTGTGGCTGTGCTTGTGAGTGTGGCTGTGCTTGCGAGTGTGGCTGTGCTTTTATGAGTGATGGTGCTTGTATGCGTGGTGATATCTGTTGGTGTGGTGGTGCTTATGAGTGTGCTGGTACTCGTGAGTGTGATGATATGTAGCGGTATGGTGATGCTTGTGAATGTAGTGGCTTTTCTTGTGTGTGATGATGCTTGTTATTTAGGTGGTGTTTGTGAGTGTGGTGGCGCGTGTTACCCTGATGACGCTTGTTTGTGTGGGGGTGTGGTGGTACTTTTGAGTGTGATGGTGCCTAGGGGTTTGGTGCTTCTGCGTGTTGGTGTCTGGGAAACGTGGTGGTGCTTCAGAGAATTGTGGTACTTAGGGGGGTGTTGTTGTTGTTGTTTGAGAGTGGTGATTCCTGAAGGTGTGGTGGTGCATGAGAGTGTGGTGATTCCTGAAGGTGTGGTGGTGCATGAGAGTGCTGTGATTCCTGATGGTGTGGTGGTGCTTGAGAATGTGGTGATTACTGAAGGTGTCGAGGTACTTGAGAGTGTGGTGATTCCTGAAGATGTGGTAGTGTTTGTGAGTGTGGTAATGCATGGGGTGTGGTGCATGAGAGTGTTGTTGTGCGTGTGTGTATTACTGAAGGTGTCGAGGTACTTGTGAGTGTGGTAATGCATGGGGTGTGGTGGTGGTTGTGCGTGTGGTATTACCTGGGAAAGGAGTGAAGGTTTGGGTCAAGAGACTTATTGTTGTGGTTGTTAGAGGTACGACGTACAGTGGGTGTAGAGTTCATGTATGGGTTTAGGCTATGTTTGAGAAATCTGAATGTCTGATGCGGATTGTAGTGGGAGGCTATGTTAGTGTGTGGGTGTTGTGAATGTGGTCGGGGGCAAGTGCAATGGAGTGGTTCTGAGGAAGAGCTGAGTTTATGGCGAAAATAGCGAGGTACAGACGATACTAGAATCTGCGACTGACATACATTGAGGACACGGTAAATCCCCAACCAGAAATAAACCTAGCTTTGCAATGGACAACGGAAAACAATATGATGTTCAATGAGGACAAATTCCAACTACTCCGTTATGGAAACACAAGAGAGCGGAAAAGTAGTGTGAAGGACTTGGGAACGTTAATATCAAAGGATTTCACCTTCAAGGATCACATCAGTGTCACTATCACATCTGCTAAGAAAATGATAGGATGGATAATGCGAACCTTCAAAACAGAGGTTGCCAAGCCAGTTGTGATCCTCTTTAAATCAATTGTTTTCTCTAAGCTGGAATACTGCTTCACACAAACATCTCCGTTCAAAGGCAGGCGAAATCACAAATCTAGAGAATGTACGGAGAACCTTTATTGCACATATAAGTTCCGTCAAACACCTTAATTACTTGAAAAGCATGGAGTCACTTGACCTGTATTCACTGCAGCAGGCGAGAGAGGTACATCATAATATGCACCTGAAAAATCCTAGACAAACTGGTCTCAAATCTGCACACAGAAATCAAGTCACATGCCAAGAGAATCTAAGCATTCCAAGTAATTAAGGTGTTTGACGGAATTTATATGTGCAGTAATGAAAAGTACTGGTGCCATCAGTACACTAAGAGAAAACACAATAAGTTTCCGGGGCCCAAGAGTATTCAACAGCCTTCCTGCAGGCATAAGGGAAATTACCAATAGACCATTCACTGCCTTCAAGAGGGAGCTGGACAGTTACCTAAAGTCAGTACCTGATGAGTCGGGCTGTGGTTCGTACGTTGGACTACGTGCGGCCAGTAATAACAGCCTGGTTAATCAGGTCCTGATCCACTGGGATGTCTGGTCAAGGATTGGGCCGCGGGTGCGTTGACCTCCGGAACACTTTCCAGGTAGACCCTTCAGATAGGTAGATACTGTGGGTAATTAGTGTTAAGGTTTCGTGAGACTGAGTAGGGAGTTATCGTGAGGATGATGGAAAATAACATGTTAAATAGATGATAATGGTGGGGGAGGGGTGATGATTGCTAGATCGATTCTTTTGAACTGGTTTGTGTTGAACAGATTGTTCATTTTAGTTCATACATTTAGTATTTTTCAGTTTACCCTTTTCCTTATTAACGATCAATTATATTATTTTGCTGGAAATATTACCCCAGTATCTCTTGATGAAAGTTCTACATAAGTTTCTAGCCGTCAAATTTATCATCCATGTATTTCTCCACTGGCCCCAACTCAGATTTCTCTCTTCCAGCTCCACATCTATCACATTTGATCCTTATCTCCCATTTTTTCTCATCTAGGTTCTTAAATAGCCAATATTATAATTGCCCTTTCACTGTTTTCATTTCTTTTGTTGCCTGGATATGTGCTGCTTTAGCCCCAGAAACTTAAATTGTTCATTATTATTATTATTATTATTAAAGATTAGCCGGTATTCTCCCGGCCCGGGCCTTTTCCAAGTGGTGGCCCGGCCTTGGCTCCCTCTTTAGGGAGTGTCTGAGACCTAAGTCTCCCATGGGAGGAGGCACAAGTACCTCCTCATCTTTGGAACCAACTGTCCCCAGGCCTAGCCACAAGCTAGGCCTCTCTGGTCTGCCATCCCCGCCCCAAGGGGGCTAATGGGAATGACAGTCTTATGAGCTAAAGGCTCGGGCTCAGGCACCTACCCTACCCTAGAAGGGTTAGGCATGGTGTCGATGATTGTTCATTATCAATAGTTTATTTGCTATATAATTTTTAAAGATATAAATAAAAAATCTTTCTCTATCTATGCAGATAGAATTCTTTTCATTTACTCATGTGGTATTTGCACAATCCCTCTTGCATATCTAAATAAAAAAGTTTTTCTTCTTTAAAACCTTGCTGATGTTTTAAGTAAATATACTGCTCCACTATTTCTCTCCATTATCGTAAGTAGTATGCAATTTAAAACAACCTCAATAATAAAAAGGCATAATACCGTTACTGGAACTATACACAAATAACCCGCACATAAAAGACTGAAACTTATGACGACTTTTACCATTAAATAGTCACACAGTTAATGGTGTGACTAGTTGATGGTTCAAGTCTGATCGAAACGTCATCTTAAGTTTCAGTTTCCTATGTGCGAGTTGTATTAACACAACCTGTTTGCCCCCCCATGCTAGACTATTGGAACTACATTCAATGTTTCCCATATTTTTGGCAGCTGTATTATTCCTAATGACTTCTCTAAAATTTTGCTTAGGCGTTCACGAAACACTTCTGTTTCATCTTTCATAACCTATGGTCCCTTTGCCCTTCTTCGTTTGGTTATAAATTTCTTCGTCTACAGAAACATCGTACCTAGACACTTAACCATCTCATTCCTTGTCTTTCCTTCCATTTCCGCTTGCCACTGTACTGATCACGGAACGGGTAGGGGCATGAACTCATGGCAAGTGAACCACTGTACTGCTTTAAGAAAGTATCTCATTAATATGTGATCTGATGTACTGTAGTCTGGTTTGTTCCTTATATCTCTTGCGCTTCTTCTCGAGTATCCCCGGCATGGGCATGTTTCCTTACATCTGCTGCTCCTCTTCACCTAGCAATGAGTTGGTACCTGAATGTTAGTCTACTGTTATGGGTTGCAGCTTGGAGGGTGGTAATGTGCCTTAGATACGGATGGGCTTTGAAATGAGCTCAGGCAAAAACTGTAAAAACTTTTTACATAGAAAATAAAAAAGATAGCTTCAGTGGTTGTCGATGCTTGTTACAGTATGGTCGCTAGCATCAAGTGGACCTCCTGAGTCCATTTCTCTTTCATCAGGTCTGTTTAAGGTTAAGCTGAACAGTTGATAACAAGATAACTGTACATGTGAGGCATGCTATACGAAGCATACGAGATAATTCGATTTAGGAAAAAATAAGACATACGAGACAACGAGATAGAAAGACTGACAAGACAACGAGATATACGACACAAGGTGACAACGAGACACCGAAACGTAGACAATAGCACTTGTAATAATGTTGGTAGAATTACCGACAATATGTAAAGTAAAAGGACACAAGTGCAACTAATGTGACATTTTATTGTGGCAACGTTTCGCTCTCCAGGAGCTTTGTCAAGCCGTTACAAACAGTACATGGACACAGAGGGTATATATAGGCTCAGAGTGAGGTGCAATACTAGTGGTAGTAGTAGTAGTAGTGACATAAGTTGTAGTAGTAGTAGTAAAACAATATGGTAGAGCAATTAACTCGTACATGAGCAAAAGGATATAAAAGCTATTACTTGGGTAACATAAAAATAGGTTAGACGAATACAGACTGGATAGAAAAGGCCTGTTTCAGTGTTCACTCTCTGTAATGTGCTTTGTGTAGTATTAACAGGAGAGACTATGTGATGGCAGGGTTTACTGTTTTCAGAATTCTTGCTGAGACTTCAGAGATGGTGAACCTGCCTTTGTTTTGTTGAATTGTATTCGAAACAGCGATTAGTGCTGATTCTAGGCACTTGTGTCTGCGGAATTTCATGAGATGACTGGTGGAATTTCGGTGTTGTACACAGGCGTTGTTCAAGTTATCGTTCCTACATGCGTAGATGTGTTCATTGAGGCGGGTGTCGAGGTTTCTTGCTGTTTCACCTACATAAATCTTGTCGCAGCCTCCACAGGGTATCGTGTAAACCCCTGCATTGACTGGTTCGTGGTGCTTTGATTTTGTTCTGGTTAGATCCTTTGAAGATTGAGACACTTATGCAGCATATGGGAATCTTTATTCAGGAAACGTTTCGCCACACAGTGGCTTCATCAGTCCAATACAAAGAGGAAGGCGTAAGGAGAGGAGGAGTTTGAGGTAATCAGTCCCTCAGCCTGGAGTCGATGTGTTCAGTCCATCAATCTTGTAGAATGTACAGCATAGGGCCGTAGACGTGGCTTATATACTGTAGTGAGGTGAGGTGAAGCAGACGGAGGCGGGGTCATAGTGATACCATCCTTTATTGAAGTGCTGGAAGCGATGACGACTGGTGATAGCTTGTGAAAGTACTTTAGGAACGTTCAGTGCAACCTGGCTTTTGGGAAGAATTATAACTTTGTTGGGAGTGGTGTTGGTGCGTGGAGAATTAATGATCTGAAGAGCTCTTTTTGCAGTCTTTGATGAAAAAGGAAGGAAAATGTAACTGAGTGAAGGTTTGGTTAATGTATGTACATTCCTCGTCAAGAAACTCAGGACTACAAATTCGGCATGCTCTCAGGAAAAAAACCTTCTTTTTTCATCAAAGACTGCAAGAAAAGAGCTCTTCAGATCATTAACTCTCCACGCACCAACACCACTCCCAACAAAGTTATAATTAAATAAATAACAAAAAGGCACAATACCGTGACTGGAACGATACACAAATAACCCGCACATAAAAGACAGAAGCTTACGACGACGTTTCGGTCCGACTTGGACCATTGACAAAGTCACACTAACAGAGGTGGAGCAGGACGGCTATATATAGGCAGGAAGAGGTGGAGGTAGTAGTAGTGGTAGTAGTAGTAGTAGTAGTAGTACAAGAAATGTATATAATACCGACAGCCAGGTTTCACTGAACGTTTCTAAAGTACTTTCACAAGCTAACACCAGAGTCGTCATCGCTTCCAGCACTTCAATAAAGGATCTAACTTAAACTGCAGCGTGTCCAGAACAAGGCGCTGCGCTGGGTGCTTAATGTCAGATGGGAGGACTTCGCCACAAGCGAGTCTCTCCATGCCCAATTAGACATCCCTGCGCTGAATCTGTACTGGAAGACGCTCAGTGACAGACAGATAGACAAACTTGAGACACGACATGACTACTGGACCTCTCTCCTTGACGAAGACATTCGCAGACCCACAAACCAACACAACTTTTTCTACTCCTTGCATGATCCTGCTCCTAACCCTATTTACAAATAACCTTGGATTCTCTGACAGGTACCATTCTCTGACCCACGTTCGCCTTAGCTTTTGGGTTAAGACATGGCTCAAATTCTACACTCCTCTCTAGCGCTAATCTTCGCCTGCCCCGTCCTCCCCGCTCACCCCACCGGAGTCCCAACAGAAGAGCCTGAATTTCTCTTCTCAATATCTGTCCCACGATCGCCTTCGCTGCTGGGTTAAGCCCTGGCTCTATTTCTACGACTAAGAACAATCCTATCCAGCACTATTCTTCGTCTGTCCCGTCTTCCCCGCTCATCCCATTTGGGATCTTACCTGAACTTTCGTTCGTTCGTTCGTTTATGTACTGTTTGTAACGGCTTGACAAGGCTCCTGGAGAGCGAAACGTTGCCACAATAAAATGTCACATTAGTTGCACTTGTGTCCTTTTACTTTACAACAGCACTTACAAGATAGCGAGATATACGAGACATAAAACGTGAATATACTCACGTTTACCAGAGTTCATATGTTCTGCTGCCCTTGTAGACTTTTCTGTTTATTGTGACCATGTAAATGAAGAAGCTTAAATATCAACACCAAGAGCCCTCACAGACACATTCTTTCATCACTCCTACACCAGGGTTACGCTCTGGGTCAGAGGGCATTGGGTCATGGCCGGAGAAGGGATTATGTTTGTACTCACCTATCTGTGGTTGCTATGGTCGATTCACAGCTCCTTAGGTACGTTGGTCGCTACTAGATTTACTCTCTCCCTCCTATGTGAGCTTTATCGTATCTCCTCTTAAAGCTATGTATGGATTCTGCTTCCACTACATCACTCTCCAGATTGATCCACTTCCTGACAACTCTGTAACTGAAGAAATACTTCTTAACATTCCTGTGCCTCAGCTTCCAGTTGTGATTCTTTGTTGCTGTGTTTCATTTCTTAAATATCCTGTCCCCAAGTGTTAGGGGTTCAGTGTGTGTGCTGGTATCCTGGTGTGATTGTCAGAGTGTACTGGTATGGTTGTGTATGTTAGGTGTCAGTGTACACAGGTTTCATGCCTTGTGTTAGTGCTTAGCTAGCACTGGTATTTTCGTGTGTGTGTGTGTGTGTGTGTGTGTGTGTGTGTGTGTGTGTGTGTGTGTGTGTGCACTCACCTATTTGTAGTTGCAGGGTTAAATCATAGCTCCTGGCCCCGCCTCTTCACTGATTGCTACTAGGTCCTCTCCCTCCCTGCTTCATGAGCTTTATCAAACTTCGTCTTAAAACTGTGCATGGTTCCCGTGTGTGTGTGAGTGCGTGTACTCACCTATTTGTGGTTGCAGGGATCGATTCATAGCTCCTGGCCCCGGCTCTTCACTGATTGCTACTAGGTCCTCTCTCTCTCCCTTCTTCACGAGCTTTATCAAACCTCGTCTTAAAACTATGTATGGTTACCGCCTCCGCTACGTCACTTTCTAGGCTATTCCACTGCCTGACAACTCTATGACTGAATAAATACTTCCTAACATCCCTTTGACTCACATGAGTCTTCAACTTCCAATTGTGACCCCTTGTTTCTGAGTCCCATCTCTAGAACATCCTGTCTTTGTCCACCTTATCTATTCTGCTCAGTATTTTATATACTGTTATCATGTCTTTCCTGACCCTCCTGTCCTCCAGTGTCGTCAGGCCAATTTCCCTTAACCTTTCATCGTAGGACAATCCCTTTAGCTCTGGGATTAGTCTTGTTGCAAACCTCGTTAACTTTCTCTAATTTCTTGACGTGCTTGACCAGGTGTGGATTCCAAACTGGTGCTGCATACTCCAGTATGGACCTGACGTATATGGTATACAGAGTCTTGAACGATTCCTTACTGAGGTGTCGGAACACTATCCTTAGGTTTGCCAGACGCCCGTATGCTGCAGCAGTTATCTGACTGATATGCGCCTCATGAGATGTGCTCTGTATTATGCTCACGCCAAGATCTTTTTCCTTGAGTGAGATATGCAGTCTTTGTCCACCTAGACTATACTTTGTCTGCGGTCTCCTTTACCCTTCCTCGATCTTCATGACTTTGCATTTGGCAGGGTTAAATTCAAGGAACCTGTTGCTGGACCAGGCTTGTAGCCTGTCCAGGTCTCTTTGCAGCCCTGTGTGTCAGCGTTTAGTGTTCACTGTTGCCCAGATATTTGTTTGTGCGGTGTATACTGGTATTTCTCTTTTGTGTTTGTGCTTAGTGTATAGT
This sequence comes from Cherax quadricarinatus, assembly GCF_038502225.1. Classification (NCBI taxonomy): domain Eukaryota; kingdom Metazoa; phylum Arthropoda; class Malacostraca; order Decapoda; family Parastacidae; genus Cherax; species Cherax quadricarinatus. The sequence continues at coordinate 39,890,123 of NC_091297.1, read as the reverse complement.
GGTATCCTTGTTTGTGTTATTGTCTGTGTGAACGTATCCTGGTCTATGTTAGCTATCTACAATATACCTGTATCCTGATCTGTATTGGTATCAGTGTTTACTAGTATCTTTATTATGCCACAAAGCATCATTAACTTCTACCACAAATTTGTAAATATCACTAGGTTATGTCGTTGTAAGTACATCAGTGGGTTATTCAGGTTAGCAGCTAATGGGACTCGCCAGTAACTGAATGGGTGATCATGTGGACTCGGTGGTGTCGTTTTCTTACTCGAGTCTCCTGTTGTTTGATGACAGGTTGTATATCACCACTACCACTGCTTTATGGCCGATACATAAATTTATATGTTTTGTGATGTTAGGGCAGTTTTAGGATTTCCATCTCTGTGTTTTGCAAGCACTTTATCATCCTACCTAAAGTGTTGCCCAGTCAGGTGCGCTGCTCTTTCACCTCGCCTTATTTTTTCTTTAATAACTTTATTGAAAGCCCTTTTGAGAACTGTTTTTATTATTATTCCTGTAATTTCGTGTTTATGAATGACGATAAATCTAGTTTAGCATCCTTTACTCTTTCTTTACGTTCTCAAGCCTTTTGTAACATACGGACTTTTGTAGCCATTTCATTGACATTCGTTGTGCGGTGGGTATTCATCGCAATGTAGCAAAGTGTGCAATCGTTGGTGAGGTATGTGATGACGAGTGAGGTGTGGATATGTGAAGGTTAACGAGGAGGAAATATGTGGGTCGGCGAGGTGGTTTATTTGTGAGTGAGCAATTGGTCATGTGAGGGCCGGATAAATATATGCAGGTGGGCGTAATCTGTGATTGTGGGAGTTACAAGAAAGCATTAAATACTATAAAACTAAAGAAATAACCAAGGTCCTGAGTGTTGGACTATCCATGTGGAACATGAATTTGTTGACTTTGTGCCGGCATTTGGCTCCTTGTCTAATCAGGAAAAGTTGAAGTATTAGCTTTGCCCTACCTATTAGTGTCTGGGAAATATCTTATCTAAACTCTCTCAGAAAATGGCCAAGCGAAAAGAAAAGAGTTGGAAGTTAACTCTAAATGCCAAATTAGTTTCATCTCCAAACTCACGTACTACTCACATATAATTACAATTTTAAATACCACATATCAAATATACTACAAATTTTACTACGAAGTAAGTAAAGCATCGACATGACTTCCAAACGGCTAGTATGGGCATGATGTAAAAAAAAGACTTAGAGCTAACTGTTGTCCCATTAATATTAATATATTTATGGGGAGGAGTTGAACTCGAAAAGGTCACACAGTGCCTTGGAATGGGAAGCAATCAGATCTTATCCAGGGAAGGGGAAGATAACTCCAGTTTCTTTGATCAAAAGCCCTTCACCAACATCAAGGCATCCTCTTTAAGAGAAACGTCATCGAAATAAAAGCTTGTTATCGTCATTGCTATAATAATAATAATTAAATTAATAATAATAATAATAATAATAATAATAATAATAATAATAATAATAATAATAATAATAATTACATTAATAATAAAAGTAATAGAATAAAAATAATAGTAATAACAATAATAAAATAATAATAGTTTAATAATAATAATTATAATTATAGTAGTAGTAGTAGTAGTAGTTATCCCCGAATTGTTACCTTATCGTGATTTACCTGGAGTTTACCTGGAGAGGGTTTGGTGGATCAGGGTCTGATCAACCAGGTTGTTACTGCTGGCCGCATGTAAACCGATGTACGAACCACAGCCCAGCTGATGAGGTACTGACTTAGGTGTTTGTCCAGAGCCTTCCTGAAGACAGCCAGGGGTCTATTGATAATCCCCTTTATGTATGCTGGGAGGCAGTTGAACAGTCTTGGGTCTCTGACACTTATCGTGTTGTCTGTTAGCGTACTCGTGGCGCCCCTGCTTTTCATTGGGGGAATGTTGCATCTCCTGCCGAGTCTTTTGCTTTCGTAGTGAGTGATTTTCGTGTGTAGGCTTGGTACTAATTCCTCTAGGATTTTCCAAGTGTATATTATCACGTATCTTTCTCGCATGCGTTCCAGGGAATTCAGATCAAGGAACGTCAACCATTCCTAGTAGTTTAGGTGCTTTATCGTACTTATGTGTGCCGTGAAAGTTCTCTGTACATTCTACATGTTAGCAATTTAGCCTGCTTTGAAGGGGGCAGTTAGTGTACATGTCAGTAATAGTGTACTTGTATACCTAGTAACCGTTACAGTCACCCTGAATACGTGACTACCGAGTCACATATTCATGTGAGTCACTGGCTATGAAGTCACGCCCACTCATTTGAACTGCGATGCCCCGGGGCAGTACTCGGCGAGTCAAGTCAGTTAAGACGGGTTATGCCCGAGTAGATAGGTCAGGCGTCAGCCTCTGAGTGCTCCCCTTATTATCTTATTATACCCTACCAAGACATCCATCGTGTGTGTTTATTACCCATATCCATCACCGAACATCCACGACATACAGCAGTATTCCATCCTAGAAAGAACAGGCGATTTGAAGAGAATCATCATGGGCTTGGCGTCTCTAGTTTTGATGGCTCTCATTATCCATACCCCTCATCCATGGTGAGGGGCTATCTAGGGAATTTTGTGCTAGTTGGATCTGTGCTCCAGAATGCCTGAATGCCTTCCATCCCCCCATAGGCGCTGTATAATCCTACGGGTTTATATTATAATAATAATAATCTCATTGCAGATGAGGTGATGATCTTAGAAGTTAAGATCCTTTGTCATTATCACTCCCAGGTCTTTCACATTAATTTTCTGCTCAATTGTGTGGTTAGAATTTGTTTTATACCCTCATAAAGTTTTAGTTTCCTTCTGTTTTCCATAATAGAGTAGTTGAAATTTCTTCCCTGATTTTTTGTCTTCCGTCAAGATTTTTGTTTATAACTTAAAACAGTTTCATTCAATCAGCCTTAAATGTTCAATGTTCGCGTACTGTATGTAAGGAAAGTTTGGGAACTGTTGGCACTTGTAGGTGTTATAAACACCGTTCCCGATATTGGTTTAGAAGAGATATCTCGAGAAAGCCTTTTCTGGTCGGCTTCAAGCTTTCAATACTGTAGAGGAAAATTTTGATTGTCATTGGAGTGTGTACGTGCCAATTTGCCTATTTTATTTTGAAAATGGTTTTGTAAATTTTCGAATAAATTACATAAATTGAACTCATGTCAACGGCTTCTATCCTTAATGGCTTTAGTATAATTATGAGAAAGATTATGCCTTGCAAGTTATAGGCTCTGCAGATAATAATTTGCCATTATACTAATATGGTTAAGAAAACCTTGAATCGTTGTATTTTGTCCGATTCCTGGAGAATGTGTCTCCTGGTTGGTTACTTCAGATGTTTAGAACTAGTGTATTATGTTCAACAGAAGGTTTACATTGGTCTATGACATTTTGACTAAGCAAATTGTGATACTGATTTCCAGTCATTAGCCTAACAATGCACTTTCAGATCATCTCCAAACCTTCACGCTGGTACATTTAATGTGAAGGATGATATCCTTTAAGCTGAGACTGTATAGGTGAACATTTATCAATATACTCGCAAAGTTAATAAAATCAAACTTGGAATCGTTGGTTTCCGAGCGATAACCGGAGAATGGCTCGCCTAGTCCACGTCAAAGCTTTAACATTATTTTAGTTTTACAATATCTGAGGTAACATACTTCTCTGGAGAGCTAAGATTATTTATTATTATTATTAAAGATTCGCCGGTATTTTCCCGGCCCGGGCCTTTTCCAAGTGGTGGCCCGGCCTTGGCTCCCTCTTTAGGGAGTGTCTGAGACCTAAGTCTCCCATGGTAAGAGGCACAAGTACCTCCTCATCTTTGGGATTAACTGTCCCCAGGCCTAGCCACAAGCTAGGCCTCACTGGTCTGCCATCCCCGCCCCAAGGGGGCTAATGGGAATGACAGTCTTATGAGCTAAAAGCTCCGGCTCAGGCACCTACCCTACCCTAGAAGGGCTGGGCATGGTGTCGATCGAGAGCTAAGAAATTTGGCCTCCTAAAAAATTAAATAGAACTTCATAATAAGCTCAACTTACAGTATATAATGTATTATTTTATTATTATTATTATTATTATTATTATTATTATTATACAAGAACTATATTATTATTATTATTATCATCATCATCATCATTGTCATGTAGGGGGGGAATGATTGAATGGGGGCCTATGGGAGTAAAAGGGGGGAATCAGTAGGTAGGTGACAGCCGAGGCAGTAGGAGGGATGATGCGGAGGTAGGTAGGTAATGACAGGTCAGTGGTGACCACCACGACACTCTCATTAACTCTACACTACTCACTAACATATGCCTCGCCCATTCTTCACTCATATAAACATAATAAAATATAAGAAAAAAGAATAAATAACGGGGACAGTGAATATTACTATTCTACTCAAACACAGTTTATTATTAAGTCCCTGTACAATAATATATTTGGGAACAGGAGTATATCATTAGGGTTTAGATAAATGGGGTGGTACACATAGGCAGTGAGACAAGGAACACAATCAACTTGACCAAAATGAATATTACTTACAATATAGCACAGAGGACAGTTCACTACAGGAACTAAGCCCCAGGTCCCAAGACCTACACAGCACGAGTACTGCGCCAAGCCAGTACTCTGCCCACTGCCTCCAACAGTCTCCTCCAGAGACTTCAGCAGCCTTCTCCCGAGCCCTGCACCCCAGCAGCAGCTCCGCTCGAAGTCTCTGCTCAGGAGCTCTGCACCCCAGCAGCAGCTCCGCACGAATCTCCTGATCATGCTCTTCCTTGGGCTTTTATGGTGGTCCAAGCACCCTCCACAACCACGTGTACGACCTGACGCCTAGGTCTGATGCCGTCAAGAACAAAAGACCTCAGACGTGGGCGTGGCTGACAGACGTTTGCCAAGGCAAGGTGTGACCATATAATTGGTTAAATTAGGTCTCCCCAGAGACCTCACAAGCCCAGCTGAACTACATCACATCATCATCATTATCATCATCATCATCATCATCATCATCATCATCATTATCATTTTACATTTATGCCTTTGTAGCTGTGTTTATCCAGCGAAAAAATTATTAGAAAATGCATGTCATGATGATGTAGGTATTTTGCATTATTCGAAGTGTCAAAGCTAATAATTACCAAATGATACACCAGCACTTACGTTTCCAGTCACGTGCTTAACTTTCTCTCTGTAAATGTGTAAATAGAATTCATTAGACTAAGTTAAGTTGAATTAATTCCCATTTATCAGTCAATGGCATTGCTAACTTTCTGATCGTCTCCTGCGAAAGCCGACGACTGAAACATTAAGCCGAACAGGAATGCCACTAGCCTGTGGGTGGTAGTCTTGCTATACTCCAATTAGCTTCAGAAATGCTGAATGATCCACAAAATATTCAGCGATATTATTTGAGAATCTAATAATAATAATAATAATAATAATAATAATAATTATTATTATTATTATTATTACTATTATTATTATTATTATTATTATTATTATTATTATTATTATTATTATTATTATTATTATTGGTATTGTTATTATTGATATTATTATTATTATTATTATTATTATTATTATTATTATTACTATTATTAATTAATTAATTAATTAATTAATTAATAAGTAATAACTGTGGTGCCGGGGTAAGGATGAGCCTCCTCTTCAGCCCTTGGTAGAACGCTTGTTGCCCCTTTCCACTTTAAGTACTAGGCTTCTTGATGCTGTTCTTCAGTAACCAACAGCACTTCTCCCACCACTTGAACGTCATAACGAGATTATGAGGAATGTGCGAGTTTTTCCCTAGAAAGTAATATAACCAACTGAGAACAATAGATTCACAATATACTAACGTCAGATACACCTACAATTAACAGTTACTGCGGTTCACTGAAGTCTCCACCAAGTCCTTCAGCACTGGTTTCAAGAGTGGCATCACTCTCCGAACTAGGTCTCATAAGACAAGATACCTCCTCGTTCCTCTTATTGTCAGACCCCTTCTAACTCACTCTCAAGCCATGTTCTATTCTCCTCTCTTCCTTCACCCCCCTCCTCCTTCTCTTTCCGATTCCTCATAAGGAAGGGTCAGATACTCTCGTAGCTTAATGCAATTCATAATTGCTGAGTTAATAAGACGCTGATTCTGACTTGCATGCTGATGATGGGTTGCAGCATTACATAATAATAATAATAATAATAATAATAATAATAATAATAATAATAATAATAATAATAATAATAATAATAATAATAATAATAATAATAATATTATTATTATTATTATTATTATTATTATTATTATTATTATTATTATTATTATTATTATTATTATATTTAATAAATTTAACTTCTTTAATTTAGGCACTTACAGGTAAGGATTCTGCTAATTTTACTCAGTTTGTTGTGTGATCTGAGAGCTTCCCATTCATCTTTTATTGGCAAATGTATTAACCAGTTTCTGAAAAGTAAGAGGAGGATATGAAAAAAGTTTGAGTCCCTGTGCATACAAAGTCCAAATTTCTGAAGGAACCAGTGGTACCCTGGGTCAGTTGACGTGATGCAGGTAATACTGGGAATGACCTACTTGGTAACACGATCATGCCTGACCAGGGAATTTTAAAAGCAGCGAGAAGGGAAATTGCATCTGAATTTCTCTCTGATTGTGAACAAATCTCCTGGCCAACCAGTTCTTATCTCCAGGACGCACGACACTAGAGGTGGATCAGGTCACTCCTGTTTCCACCGAAAGTGAGGCTAGTGAGCTCATGCAAGATTTAAACTGTGCTAAACATTCTTTTTGCTAACAGATTCTCTTCTTACTGGTGTTGTTGGTATTTTATTCCTCAGGTGATTCTTCTTATGGGGTACTTTAACCAGTTAATGTCTCGCTCAGTGATTAAGCCTTCGGTATCTTACAGGTACTGTATATAATCTTAGATATCTGCTGGTATACCAGATCTAAGTTTTCTATCTCATCAAAAATAAAGGATCAACACATAGTGTCCTTAAAAACACAGCCCAGTAAGTGCTGAGGCGGTGCTGCCGTAGGTTATGAAAGAAAAAACACACTCATGAGAGTATTGTTCAATTAGTGAAGTCCTCCGCGTTTAAGTAGTAAAAATTTAAGAAGTAAAAATTTATGACGTTGTGTCAAAGTATGATTGCCTAATTTTGGACACCAGTGTTTCTAAAGGTGTATGTGTGTGTGCGTGAGTGGGTGTGGGAGGGTGTGTGTGTGGGGGGGGGAGTATGAGGGTGTACTCACCTATTAGTAGTTGCAGATGTTTGAGGGTATATGTGGGTATGTGTGTGAGATGGTGTATTAATGTGAGAGTTTGTGAGGGTGTGTGTGAGAGTGTAAAAGATGTATGAGTGTTTGAGGATGTAATGGTGCGAATGAGTTGAGATATAACACATTATTATTTAATTATAATATGGCCTTTCATTAACAACCATTCATTAACAACATACATGGAGTTTACCTAAAGAGGGTTTCGGGGGTCAACGCCCCCGCGGGTCGGTCTGAGACCAGGCCTCGTGGTGGATCAGGGTCTGATCAACTAGACTGTTGCTGGTGGCCGCACGCAAATTGACGTACGAACCACAGCCCGGTTGGTCAGGTACTGAATTTAGGTTCCTGTCCAGTGCCTTCTTGAAGACAGCCAGGGGTCTATTGGTAATCCCCCATATGTATGCTGGGAGGCAGTCGAACGGTCTTGGACCCCGGACACAGCCATATGTACCATATATGATCAGTGTCATGTAATAAGGGACGAATCAAAATTTGGCATGAATGACAAGAGATAAGTACCCTTCCACATCCCTGAAGGGTACCCAAGACTCAGGCATGATTCAGGAAAGATTAAGTTACTAGGCGCTAACCTGATGTCATTTTAGTCGTCAGAGGTAGAATGTTTTAATTAAGAACCGCTGAGATGTATTCTGCTTAAGGAAGACCTGATCATGTCTTGGGATATACCTTCTTGTCAGTCCTCACTCCTCAGTGGCTGGAGGCTTTCTCTGGGAATTTGTGTTTTAAGGCCTGAGTTTGTAATTCCACTTCTCTGACTCAAATTATTTTGGAGGAATTATCTTCCTTTAATAGGGAATTCAAAGATTTGCAAATAGAGAATTTACAATTAGAGCTAGACCTACAGCTAGAGCAACAATAAGCGACAGAAAGCGAGATAAAGAAAACATAACAGATGAAGTCCACTCTCAACTGGGGGTGGCAGTGGTTGTAATGGTATACCTGGTTACCTGAAGGTTATTCCGGGGATCAACGCCCCCGCGGCCCGGTCCATGGCCAGGCCTCCCGATGGATCAGGGCCTGATCAACTAAGCTGTTACTGCTGGCCGCACGCAGTCCAACGTACGAGCCACAGCCCGGCTGATCCGGCACTGACTTTAGGTATCTGTCCAGCTCTCTCTTGAAGGCAGCCAAGGGTTTATTGGCAATTCCCCTAATGCTTGATGGGAGGCTGTTGAACAGTTTTGGGCCCCGGACACTTATGGTGTTTTCTCTTAGTGTACCAATGGCGCCCCTACTTTTTATTGGCGGCATTTTGCATCGCCTGCCCAGTCTTTTACTTTCGTAGGGAGTGATTTCTGTGTGCAGATTTGGGACCATTCCTTCCAAGATTTTCCAAGTGTAGATTATGATATATTTCTCCCTCCTGCGTTCCAACGAGTACAAGTTAAGTGCTTCCAAGCGTTCCCAGTAGTTAAGGTGCTTGACAGAACTTATACGTGCAGTAAAGGATCTCTGTACACTCTCTAGATCTGCGATTTCACCTGCTTTGTATGGAGATGTTAATGTACAGCAGTATTCCAGCCTAGAGAGAACAAGTGATTTGAAAAGGATCATCATGGGCTTGACATCTCTCGTTTTGAAAGTTCTCATTATCCATCCTATCATTTTCTTTGCACGTGCGATCGTGGCACTGTTGTGATCCTTGAAAGTGAGATCCTCAGACATTACTACTCCCAGGTCCCTTACATTATTTTTCCGCTCTATTGTATGGCCGGAGTCAGTAGTATACTCTGTTCTAGTTATTACATGCTGTGCAGCATTTGCTTCTTTATACTTGTATCTATGTGAGTTGTTAGTATAGGTCAGTTGTCATGTACTAAAGTGGAATTTATGATTTTCTGTTTTGCATTTCTTAGAAGTCTTCGTCAGTATTTAAATATTTTTTGCACTGTGCCATGTGAATATATGTTAAGGAAGATGTGCCAGTCATCTGATAATAGCTGGTAATGACAGCATAATATTTGTCTTTTTAAATAATCACTTAAGTTCTTCTGGGGAGCCATAGAAGGCCTAAGCTCTTGTTTTTAGTCATAAGTTGGATAGATGTTTAGGTGTTGTGATGTTAGATGTAGAGGGTTTGTGCTTATAAAGTGGTGATAATGTGTGTTCTGAGACACCTAGTCCTTACAGAATGTGTGAATGTGTGTGAGGTGGTTTGAGAGTGTGTAAAGGTATTTTAGGGTGTGTAAAGGTGTGTAAGTGTTTGATGGTGCGTGAGGGGTGGGTGGAGGGCAAGCATTAACACCCTCACACCCACCCCACCCACCACTATGACTGGAACCGCCACACCATAAATACCCCAGACTTAATAAGTAGGTACCCCTACCAGTGGTGCCTCCCACTCAGCCATCCCCTTCTCCAGGCAGGCTGGCCAGCCGGGGCTCGAACTGGCGTCCCTTGTAATTTGTATTCTGCCGGAGCCACAAATCAACAGGGAGATCAGAACTCAGAAAAAAGTGTGAAAATTACCATTGAGAAGCTTATTCTGTATATCGACTGTACGTATTTCAGTATTTTCATATTATCAATGGATCATTGTCAAGGCTCGACACCCCTATCCTCTAAACAAAAATAAAAGAATTATTAAGTCTCTCATTTTCCTCGGCATGTTTATCTGGTTTACTTATTGGTTTGTGCTAAATGCTGGTTCCACAGGCAGGCGCCCACACAGGCAAGCTCAGCCAGGGTGGTTCTGGGCATTCGCAAGTGCATTTCCAGAGAGTTTTCAATTATCTTTGTGGTTATGAGGAGGCGGCGTTTACAGTTGCTACTGTGTGGGTATTATACTATCTGTATAGGGGTATGAGAGAGAGAGAGAGAGAGAGAGAGAGAGAGAGAGAGAGAGAGAGAGAGAGAGAGAGAGAGAGAGAGAGAGAGAGAGAGAGAGAGAGAGAGAGAGAGAGAGACAGACAGACAGACAGACAGACAGACAGACAGAGACAGAGACAGACAGACAGACAGACAGACAGACAGGCAGGCAGACAATCAGACAGACAGAGACAGACAGAGACCAGACAGCCAAAAGGAATGCAGTAAGATTTTGGAAGCAAAGGAAGATGGGGAAACGAAAGACAAATGAAGAAAGGGAAAGAAAGAAAGGAAAATGGTTACAGAATGGAAGAAAAGAGACGAAGTATAATCTAGAGAAAAGTGAATACAAAAACGATAATACTGAGAAGGAGAAAACGTTAAAAAAAGAAGGAATTGATTAAGGGTTAGTTAGATGGGAGGAGAAGAGCGTGTGTAGATAATGAGAGAGAAACAGACAGCATGACATGATAAACATTAAGCAAAAAGGCCAAAAAAAAGAAAATTATATGTATTTATATATATATATATATATATATATATATATATATATATATATATATATACTGAAAGGCACCAGAGAATAAAATGGAAATTTTGCTTAAGTTTAGATCAACACAGCCACCCATTACCACCACCACCACTACCACAACTATCACCACTACCACAACTATCACCACTACCATCACGCCCACTAACACTACTACCCCCACTACCACTACTACCACCACTGTTGAAAGTTAAGACACATGTGCAACATCTGGTTATCTTTATTGTAGACGTTTCGCCATTCAGTGGTTTTATCAATACAGATTCTAGGACATAATTAAAAGACAGTAGAACTATATATAAAAGGTGAGGTAATCAGTTCCTCAGCCTTGGAGTTGGTGTGGAGAGCACCGTGGTTGTAGAGATTCTGGAGCACCCGGCAAGGAGACTGGCGCTTATATAGGCGTCAGTGGATAGGGCCTATATAAGGGCCAGACTCCTTGCCGGGTGCTCCAGAATCTCTACAACCACGGTGCTCTCCACACCAACACCAAGGCTGAGGAACTGATTACCTCACCTTTTATATATAGTTCTACTGTCTTTTAATTATGTCCTAGAATCTGTATTGATAAATCCACTGGATGGCGAAACGTCTACAATAAAGACAACCAGATGTTGCACATATGCTAGTGCGGAAACATCGATGTATTTGCCATAACTGAGACATGGTTTAATTCGAAAAGTCGGGACATGCCTGCAGAATGTCACATTCAGGGTTTTAAATTGTTCCAAGTAGATAGAAGTACAGGGAAGAGGGATAGGGTGTCACTCTATGTTCGCATTCTATACTGCTAAGTTCAACATTATTAAACTGGTAGGTGCTGGGGTTATGAACATTTCCGAGCTTTAAAACTTTACATTTATCTACATTGAACTGCATTTGCCACTTTTCTGACCACGAATTGAGTTTGTCTAAATCCTCCTGAAGTTGTGAGACATCAACGTCTGAATCGATTATCCTACCTATCTTCGTGTCATCAGCAAATTTGCTTATGTCACTAGTAATTCCCTCGTCAAGGTCGTTTATATATATTATAAACAACAATGGGCCTAAAACTGATCCCTGCGGAACGCCACTTGTTGCAGATCCCCACTCAGATTTAACCCCATTTATGCACACTCTCTGCTTCCTATTAGTGAGCCATGACTCGATCCATGACAGCATTTTTCCCCCAGTGCCATGAGCAGTCACTTTCTTCAACAGTCTCTGATGTGGTTCTCTATCAAAAGCCTTATTAAAATCTAAATAAACAATGTCGAATTCTTTATCCTGATCAACGGCCTCAAAACCTTTGCTGAAGAAGGTTAATAAATTAGTTAGGCAGGAACGGCCCCTGGTGAAACCATGTTGAGTATCATTAATCAAATTATGCCTATCGAGATGGCTTCTTATATTATCGGCTATAATTGACTCTAGTAATTTACCTACAATTGAGGTTAGGCTTATTGGGCGGTAATTTGACGGTAACGACTTGTCCCCTGCTTTAAAAATAGGAATTACATTAGCCATCTTCCACATATCAGGCACTACACCTGTTTGAAGAGATAAATTAAAGATATTAGTTAAAGGTTCACAGAGTTCCATTTTACACTTTTTAAAAACCCTTGAAAAAAGTTCATCAGGGCCCGGGAATTTATTTTGCTTTAATCGGTCTATCTGTTTGATAACCATTTCGCTGGTGACTGTGATATTGCATAATTTATCATCTTCAAGCCCACTGTAAAAATTAATTACTGGGATATTGTCAGTGTCTTCCTGAGTGAAAACCGAGAGAAAATAATTGTTAAGAATAGAGCACATTTCATTCTCCTTGTCAGTGAGATGCCCAGAGTTATTTTTAAGGGGACCTATCTTATCTCTAACTTTTGTTCTAGAAACCTGGAAAAAACTTTTTGGGTTAGTTTTTGAATCCCTAGCAACTTTAATTTCATAGTCTCGTTTAGCTTTTCTTATCCCCTTTTTAACGTCCCTCTTAATGTCAATATACTGGTTCATAAGATGACCCTCACCTCTTTTGATACGCCTATAAATTCCTTTCTTCTGACCTAAAAGATATTTGAGCCTATTATTAATCCATTTGGGGTCATTTCTATTCGATCTAATTTCCCTATATGGGATAAATGTCCTTTGGGCAGCATGTATTGTGTTAAGAAAGCTGTCATACTGATAGCTCTCTTCGTTACTCCAGTCTACAGATGATAAGTGTTCTCTAAGCCCATTGTAATCTGCTAAGCGAAAATCTGGGACCAGTACTGAATTATCCCTACTATCACACTTCCATTCAGTGCTAAAGGTAATTGATTTGTGATCGCTTGTGCCGAGTTCCTCTGTAATTTCTAAATTATTTACGAGGGTTTCCTTGTTTGCCAAAACCAAGTCCAAGCAGGTTATTTCCCCTTGTAGGCTCTGTTACAAACTGCTTCAAAAAACAATCCTGAACTATTTCTAAGAAGTCGTTTGATTCTAAATTCCCAGTCAAGAAATTCCAATCAATATGACTAAAGTTAAAGTCTCCTAGAATTACTACGTTATCGTGCCTAGTGGCCTTAACAATTTCCTCCCATAGTAGTCTCCCTTGGTCCCTATCTAAGTTTGGGGGACGGTATATTACACCTAAAATAAATTTTTTATGTCCCTCTGAAAATTCTATCCAGACTCTGTATGTGTTACTTCAGACTTAATACCCGTTTTAGTGCAACAGTTCAAGTGATCTCGGACATACAGTGCCACCCCACCCCCCTTCCCGATACTTCTGTCTACTTGGAACATTTAAAACCCTGAATGTGACATTCTGCAGGCATTGAATTAAACCACGTCTCAGTGATTGCAAATACATCAATGTTACCTGCACTAGCAACTAATCTCAACTCGTCCATCTTATTCCTGGCACTACGGGTATTAGCATAATGTACATTTAATGACCCTACTTTTTCTTTACCCTTCTGCTCATTTCAGTTTTTCCACTAAACCTATTATTGCCCTTATCGCCTAGTGTCACTGACTTTCCAATATCCACCTTATTTTACCTATTACTAGTTCTCCTAGAACTCATAGTATTACTACACTGGGACTTCTCTGTGCTCTCGCCAAAACCCATACCAGTATCTATTCCTAGTTTAAAGCTCTAACAGCCCCCTCCACTGCCGTTGCCAGTGCCCCCACCCAAGACCTAGATAAGTGAACCCCATCCCTGCCATACATGTTATTTCTGCCATAGAAGAGGTCCCAGTTGTCAACGAATGTTACCGCATTTTCCTTACAGTATTTGTCCAGCTAGCAATTGACACCAATTGCCCTGGACAACCTTTCGTTTCCAACTCCTTTCCTTGGCAAAATACCACATATGACAGGGTTCTCACCCTTCCTCCTAATTATCTCTATTGCTGACCTATACCTGCTAATCAGGTCCTCACTTCTACGTCTGCCAACATCGTTGACTCCAGCACTGAGACAGATAATAGGATTGCTCCCATTACCTCTCATGATGTCATCTAGATGTCCCAGCCCCAGGAAAGCAAACCCTCTGTCTCCTGCTCCTGTCCTTCAAGCAGAACGTCCTATCCATGTATCTAACCTGGCTATCTCAACAACAACAATATTCTTACCTTCCTTGTTGTCGTTCGTCGTGACGATCCCAGTAGTCGACTCACATTCGTCGGGTAGCACCGAGAATGCGTTGGAGGTTTATATACTGGCTTATATACTGACTGCAGTATATACGCCACCTCTCTGGCCCTATGCTGCATTTCCTACAAGATTGATGGACTGAACACATCGATTTCAGGTTGAGGGGCTGATTACCTCAAACTTCTCCTCTCCTTACCCATTTCTACTTTGTACTGGACTGATGAAGCCATTGTGTGGCGAAACGTTTCTTCAATAAAGATTCCCATGTGTTGCATAAGTGTCTCAATTCTTCAACTTGTCGGTTTTCTAAACCATTCATCACATCTGTCAGACACTGCAACATGATGGGATCTTGGTACAAAGACTTCAGAGCTTGCCCAACCTTTGGACGACGACCTACTTACACTAGTAAGGTCCCACTGTGATCCCACCTCCTCCTGCTTCACCTCACCTGACTGCAGTATATAAGCCACCTCTCTGGCCCTATGCTGCCAAAGTAAGACTCACACACACACCTTCATCGACCAACGATCTCGCCTCTCTAATTACCCCGTGTTGAGAGAGACTTTCCTCAGAGTGGTGGTTACTGGACCTTCGTCTTCACCATCAGGATTGGTGCGTCGGTGGCTGCCTACCCAAGGGCAGGAAGCCTCCCTCTGCACTCCTGTTGCTGTCTGAGGTCTCCACGCCTCAGACTGTATGTGTAGTCTACACGCCATACAGCCAGTGTTGCCTCTCCTCGCCGCTCACAGCCAGTGTTGCCTCTTTTCATCCAGTGGTGGTTACTGGTCCTTCGTCTAGACCAGCAGGATTGGTGAGTAGGTGGCTGCCTACCCAAGGGCAGGAACCCTCCCTATGCACTCCTGTTGCTGTCTGAAGTCTCCACGCCTCAGCCTGTATGTGTGGTCTGCACGCCATGCAGCCAATGTTGCCTCTCCTCGCCGTTCAGGGCATACAGTGCTCCATCAAGCTACAGCTCACCTCCTCAGTGTCCTGCGCCTCCAGCGACGGACTCCACAAGAAAACTTTAAAGTTATAGCCAGGCAAGTACGTGTGTCTACTTCACACGTACTTGCCTAGCCAATTATTCTCACAGATTTGGCCGCCACATCTAATTTAAAATGCCTATACAAGCTATAAAATGTTCCAAAGCAGGAACATTGTATAGCTTGCTGTCTGGCATTGCATCAGCTTTGCCAACGCTTTACGAAACTTTGCGTGTCTCTCAGTAGTACCAGTTCCCAGTAGTACCAGTTACCAGTAGTATGACTCACTACCAACTGTCTGCGTGAATCACTGACTGTTATTCATGTTGCTGCTGACCATAGCATGTTTTTGAACGCTGCTCATCCCTAGGACCCAATTCGCGAGTCAGTCTTAGAGAGAGTTAGCAGAGAGGCAGGCCAGGCATGGTGCTCCCCATATTTACCCTCCAATATACATACTAGAACATCCAACGTGAGTGTTATTACCCAATCCACATAATCGAACCTCCCACACATGACAAATTGGTGACAGTGGTGTGGGCGTGGATTTACGGGTATTTCAGACGTTAGAAGATTGTTTGTGGGGTGCCGGCAGGTCAGAGGTCACATCTGCCAACCGGTCGCTCCAGCTTGAAACCCAGTTGCAGCCGTCTTTCAAGCTTCCCGGCTTTGTTCGTGCTAATTGCTTCAATCTCTGAGGGGTTGACCCGGATTTTGCAATTAAGCCAGCCAGTAAGCCAGTCTGTGGGAGTGAGTGCCAGTCAGCCTGCCTCAGCCTATCCTCCAGCCTGTCTCCTGTCATCCTCCTGCTCCGTCATGCTGTGTGCATCGTTACACGTCTTCCAGTCAGCCATTCTCGTGGGTTAAGCCAGACAGCCAACCCAGCTTCCTAACCCAGCTGAGAGAGAGAAGTAAGCCACGAAAGTTCCTCTGAAGTATTGTCTCCTATATCGCTTTGTGCTCCCTGTTGGATGCTAAGAGTGGTCTTCACCATCCCTGTGGCATATTGGGGCTAAGTTAAGCCACCTGGTGGCCTGGTGGCCTGGTGGTTAACGCTCTCGCTTCACACGGTGAGGGCCTGGGTTCGATTCCCAGCCAGAGTAGAAACATTGGACGTGTTTCTTTCAACCTGTTGTCTATGTTCCCCATCAGTAAAATGGGTACCTGGGTGTTAGTCGACTGGTGTGAGTCGCATCCTGGGACACTGACCTAAGGAGGCCTGGTCACAGACCGGGCCGCGGGGGCGTTGACCCCCGGAACTCTCTCCAGATAAACTCCAGAAACCTGGGTGTTTCTTGTGAGTAGTGAGTGGCAGTGCGCGCCAGTGGGCCGGGTTGCCACACCCACCCGCCACCCACTCCCCACCTCATCTACCTGTGGCTTTTTCCACCCTTGTACTGAATCCTAGCACTGTTTTTGGTTCGCATAATTGGTCAAGAGATTGTAGCTGTGCGCCAACGATAAAGCCAGTTATGTGAGTTCACCTAGAAAGCGCATTTCTTCACGAAAACAGTGTGAGTGTAGGAGGAATCATCACCCGCCCATAGGACTACGTCTTCCCTTCATCACACGTCACCGCCGTCTACCACTTCCAGACTTCAGTGTTTTCTGTTTAGAGATGTTAGCCTTGCATTTAAAAACATTTGCGTGTGTGAGACATTTACAGTGAATTTCTTGTGTACTCTACGTCTTGTGTTTTCAGTGTAGACTCAGTGTTTCTTTGACTCATTATTTTTACAATATTTTTCAGTGTTATCGTATATCTTTCGTGTATCACTTTTATATTTTTTATCTGCGTTTTTTATGCTACTCTCTGCCTTTAGTAAGTATTATTTTGTAGTGTACAAGTGTATTTTTTATTTATGTGCAGTATTTTATTCCTTACCCCAGTCAGTCACTCCGTGTGAAGTAATTCATTCATTTTTTTTATCTTGTGCTCTTTCAGCATTGTATTCTCCAGTAATTGTTATTATTGTAGTTCCTGCAGTGCTGTTCACCCCAGTATACTAAATTATTCATTTATTTCTGTGTCCTTTTTTTTTCGTATGTCCAGCAGTGTCTCATTCCTTTGATCTTTTCCCAGACTTGCGTACAATTATTTTTTCCAGCAATTTTTGTCGAATCAGTCACAGCAAGATTTTGTTGTAAGAACAAAACTGATAAATGATTAATCCTTGATGTGTGTGCCCTGCCACTTGTAAATATAGTGTGCCCCGCCAATTGTAAATGTTGTGTGTGCCCCGCCACTTGTAAATGTTGTGTGTGCGCTGCCACTTGTAAATGTTGTGTGTGCCCCGCCACTTGTAAATGTTGTGTGCGCCCTGCCACTTGTAAGTGTTGTGTGTGCCCCGCCACTTGTAAGTGTTGTGTGTGCCCTGCCACTTGTAAATGTTGTGTGTGCCCCGCCACATGTAAGTGTTGTGTGTGCCCCGCCACTTGTAAATGTTGTGTGTGCCCCGCCACTTGTAAATGTTGTGTGTGCCCCGCCACTTGCAAATGTTGTGTGTGCCCCACCACTTGTAAGAATTGTGTGTGCCCCGCCACTTGTAAATGTTGTGTGTGCGCTGCCACTTGTAAGAGTTGTGTGTGCCCCGCCACTTGCAAATGTTGTGTGTGCCCCGCCACTTGTAAATGTTGTGTGTGCCCCGCCACTTGTAAGAGTTGTGTGTGCCCCGCCACTTGTAAATGTTGTGTGTGCGCTGCCACTTGTAAATGTTGTGTGTGCCCCGCCACTTGTAAATGTTGTGTGTGCCCCGCCACTTGTAAATGTTGTGTGTGCCCCGCCACTTGTAAATGTTGAGTGTGCCCCACCACTTGTAAATGTTGTGTGTGCCCCGCCACTTGTAAATGTTGTGTGTGCCCCGCCACTTGTAAATGTTGTGTGTGCCCCGCCACTTGCAAATGTTGTGTGTGCCCCGCCACTTGTAAGAGTTGTGTGTGCCCCGCCACTTGTAAATGTTGTGTGTGCCCCGCCACTTGTAAGTGTTGTGTGTGCCCCGCCACTTGTAAATGTTGTGTGTGCCCCGCCACTTGTAAATGTTGAGTGTGCCCCGCCACTTGTAAATGTTGTGTGTGCCCCGCCACTTGTAAATCTTGTGTGTGCCCCGCCACTTGTAAATGTTCTGTGTGCCCCGCCACTTGTAAGTGTTGAGTGTGCCCCGCCACTTGTAAGTGTTGTGTGCCCCGCCACTTGTAAGTGTTGTGAGTGCCCTGCAACTTGTAAGTGCTGTGTGCCCCGCCACTTGTAAGTGTTGTGTGTGCCCCGCCACTTGTAAGTGTTGTGTGCCCCGCCACTTGTAAGTGTTGTGAGTGCCCTGCCACTTGTAAGTGTTGTGTGTGCCCCGCCACTTGTAAGTGTTGTGAGTGTCTTGCCACTTGTAAGTGTTGTGTGTACCCCGCCACTTGTAAGCGTTGTGAGTGCCCCGTCACTTGTAAGTGTTTTGTGCATCGCCACTTGTAAGTGTTGTGTGTGCCCCGCCACTTGTAAATATTGTGTGTGCCCCGCCACTTGTAAGTGTTGTGTGCCCCGCCACTTGTAAGTGTAGTGTGTGCCCCGCCACTTGAAAGTGTTGTGTGCGCCCCGCCACTTGTAAGTGTTGTGTGTGCCCCGCCACTTGTAAGTGTTGTGTGTGCCCCGCCACTTGTAAGCGTTGTGTGCCCTGCCACTTGTAAGTGTTGTGTGTGCCCCGCGACTTGTAAGTGTTGTGTGTACCCCGCCACTTGTAAGTGTTGTGTGCCCCGCCACTTGTAAGTGTTGTGTGTGCCCCGCCTCTTGTAAGTGTTGTGTGCCACGCCACTTGTAAGTGTTGTGAGTGCCCTGCCACTTGTAAGTGTTGCGTGTGCCCCGCCACTTGTAAGTGTTGTCTGCCCAGCCACTTGTAAGTGCTGTGTGTGCCCCGCCACTTGTAAGTGTTATGTGCCCCGCCTCTTGTAAGTGTTGTGTGCCACGCCACTTGTAAGTGTTGTGAGTGCCCTGCCACTTGTAAGTGTTGCGTGTGCCCCGCCACTTGTAAGTGTTGTCTGCCCAGCCACTTGTAAGTGCTGTGTGTGCCCCGCCACTTGTAAGTGTTATGTGCCCCGCCACTTGTAAGTGTTGTGTGTGCGCCGCAACTTGTAAGAGTTGTGCGTGCCCCGCCACTTGTAAGTGTTGTGTGTGCCCCGCCACTTGTAAGTGTTGTGTGCTCCGCCACTTGTAAGTGTTGTGTGTGCCCCGCCACTTGTATGTGTTGTGTGTGCCCCGCCACTTGTAAGTGTTGTGTGCCCTGCCACTTGTAAGTGTTGTGTGCCCTGCCACTTGTAAGTGTTGTGTGCCCCGTCACTTGTAATTGTTGTGTGCCATGCCACTTGTAAGTGCTGTGTGCCCCGCCACTTGTAAGTGTTGTGTGCCCCGCCACTTGTAAGTGTTGTGTGCCCTGTCACTTGTAAGTGTTGTGTGCCCTGTCACTTGTAAGTGTTGTGTGCCCCACCACTTGTAAGTGTTGTGTGCCCCGCCACTTGTAAGTGATGTGTGCCCTGTCACTTGTAAGTGTTGTGTGCCCTGCCACTTGTAAGTGTTGTGTGCCCTGTCACTTGTAAGTGTTGTGTGCCCCGCCACTTGTAAGTGTTGTGTGCCCCGCCACTTGTAAGTGTTGTGTGCCCTGCCACTTGTAAGTGTTGTGTGCCCTGCCACTTGTAAGTGTTGTGTGCCCCGTCACTTGTAATTGTTGTGTGCTCCGCCACTTGTAAGTGCTGTGTGCCCCGCCACTTGTAAGTGTTGTGTGCCCTGTCACTTGTAAGTGTTGTGTGCCCTGTCACTTGTAAGTGTTGTGTGCCCCGCCACTTGTAAGTGTTGTGTGCCCCGCCACTTGTAAGTGTTGTGTGCCCCGCCACTTGTAAGTGTTATGTGCCCCGCCACTTGTAAGTGTTGTGTGCCCCGCCACTTGTAAGTGTTGTGTGCCCCGCCACTTGTAAGTGTTGTGTGCCCCGCCACTTGTAAGTGTTATGTGCCCCGCCACTTGTAAGTGTTGTGTGCCCCGCCACTTGTAAGTGTTGTGTGCCCCGCCACTTGTAAGTGTTATGTGCCCCGCCACTTGTAAGTGTTGTGTGCCCCGCCACTTGTAAGTGTTATGTGCCCCGCCACTTGTAAGTGTTGTGTGCCCCGCCACTTGTAAGTGTTGTGTGCCCTGTCACTTGTAAGTGTTATGTGCCCCGCCACTTGTAAGTGTTGTGTGCCCCGCCACTTGTAAGTGTTGTGTGCCCCGCCACTTGTAAGTGTTGTGTGCCCCGCCACTTGTAAGTGTTATGTGCCCCGCCACTTGTAAGTGTTGTGTGCCCCGCCACTTGTAAGTGTTGTGTGCCCCGCCACTTGTAAGTGTTGTGTGCCCCGCCACTTGTAAGTGTTATGTGCCCCGCCACTTGTAAGTGTTGTGTGCCCCGCCACTTGTAAGTGTTGTGTGCCCCGCCACTTGTAAGTGTTGTGTGCCCCGCCACTTGTAAGTGTTATGTGCCCCGCCACTTGTAAGTGTTGTGTGCCCCGCCACTTGTAAGTGTTGTGTGCCCCGCCACTTGTAAGTGTTATGTGCCCCGCCACTTGTAAGTGTTGTGTGCCCCGCCACTTGTAAGTGTTATGTGCCCCGCCACTTGTAAGTGTTGTGTGCCCCGCCACTTGTAAGTGTTGTGTGCCCTGTCACTTGTAAGTGTTATGTGCCCCGCCACTTGTAAGTGTTGTGTGCCCCGCCACTTGTAAGTGTTGTGTGCCCTGTCACTTGTAAGTGTTGTGTGCCCCGCCACTTGTAAGTGTTGTGTGCCCCGCCACTTGTAAGTGTTGTGTGCCCTGTCACTTGTAAGTGTTGTGTGCCCTGTCACTTGTAAGTGTTGTGTGCCCTGTCACTTGTAAGTGTTGTGTGCCCCGCCACTTGTAAGTGTTGTGTGCCCCGCCACTTGTAAGTGTTGTGTGCCCTGTCACTTGTAAGTGTTGTGTGCCCCGCCACTTGTAAGTGCTGTGTGCCCCGCCACTTGTAAGTGTTGTGTGCCCCTCCACTTGTAACTGTTGTGTGCCCTGTCACTTGTAAGTGTTGTGTGCCCCTCCACTTGTAAGTGTTGTGTGCCCTGTCACTTGTAAGTGTTGTGTGCCCCGCCACTTGTAAGTGCTGTGTGCCCCGCCACTTGTAAGTGTTGTGTGCCCCTCCACTTGTAAGTGTTGTGTGCCCTGTCACTTGTAAGTGTTGTGTGCCCCTCCACTTGTAAGTGTTGTGTGCCCTGTCACTTGTAAGTGTTGTGTGCCCCGCCACTTGTAAGTGTTACACTTCCAGTTTTGTTTCTTGTTTTATTTTTATTCGTATTTTTCATATTTCTTGGAACAAATTCACTCTTAGTGTAATTTTACTTATTTTTAACGTAAAGTGTTTTCTTTACTCTGTTTGAGTAAATTGTTTTGTTTAATTTAAAATTAAGAGTTAAAGTGTTCAATCAGTCTTTCTTCATATTTTTATTTTTATTATTTAATCTGCATTTTCCCAGTGTAACTTTATTGCTGCAGTGATTATTTCTGAGCCTTATTTTAGTGCACTTGTTCTGCAGTGAATTATTTTCTTTTATTTATATTTTAATGCATTATTATTCTAGGTTCATTATTGTTTGAGTCTCCTGTTTTTCATTTTATTAATTTTCTTAAAGTTGTCTTTGCATTATATTTTAATTTTGTTTATGTATTCTTAGAAAATATTTGAATTTCCCAGTTATCTCCATTTGCATACAATTTAATAATTTTATTTATACTTTTTACATTGATTTACAGTTGAATTAGTTAACTTCTTTATTAGCAAGAGCACAGACAGCTCATTTTGCATTTGATTCAGCCTCCAGTAATATTTTTGCTTGTAAATTTCAATATATTTTTTTTATCTTGCCCAGCTGTCCCTTACATTGAGTAGTCCTTCCTCTTGCAGTGTATCTTAGACATTTTTTTTTATTGCTTCTGCAGAATTAGTTACATCTCTTATTTAAATTTTAACATTTTGTATCGTTTTTATTATTCATTATTTTTGCCTTATTTGTTTTTGTGCAACTTCTTTACCATTATGTCTCACATACCTTCAAGTGATATTTTAGTGAATGGCGACACTCAGACCTCTCAGGCTACTGCTGCTCCTGTCATCAGTCCTCATATTTCCTTATCGACTGACAGACCGACCCAGACACTGAGACACTATAGTTTTACTCGTGATTCCCTTGAGGAGTTACCTTTATTCAATGGTCATGTACATTGTCTTAAAGCATGGTTTACTGCCATTCGTTCTCGTGTTAATGCTCTAGTTGACGGTCCTCCTTCAGAGTAGTCTTATCAGACTTGCGAAAGAAGCTCTTCATCGGTCCCCTGCTGCTGTTCACGTTGTTGATCTCCTTGAAATGCGAGACTTCATGAATCTTACTAAGTGGTCACAATATGAGGAAATGATTCGTTCTTTCCTCGTACCAGTAAAAACAGCTGATCCATATGTCTTTCTTCGGGAACTCGTGAATGCTACACCCATGACTAATGAATCATTGAGTGCATTTGCTGTTAGATTAGATAAACTTTTATCATCACTTATCAATGCTGTCCAGTCCTCAGCTTTTGTCCCTGACGAGGATAAACCATCCACAGCGTCGTTTGCTAAAATAGCACCTTTTGGAGCAATCAAAGACCTAATGCCGCCTGCTTGCGTGTGTGCTTATGAGGCTAATCCTCCAACTGTAATGATGGAACCACTTACAGCCCTAAATCATGTACGTTCCTTGTGCCCCCAGAGTACTTTCCCGTGTATCAAAAGTAATTTCACACCTATGCCTCAGTCTGCACCACCTCTTGTTTGCGCCACAGCTACAAATCGTGGTAGTCAACCATCGCAGCGATCACCAAGGACCAGTGTACAGAGTCATTGTAAACCTCGTAGTATTCATAGTACATTCAGTAACCATAGTCAGCGGACTTGTTACAACTGTGGTTTCCGTGGCCGTATTGCAATTAATTGTCCTGATAGTCACCCTAAGAGGCGTCGTACTGATGATGAGAACCAGTCAGATCTGCCGTACTGTACTTATCATAGAATACATGGACATGACATCTGAGTGCAATGCTCTCTGCAACCTTCAGTACTCTAGATCTTTCCGTGGCCGTTCCAACCGCAGAACCAGGAGAGGAAACAGACGTCGTGGTTCTCAGACTAACCAGAACCAGGCTCATTCTTCCAATTCGGGGGAATTCGAGACCCCCAGTCAAACCGTCCCATGGTGACAGTAGGTGATAATGAGTACACCATCCCCGTTCACAATTCCTTTGAAGCCTAAAGCAATCTCTAGAATAACAATCCTGCTGATGATGTTCCTTCACACGTCTCTGACGTAGATGATTTTGGGTATGAAGTGGAACAAATCTTTTCTGATGACAACCCTCCTTTTTGTTTGCACATAACTTCCAATGCAACGATAGGTCCTATAGTGCAAACATCTGTTCGTAATGCGCCCGTTCATTTGTTCATGGACTCTGGTGCGCAAGTCAATATTATCAGGTCTAGTTTGTTTAAGGAAAAGCAGTTACGGTACTTCCTTCTCGTAGAACCGACTCATGGGTACTCCCTTAGTGGAGTAGCTGGTTCTCACCTACGTGTCCGAGGTCGGACTTCCCTCACCTTTTCTATCCTTGTTGTCGACCAGATTACTTTCCCTGGTGATCTTCTACTGGTATTTGCATCCATGAGAGACTTACGCATTGTGCTCGACCCTTATCGATGGCATGCCCAAATTGATGACTTGATCGTGCCATACTGCCGCAGAATACGACGTTCGGATTAAGTCCTTATAAGCCAGTGCATTTTCCAGTAGCGTACCCAAGCAGTCAGGCACTGGTGATCCTGTCACTCCTGTCTGTGTTCCACCTGCAACTTCAGGCTTGCAAGATAGTGTCCAGTTACCTCAAGTGTCTGAGGATGCTCTGACTACCTTGAGTGCTGAGCCTATCCCTGCAATGTCTGCTAGTTCAAGTAGTAGTTTCTCCGCAGGGGACACCTTGTCGGAAAAAGATTACTTGCAACTAGTAATGCCATCTCTTGTTGATGTCACATGCCGTCTGCAGAAAGACTTTTCTGTCTCTGCTAGTGCCCTCACTAGAGTGTCTGTTGTTGTTCTTAGTGTTCCAGTTGGTGATAACGTCTTAATTGACAGTGATTCCTGCAAAGTAAAGGGTTTATTTGTTGAGCCATCCTTACATGTTGTAAGAGATAGTAAGATCCATTTCTTCCTTGCTAACACTTCTGGTCACAGTGTTCGTCTCAGAGCAAATACGAATCTTGTTGACCTTGTTCACTATCCTTACCCTGTTCAGGTAGAGGATGAGTTGTCACCTGACCAGTGGGTCGGTGCTATTTCTACCGGGAAGACTCATCCATTTCACTGGATCAATCCGTTCCACCAGTAGAGCAGAAAGACTTAGCTCCCACTGACTTCCCAGACGAGGTCAAGCATTTGTTGACTCTGTTGAACAAACGTTGTAAAGCCATCGCCTTACCAGGTGAGAAGATGGGTATAACGAACTTATTGTCCCTTCGTATCCCATTTGAACCTGGTACTAGATCTATCTATATACCTGCGTACAGAATGCCTCCTTCACAAGTTGCTGTCGCTGAAGAATTGATCAATCAAATGCTTGATGATTGAGTTACTGCACCTAGCAATTCACCTTGGAATGCGCCCTTGATCCTAGTACCAAAAAAGGATGGTACTTGGCGCCCAGTGATTGACTTTAGGAAGTTAAATGCAAAAACTATTCCAGATCGCTTCCCACTTCCTGTACTTGGTGATATTTTATGTAACATCGGAGATAACAAAGTCTTTTCGACCCTGGACTTGTTACAAGGGTTTTGGCAGGTCCCTCTTCACGAGGACAGCCAAGAGCTAACTGCATTCTCCACTCCTACAGGTCATTATCACTTCCTCCATATGGCCTTTGGATTACAATCCTCCCCTATCACGTTCTCAAGGCTCATGACTAATATTCTTAGGGATCTCATAGGTAATTCACTTATGGTGTACCTAGATGATGTAATCGTCATGTCTAAAGATGTGGATACACACTTGAAAAGACTTGATGTAGTACTTGGCAGGATTGAAGAAGCCAATTTAAAGATCAAACTGTCTAAATGTCAATTTTTCATATCAGAAATCAAGTTTCTTGGTCACGACTGACCAAAGGGTTACGACTGACCAAAGTAAAGTAACTGCAGTACTAAATTTTCCAACTCCCAAAACTGCTGATGCCATAAGATCCTTTGTGGGCTTAGCAGGTTTTTATAGGTCTTTCATTGCCAATTTTTCTTCCATAACAGCTCCTTTAACTGAGTTGCTAAATAAAGATGCTCCTTTTGTTTGGACCTTCCGTCAAGAAAGAGCATTCCAAACTCTGAAAGAAAAGCTAACATCTGCTCCAATTTTGAAATTTCCAGACTTTTCTAAGCCCTTCACTCTGACAACTGATGCTAGTTCTATTGGCATAGGTGCTGTACTAGCTCACAAGACTGATGGCAAGTACAACGCAGTTGCATTTGCTAGCCGAGTCCTTACGAAGGCTGAACTTAATTATACAGTGACTGAGCAAGAAGCTTTAGCAATAGTATGGTCTTTAAAGCACTCCCGAGACATTATTTATCAGTACCCTGTTCATGTCTTGACAGACCACGCTCCACTGATACCTTTATTCCAGAACAAACAACCTACTGGAAGGTTAGCCAGATGGACCTTGACTATCCAAGAGTTCAATCCTACCTTTGAACACTTACCTGGCAAGTCAAATGTAGTCACAGATGCCTTATCGGAACATGTTAGTATAGTAACTACAGACCCATCATTTACTGCCGAGGGTGTAAAGAATGCTCAAAGAACAGATTCCATGTGGTCTGGTGTGATTCGATTTCTGCTCCAGGAAGATTTTGTTCTGACTGTGAAGCCACCAGCACCCATCAGTGACTTTGTCATGAACCAAGAATTACTGTATCGAACAGCCGAGTTGGGTACTCCTAGCAGAAGAGTATACCAGTTAGTAATTCCACAGTCACAAGTGAATGTAGCCTTACAGCTAGTTCACGATGTACCAGGTGTTGTGTACCCTGGTATGGATCGTTCAGTAAAACAAGCCAGATTGAAATACTTTTGGCCACATATGGCAACTGATATTTCTGAGTATGTTAAGAAATGTATTGTCTGCATGCAACACAAAGGTAATGTTAATGGTCCTAATCCAATCCAAGTGTATCCAACTACTAGCGAACCGTGGGAAAGAGTTGCGCTGGATTTGTTAACTAATTTTCAATGTTACCTCCAGGGCAACAAACATCTGTGTGTTATGGTAGACCATTTCACCAGATATTGTGAGTTAGTTCCTATTGCAGATAAGACTGCCGAGACATTAGCTAAAGTGTTTAAAGAACGCATTGTCTGCAGGCATACCACCCCTAAGTCCCTAGTAACAGATAATGGAGGTGAATTCTGTAATGAGATACTTGAAAATTTGTGTACCTTGTACAAGATCTCTAAATTCACCGTTGTTCCTCATCATCCTGCCAGCAATGGGTTAGCGGAACGAACCAATAAGAAAGTACTTGATGTCTTGAGAGCCACTATCAATCCCAACAGTGAAACTTGGGATGAAGTTATACCTGATGTGCAGTGTGCTATAAATTCTGCTTATAATGTTTCTATAGGTGACATTCCACATTATGCACTGTATGGTATAGATAAACATTTGCCTTATGAGTTACTATATTCTAATCCGAAACCAAATTACAACCCTGATGATTTCATAGCAACTCGTACCAGCTTAGCTCTAAGCATCTTTAGAAGAATCCGTGAAACACTTTATAAATCAACAGCAGAATTTACAAGAGTCGCTAACACTCGAGCAAAGCCATCCAAAATCAAAGTAGGTTCGTGAGTTATGCTGACTAACTTTAACAAATCGTCTGCATTACCTAAGCTTGATCAAAAGTATGTTGGTCCTTATCGAGTAGTTGAACATATCACTGGCAATAAGTATAAGATTAGAGAAATTAGTACTGGTCAGTATAAAGAACTGCATTTAGATCATATGAAGTTAGTATGTGATGATAATGATGTTTCAACCCAGACTAATGTGACAGACTCTGACAATCCTCCTGATCCTGCACTCTCTACCTCTAAAACTCAGTCAGATAATCAACCTGAATGTCGTCATTCCCTACATACGACAGGTATTGAGAAATCCTCAAGTATCTCATTTGTAACTACTAATTCAGATCTGCCTCAAACACGGCATGAGTTAGCCAGTGCAACAGAGTTTGATCCTCACAGAGAAGACACCCATTCTGCATATGTCAATCTCACCCTAGCAGAGTTGGGGTTAAATGTAAATAACCTGTATAGATGAATAATTACAGTATCAACTTATTAATAATCAAGAATTTTTTTTGTGTGTTCATGTTCTCTCTGAATTCTGAGATTTAACAGTCTAGATTTGAGTGCACCAAGTCTGCAAGAGAGAGGTGAAGGTTTATAAACTAAAAGAGGAGGCAGTTAGGGTAAGATATAAACAGCTATTGGAGGATAGATGGACTAATGAGAGCATAGGCAATGGGGTCGAAGAGGCATGGGGTAGGTTTAAAAATGTAGTGTTAGGGTGTTAAGCAGAAGTTTGTGGTTACAGGAAAGTGGGTGCGGGAGGGAAGAGGAGCAATTGGTGGAATGATGATGTGAAGAGAGTAGTAAGGGAGAAAAAGTTAGCGTACGAGAAGTTTTTACAAAGTAGAAGTGATGCAAGGAGGGAAGAGTATTTGGAGAAAAAGAGAGAGGTTAAGAGAGTGGTGAAGCAATGTAAAAAGAGAGCAAATGAGAGAGTGAGTGAGATGTTATCAACAAATTTTGTTGAAAATAAGAAAAAGTTTTGGAGTGAGATTAACAAGTTAAGGAAGCCTAGAGAACAAACGGATTTGTCAGTTAAAAATAGGAAAGGAGAGTTATTAAATGGAGAGTTAGAGGTATTGGGAAGATGGAGGGAATATTTTGAGGAATTGTTAAATGTTGATGAAGATAGGGAAGCTGTGATTTCGTGTATAGGGCAAGGAGGAATAACATCTTGTAGGAGTGAGGAAGAACCAATTGTGAGTGTGGGGGAAGTTCATGAGGCAGTAGGTAAAATGAAAGGGGGTAAGGCAGCCGGGATTGATGGGATAAAGATAGAAATGTTAAAAGCAGGTGGGGATATAGTTTTGGAGTGGTTGGTGCAATTATTTAATAAATGTATGGAAGAGGGTAAGGTACCTAGGGATTGGCAGAGAGCATGCATAGTTCCTTTGTATAAAGGCAAAGGGGACAAAATAGAGTGCAAAAATTATAGGGGGATAAGTCTGTTGAGTATACCTGGTGAAGTGTATGGTAGAGTTATTATTGAAAGAATTAAGAGTAAGACGGAGAATAGGATAGCAGATGAACAAGGAGGCTTTAGGAAAGGTAGGGGGTGTGTGGACCAGGTGTTTACAGTGAAACATATAAGTGAACAGTATTTAGATAAGGCTAAAGAGGTCTTTGTGGCATTTATGGATTTGGAAAAGGCGTATGACAGGGTGGATAGGGGGGCAATGTGGCAGATGTTGCAGGTGTATGGTGTAGGAGGTAGGTTGCTGAAAGCAGTGAAGAGTTTTTACGAGGATAGTGATGCTCAAGTTAGAGTATGTAGGAAAGAGGGAAATTATTTCCCAGTAAAAGTAGGCCTTAGGCAAGGATGTGTGATGTCACCGTGGTTGTTTATTATATTTATAGATGGGGTTGTAAGAGAAGTAAATGCGAGGGTCTTGGCAAGAGGCATGGAGTTAAAAGATAAAGAGTCACTCATAAAGTGGGAGTTGTCACAGTTGCTCTTTGCTGATGACACTGTGCTCTTGGGAGATTCTGAAGAGAAGTTGCAGAGATTGGTGGATGAATTTGGTAGGGTGTGCAAAAGAAGAAAATTAAAAGTGAATACAGGAAAGAGTAAGGTAATGAGGATAACAAAAAGATTAGGTGATGAAAGATTGGATATCAGATTGGAGGGAGAGAGTATGGAGGAGGTGAATGTATTCAGATATTTGGGAGTGGACGTGTCAGCGGATGGGTCTATGAAAGATGAGGTGAATCATAGAATTGATGAGGGGAAAAGGGTGAGTGGTGCACTTAGGAGTCTGTGGAGGCAAAGAACTTTGTCCTTGGAGGCAAAGAGGGAAATGTATGAGAGTATAGTTTTACCAACGCTCTTATATGGGTGTGAAGCATGGGTGATGAATGTTGCAGCAAGGAGAAGGCTGGAGGCAGTGGAGATGTCATGTCTGAGGGCAATGTGTGGTGTGAACATAATGCAGAGAATTCATAGTTTGGAAGTTAGGAGGAGGTGCGGGATTACCAAAACTGTTGTCCAGAGGGCTGAGGAAGGGTTGTTGAGGTGGTTCGGACATGTAGAGAGAATGGAGCGAAACAGAGTGACTTCAAGAGTGTATCAGTCTGTAGTGGAAGGAAGGCGGGGTAGGGGTCGGCCTAGGAAAGGTTGGAGGGAGGGGGTAAAGAAGGTTTTGTGTGCGAGGGGCTTGGACTTCCAGCAGGCATGCGTGAGCGTGTTTGATAGGAGTGAATGGAGACAAATGGTTTTTAATACTTGACGTGCTGTTGGAGTGTGAGCAAAGTAACATTTATGAAGGGGTTCAGGGAAACCGGCAGGCCGGACTTGAGTCCTGGAGATGGGAAGTACAGTGCCTGCACTCTGAAGGAGAGGTGTTAATGTTGCAGTTTAAAAACTGTAGTGTAAAGCACCCTTCTGGCAAGACAGTGATTGAGTGAATGATGGTGAAAGTTTTTCTTTTTCGGGCCACCCTGCCTTGGTGGGAATCGGCCAGTGTGATAATAAAAAAAATAATAAAAAAAGTCTGCCTTTCTGTTAAACACTTCTTTCTTTGTATATATTTCTTCCTCAGAATCCGTAGATCACAAGAATACAGATCAATTGATCAAATTTTTGTTGTCACCTCTATTGTGTAATCCCAATGTTGAGTCTCATTTGATGAGTTGTGCTATATCGTACCTTGTAATGCATTACAGTTTCATTACAGTAAGTTTCATTATAGTCAATTACATTAGCTTCCATTCCAATATTCTACTTATGTATGTTATAATGCTCAATTGTTGTGTACTTTGACATTGTATAGAATCAGCCCAAGCCATATGCCTGCCGTCTCTAGTTTGTGTTAGCTGTATGTCGGGACGACATACGTTAGCGTCGCCGAGCTCTCAGTAGTATCAGTTCCCAGTAGTACCAGTTACTAGTGTTATGACTCACTACCAACCGTCTGCATGAATCACTGACTGTTATTCATGTTGCTGCTGACCATAGCATGTTTTTGAATGCCACTCACCCCTAGGACCCATATCGTGAGTCAGTCTTAGAGTTAGCAGAGAGGCAGGCCAGGCGTGGTGCTCCCCATATTTACCCTCCAATATACGTACTAGAACATCCAACGTGAGTGTTATTACCCAATCCATGTAATCAAACCCCCCCACACATGACATGTCAGCCTTGCATTTTATGGTCAGCCTGCTATTGTGTGATCATTGACAGCTTGCTATTGGCTTGTTAATTGTGCTCGCTTTGCTATGGTCAGTCTTGCTGTTGTGTGAATATTTTGTAGTGGTTTTGCTATTGTGTATCAGCCTTGCTATTGTATGTGCGCATTCTGCATTCGGTTTTGTTATGTGTCAGCCTTATCGTGTGAGTATACTGCAGTCATACTGTGCATAGCTGAGCATGTATTGCAAAGAGCGTGTTACGTTGGGGTATGCCACCTAGACGAGTCAGACGTCTAGTGCCTGAATACACTTTAGTAAACTTGCCAAAGTTTTCTCTGCAGTGTTGTTGGCAAATTGCTCGTTCCATTGGCATTGATTACAAACTCACTCTTACAGCTGCGCAGCTTTGTACTCTTATAAGTATCAAACTTCGAGAAGAGGAGATGGCACCTCAAATTCCTCCCTTTACAGGAGCCAGGAATAAAACCCTGATATTCTCGCAAGAGGAAAATGATACATCACCTGAGCAAAATCGCCAGTCTCGTGCGAGAGTTGTCTGAAGGTGACTCTGCTGTGTTGGCACTTGAGTTGGCAAAAATCAATCTCGAGCAGACTAAGGAACAGCGCTTATATGCCAGGGAAGAATTTGTTAGAGAAAAAAGAGGCGGCAATTTTCTCAAGTTGTAAATGACTTTAGTTTGCAAAAAGCAGTACAACTGGCACCCCATTTCAATGAGGCAGAACCTGAACAATTTTTCGAAACTTTCGAAAATCTTGCTCGAGCCTTGAGGTGGCCAGAACAGCATTGGGAATCTTTGGTGCATACACCTTTTCTTGGTAAGGCACAGGAATTTACATTAGTGTTGAATGACACTGATTTTTGTAATTACCAAGTGGCAAAGACCACAGTTCTTGGAGCATATCAATGTATTCCTGCTAAGTATAGGAAGTCATTCAAGTTAAGCAGACGACAGCTTGGCTAATCCCTGGTGGATTTTGTTAGACAGCAGACCAAAGCTTTTACCAGCTGGTATAAAGCAAGTGGTGTCACAACCTTCGATGAGTTAATTCAGCTCATCTTAGTGGATAACCTGCTGGAGTCTGTGGGACCAGAGGTTAGAGTCTTTCTGCAGGACCGTGTCTTAACCACTGCTTTGGAGGCAGCAAGGTTGGCTGATACTTTTGAAACCAACTGCTCCTTGTATGAGCGGTCCCATCTCTCTTTTGAACAGCCTGGCATAAGGAGAGATTGTCAACATTGGAGGATGAAGCACCAGCAGGAAGGAGAATGTCTGCATCAACCAACTGAGTCACCTAGTGAACCACGCTACTCAACTTATGGTCAACCTGGTGAGAGACAAACCACTCAACATGGTGCATCTCGACAACAGTACCCAGAGCGACACCAGTTACAACGTCAGCATGGAGCTAAGGTCAAGCCTGTCGTATGTTTTTTCTGTAATAAAACAGGTCACATTCGCCCAAACTGCCCAAATAAACCCCAACCATTTGGGAAAATTTATGATGTCCCTAGTAACATGACCCTGAAGGAAGTAGAGAAAGGGATGGCCTCTTATTATTGCAAGAGCCGCACATCCCTTCAGGAAGACTCAAAGAAAACTGAAGTCAGAACCTTTAGGGATACTGGAGCATATTGCTCGCTTATAAGAGAGGGAGTACTTCCCCTTTCTGAACACACTTCATTACAATCCTCTGTTCTACTCTAAACATTTGGAGGAACAATTTTCTCTGTCCCTTTGCATAAGATATAAATAGAATGCGGATATTATACTGGATATTTGACTGTAAGTGTATCTGGGGGATTTCCAATGAAAGATGCCATGTTATTACTGGGTAATAACATTACCATTTCTAGTGCATGTCCTGAACCCATAATGATTAGTTCTTCTCCGATGTTGGCCATAACTCGGGCAAAATCCCAAGGGTTTTCTGGCGAGAATGCTGACCTATCCCTGGACTACTCTGATCTCAGAATAGCCAATTTGTTTCACGAGGAAAACTGGCCAGAGCCTTGTAAATTTAGTGAACAGACCCATATCAAGCCTTCCTATTCCAAAGTTGCAGGTTTGCCGATATCTTTGTTGCCATGCCCGAGGGACTGTCCTTCTGAGAGGAACAACGAAAGGACTCTTCATTGAATTTTGCTTTTCAGGCAGCCATGGGTAAATCCTTTTCAGATCATCCTGTCAAATATAAACCTAAAAACAACTATTTGCTGTGCACTGAGACTGGTAAGGAGATAGAGGGTAGGCAACAGTCAGACAGGTTAGTGGTTCCAGCAAAGTATAGACCTCAGATATTGAATATAGCTCATAATACTTCATTAGGAGGTCACCTAGGAATTACTAAAACTTTATATAGAATTTTAAGAGAATTCTATTGGCCAAAATTAAGGCAGGATGTGAAGAATCATATCCGTTGTTGCCAAGAATGTCAGCAAATAGGAAAACCTGGATATTCCATTAAACTTGCACCTCTCCAATCTATACCTGCTGATGGAGAAATTATTATAGATTGTGTTGGTCCACTACTTAAGTCCAAGTCTGGAAATCAGTACTTATTTACCATTATGGATAGAGTAACTACCTACCCAGAAGCAATTCCCATGCACAGTATTAATACTAAAGCCATTCTCAAAGTTTTAACAAAATTTATCTCTTGTTTTAGCATTCCTAAATCTATTCAAAGTGATCAAGGTACTAACTTCACTGCCAAAGCATTTAGGGAAGCATTAACTAGGTTAGGGATAATCCACAACTTATCCACTGCCTATCATCCTCAGTCCCAAGGCGCCTTGGAAACATTCCATCAGACGTTAAAAACCATGATGAGAACTTTTTGTATGTATTTTCCTACAGACTGGGATGAATCACTACCTTTGTTGCTGTTTTCAATAAGGGAAACTGTGCAGGAGTGTTCCGGGTATAGTCCGTTTGAGCTGATCTTCGGGCATAATGTACGAGGTCCTCTTCGGGTGCTCAAGGAAGGATGGATGGGAGAAGACGTTAACTCAACGCTCTACAGCCCTTCTTCAAGGCTGTAGGTGGCACGTCAGTTATCAAAGGCTAACTTAAAGGCAGCTCAAAACAAGATGAAACAGATGTATGACAGAACTTCACAACTCTGCTCCTTCCATCCAGGAGACAAGGTGTTGGTACAGGAACCTATACCTGGCCACACCTTGAAAGCTAGATTTATGGGACCTATGCAAATTGTAAGTAAATTATCTGATGTAAATTATGTGGTGTCTTCCCTTGACAAGACCTCGAAAACTAAAACTTACCACATTAATCAAATTAAAGTCTTTAATACACCAGATAAAGTCCCAGTAATGACTCTGTCCTCTGCCTCTGAGGATGACTCTGACTCTTTGCACTCTATTTCTGAAATTAATGTCAGGCTTCCAAATTCTGTCCTCCTCAAGGACCCTAGCCCTTTAATGGTAGGGCTATCTAAGATTCAAGTAACAAGTTTAACTGCGCTTCTACAATCATACCCTGATATTTTTTCGGATGTGCCAAAAAAATGTACATTAGGTTATCATGACGTAGATGTGGGAAACTCTAAACCTACTAAACTCTCCCCCTACAGAGCTAATCCTGAAATACAGAGGCTGCTTCAGCAGGAGGTAGAACTTCTGTTAGAGCATGGGTTAGTGGAGGAGTCATCTAGTCCATGGGCTTCACCATGCATCCTTGTTAAAAAGGCTGATGGAGGTTTTCGAATGTGTACAGACTACCGTAAGGTGAATGAGGTCACAATTACAGATGCTTACCCTCTTCCTCGTCTGGATGACGTAATCGACTTTGTGGGTAAGGCTATTTTTTGTGTCCAAGTTAGATCTCCTTAAAGGTTATTATCAGTACCTTTGACGGATAAGGCGAAGGAAATCTCTGCCTTTGTAATTCGAGGTCATTATCAATATACAGTTACCCCCTTCGGAATGAAAAACTCTCCCTCTTCATTCCAGAAACTTATCCATCAGGCTAGTAAAGGACTTGAAGGTACGGCAGCTTACCTAGATGACATAGTTATCTGATACTTGGGATCAACACATGTTTAGGCTTAAGGCTCTCTTTGAGACCTTCCAGAGTTCCCACTTAACTGTTAATTTATCTAAGTCTTCCTTTGGTCAGGCTACTATTAATTTTCTGGGCCATGAAGTAGGTAGTGACAAAGTTGGCCCTAAATTTGCTAACGTTCTTGCCATTAAAGATTATCCAGTTCCTCATGATAGGAAATCTCTTCAACGTTTCCTATGCATGATAGGATTTTACAGAAGATTATGTAAAAAAAATTTCAGATATTGTAGCCCTTTTACTTCACTTACCAGTCACAAAGTTCCTTTTAATTGGACTGCAGAATGTCAAAATGCTTTTACAAAAGCAAAACGATTATTGTGTACTGCACCCATTCTTTTGCTTCCAGACTTCTCCAAATCTTTCTCATTACAGGTTGATGCTTGTGAGTCTGGGGTTGGGGCAGTACTGTTGCAAGCCAGGGACGATGGGTTGCAGTCTGTAGCCTACTTCTCAGCCAAGTACCAGCCACACCAGAGGGCCTACTCTACCATTGAAAAAGAAGCCCTTGCGCTGGTACTGGCCTTGGAGCACTTCGATGTTTACGTGGGCCAGACTTCACAGGTGGTCACCGTTAATAGTGACCACATCCCTCTGGTGTATCTCCAAGCCATGAAGAACCACAATACAAGGCTCATGAGGTGGAGTCTGTGGCTGCAGCCCTATTCTCTCAGAATAACACACATTGCTGGCAAAGAAAGTAAGTTGGCAGACTCGTTGTGAAGAGACTAGATTTTATATGTATTAGGTTAGGATGTGTTAGGGACCTTTGCTAACCGGTTTCAAGCTCTTTTTTCCCCTTTTTTTATATAATGAGTATTTATTGTTGTGGTTTTTTTTAGTGAGGGGATGTCCTGCTTCCGTTTGCAGGTATCCAGGTATCTTGGACCTATGTTAGCCCTGCTGTCTGCTGTCTGCTGTCTCGCTCTGAGTTTAGAGTTTGGCTTTATGTCATGAGTAAAGTTGAGCTCCACCTAAGAGTTGGATGGTTGAGAGGAAAGGCAGTCCCATGATATTGTGCAATGGTGGCATGGTTACCAATGGGAGGTGGGAGCCTATAGCTGAGCCCTCTCGGGGTGGGGGTGTGGCATGCAAAGAGTACGTAACCTTCATTCACCACATGTACACACCCTCATTGAAAGGCTATTTCCCCAACCAGCGAACCAGTACTAAGGGTCAAATGATTGGGCCCCATCGTTCGATAAGTACTAAGGTTCAGCCAATGAGAAAGTGGGTCTGGCAATTGTGGAGATATTGTGGTCACCACCCACCTGTCCACCCTTGTCAATTCCATTCTAGAGCTGGTTGAGCACGGTTTTCCATTCTGTCTTCAGGCTGTGTCTTTGCCTTGCCTTAACCGTGTTGTACACATGCATTTCCAACTGTATATAGTGTACATACATGTAAATACTTATTATCACTCTTGGTGAAGGAAAATATATTTCAAAGTCATTCAGCTGTGTTTGTTCTGCTCCTTGCTCCCCTTTACACCCAGGATAACAATCCGTATTGTGCCTGGGTTGTAATACTTCTGTACTTAGCTCAGTGGTGACCTCTACTTAACTCAGTGGTGACCTCTACTTAACTCAGTGGTGACCTCTACTTAGCTCAGTGAGGATGTGTCTAGTGTACTCCCTATGGTCTAAGCCAAGATGCCCTCCACTGAGCAACTTTACCAGCAGCTTAAAGAGGAATTGAGGGTAACGAAGCTCGAGATACGGCGATTGAGGGAGGAAAACAAGAGGATTCGTTGTGAGTCCTAAGTTCGAGAAAGAAACCTGGGCAGTGGCCGAACAGTATGGAATGAAGTTGAAAATCAAGAAGACGAATGGAAAGGAAGAAACAATGAAGAAGAAAGAGACTGCTGTCTTTCTTCTGTACTACCAGACAAATGTGAATCGACTACTGGAAACATCACAATGAAGAACAACAAGGAAGACGAATGTGAATCGACCACCCATGATCTTCCAACAAAGACAATTGCTAACGACACAGTGAAGCCAGCCAGTGAAGACATCCAAGCAAAGAACATCTCTTCTGAGAACGTCATGCACACTGCCAGTTAAGGTAAGAACATTGTTTTAGTTGGGGATAGTCAGTTTAAGTTTATACATAGGGCTTTTTGTCTTAGGGATAGAAATAGGAGACAGAGGGTGTGTTTTCTTGGGGGCTGGAATAAAGGATATTGTTAGCCGTCTGGACGACATCATGAGAGGTAATGGGAGCAATCCTATTATCTGTCGTCTCATGCTGGAGGCAATGATGTTGGCAGACGTAGGAGTGAGGACTTGATTGGCAGGTATAGGTCAACAATAAATGTAATTAGGAAGAAGGGTGGGAACCCAGTCATATGTGGTATTTTGCCAAGGAGAGGAGTTGCAAATGAATGGTTGTCCAGGGCAATTGATGTCAATTGCTGGCCAGACAAATACTGCAAGGAAAATGCA
This sequence comes from Cherax quadricarinatus, assembly GCF_038502225.1. Taxonomy (NCBI): domain Eukaryota; kingdom Metazoa; phylum Arthropoda; class Malacostraca; order Decapoda; family Parastacidae; genus Cherax; species Cherax quadricarinatus. The sequence goes on along the minus strand of NC_091297.1, from coordinate 39,852,687 downwards.
ATAACATTCATTGACAACTGGGACCTCTTCTATGGCAGAAATGACATGTATGCTAGGGATGGGATTCACTTATCTACGTCTGGGGTGGGGGCACTGGCAACTGCAGTGGAGGGAGCTGTTAGGGCTTAAACTAGGAATAGTTAGTGGTATGGGTTTTGGTGGGAAAACAGTGAAGTCCCAGTGTAGTACCATCAGTACCACCTTCACCACCATTATCACAACTACCCAGTCACCACTACCACTCCTACTATCACCACGACCACCACCATTACTACCATTGCTCTACTTCCCCCATTACCACTATCACCCCACCATCACTATCGCCCTCACCACCACTACCACCATCATTGCCACCACTACTGCCACCATCACTATCACCACCACCACCACCATCACTACCACCACCGCCACCATCACTACCAGCACAACTACTACCGCCACTTCCACTACCACCACCATCATCACTACCACCACCACTACCACCATTACGACCACTACCACCATCACTACCACCACTGCTACCGTCACTACTACCATAACTACTATCACTACCACCACCACCATCACTACTATCACTGCCGTCATTACCACAATCACCACCATCCCTACCACCATCACTACCATCATTACCAGTATCACCATCACTATCGTTACCACCATCACTATCACCAGCACCATCCCTACCACCCCCACCACCACCATCACTACTACCCCACCACGAAAATCACCACCTCCACCACTACCGCCACCATCACTACCACAGCCACCACCACCACTACCACCCTACCACCATCACTACCACAACTAACACTACTAGTACCACTACCACCACCATCACTACAACCCTCTGTATAATCACCATCACTACTACCTCCACAACCTCAGCCACCATCACCACCACCATTACCACCACCACAACCATCACTACCACCCTCACAGCCACCACCACTACCACCTCACCACCACCATCAATATCTTTTAGGACAGAAGAAAGGAATTTATAGGCGTATCAAAAGAGGTGAGGGTCATCTTATGAACCAGTATATTGACATTAAGAGGGACGTTAAAAAGGGGATAAGAAAAGCTAAACGGGACTATGAAATTAAAGTTGTTAGGGATTCGAAAACAAACCCAAAAAGTTTTTTCCAGGTTTATAGAACAAAAGTTAGAGATAAGACATGTCCCCTTAAAAATAACTCTGGGCATCTCACTGACAAGGAGAATGAAATGTGTTCTATTCTTAATAATTATTTTCTCTCGGTTTTCACTCAGGAAGACACTAACAATATCCCAGTAATTAATTTTTATAGTGGGCTTGAAGATGATAAATTATGCAATATGACAGTCACTAGCGAAATGGTTATCAAACAGATAGACCGATTAAAGCAAAATAAATCCCCGGGCCCTGATGAACTTTTTTCAAGGGTTTTTAAAGAGTGTAAAATGGAACTATGTGAACCTTTAACTAATATTTTTAATTTATCTCTTCAAACAGGTGTAGTGCATGATATGTGAAAGATGGCTAATGTAATTCCTATTTTTGAATCAGGTGACAAGTCGTTACCGTCAAATTACCGCCCAATAAGCCTAACCTCAATTGTAGGTAAATTACTAGAGTCAATTATAGCCGATAATATAAGAAGCCATCTCGATAGGCATAATTTGATTAATGATACTCAACATGGTTTCACCAGGGGCCGTTCCTGCCTAACTAATTTATTAACCTTCTTCAGCAAAGGTTTTGAGGCCGTTGATCAGGATAAAGAATTCGATATTGTTTATTTAGATTTTAGTAAGGCTTTTGATAGAGTACCACATCAGAGACTGTTGAAGAAAGTGGCCGCTCATGGCACTGGGGGAAAAATGCTGTCATGGATCGAGTCATGGCTCACTAATAGGAAGCAGAGAGTGTCCATAAATGGGGTTAAATCTGAGTGGGGATCTGTAACAAGTGGCGTTCCACAGGGATCAGTCTTGGGTCCCTTGTTGTTTATAATATATATCAATGACCTTGATGAGAGAATTACTAGTGACATGAGCAAATTCCCCGATGACACAAAGATAGGTAGGATAATTGATTCAAACTTAGATGTCACGGAACTTCAGGAGGATTTAGACACACTCAGTTCGTGGTCAGAAAAGTGGCAGATACAGTTCAATGTAGATAAATGCAAGGTTCTGAAGCTCGGTAGTGTCCGTAACCCTAGTACTTATCAGTTAAATAACGTAGAACTTAGCCATACAGACTGCGAAAAGGATTTGGGGGTTATGGTGAGCAGCAACCTTAAACCAAGACAGCAGTGAAAGCGTGGAAACATAAACACATATGCAGTTTAATGTGATCCTTTATTGACAACGTTTCGTCCACACAGTGAGTTTTTTCAAATCACACACAGATCTCTGTGTGTGATTTGAAAAAGCCCACTGTGTGGGCGAAACGTTGTCAATAAAGGATCACATTAAACTGCATATGTGTTTATGTTTCCATTGTGTCGGTATTTTATACCATTTATTTTCAGTGCCTAAGCGTACTTAACAAAGCAAACAGATTACTGGGATTTATATCCAGAAGTGTAAGCAACAGAAGTCCAGCGGTTATTTTACAGCTTTATACATAATTAGTAAGGCCTCACCTAGATTACGCAGCTCAGTTCTGGTCTCCATATTACAGAATGGATATAAATTCTCTAAAAAATATCCAGCGTAGAATGACCAAATTAATACATAGCATTAGAAATCTTCCATACGAAGAACGATTGAAGACTCTTAAACTACATTCACAGGGGAGACATGATCGAAGTGTATAAGTGGAAGATGGGTATTAACAAAGGGGATATAAAAAAGGTTTTGAGGATATCACTTCAAGAAAGAACCCGCAATAATGGATTCAAATTAGATAAGTTTAGATTTCGAAAAGATATAGGAAAGTATTGGTTTGGGAATAGGGTAGTTGATGAGTGGAACAGTCTGCCTAGTAGGGTTATTGAAGTTAAAACGTTGGGTAGTTTCAAATTTCGGTTAGATAAATACATGAGTGAGAGGGGATTTGAGTGAGACTTGCATAAAGAGTAAATAGAATCATCAAAAGTTATTTCTTGGGTAGCATTGTAAATTGGGCTGGGCAAATATTTTATTTGTGGGAAGGATTGTTAAGGACCTGCCTAGTATGGGCCAACAGGCCTGCTGCAGTGTTCCTCCTTTCTTATGTTCTTATGTTCTTATCACTAATCCCACCACCATCACTACTACCCCCACCACCACCATCACTGCCACCAACAGTACCACCACCATCACTATCCCAACCACCATCAACACGACCACCCCCACCACTAACACTTTCACTACTACCTCCACCACCACTATTATTAGTAGTACCCCATCACCACTATTACTACTAGTATCCCTCATCATCACTATCAGTACCACCCCACCACCACCATCATGACCATCCTCACTATCACTTTAACTACCCCTCATCCAATCATCATTGTCACTACCACCACACCCAAGCTCTTTATCACCATCATCATTATTACCATCACCACCACTATCACCCACACTATCGCTATTCCCACCATCAATACAATCATCGTCACTATCACTGTAAACCACCATCAACACTATCATCGTCAACCAAAGTCGATGCTTAAGAGGTGTTTGGTGATTAGGATAACAAAATTTGGGTAATGAGAGACTGGATATCAAATTGGAGAGAGCGAGTATAGAGGAATTGAACGTATTCAGTTATTTGGGAGTGGACTGTCAGCAGATGGATGTATGAAAGGCGAGGTGGATCATGGAACAGACCAGGAGAAAAAGACGAGTGTTGCAATGAGGAGTCTGTGGAGACAAAGAACGTTATCTAACAATATATATATGTAGAAGCAAAGGGGGTAATGTATGAGAGTATAGTGGTATTAATACTCTTATTTGGGTGTGAAGCATGTGTTGTGAAGCAATGAGGAGGCTGGAGGCAGTGATGATGCCGTGTCTGAGGGTAATGTGTGGTGTGAATATAATGCAGAGAATTCATAGCTTGAAGATTAGAAGGAGGAGATCTGAAGAGGGGTTGTTGAGGTTCTTCGGAGATATTAAGCCGAACTTGCCTATTCGGCAAGTTCTGCCATTTACGTACGACATATATATATATATATATATATATATATATATATATATATATATATATATATATATATATATATATATATATATATATATATATATATATATATATATATATATATATATATATATATATATATATATATACATATATTATATATATGGGGTCCACCTCTCGTGTAAGTTGTGGGACCCATAGCCTCGGAGAAGCGGATGAAAAGGCTTCAAGGAAGAGCATTTGGATTTTTTCCTGAAGCAGTTTGAATGTTCTTCCCCTACCACCCCATCTTTTCATTCTTTTCTACCAATAGGTAGTATATATTATTACATAATATAGTACAGAAGATATAAGCGATACATTGCTGATACAAAGATGACACATACAGTACATGAGGTGTAAGAGATTCATGTCTAGTACACATTGTTACGTGTTTGCCAGTGATTATAATGCGAAAATTTCATCCAGCTCTTCAGACCTGGGGCGTATGCCCAAAATACGGCAGGCATTACCCCACTGAACAGCTGCACTGAGCCCTGGGATCCCTAGTTACCCTGATCAGTCTTTTGCCTAGCTCCTTAAGGAACTTAGATGCACTCTTTCCCCAAGAGCCAAGGGTCTCTGAGCCTATGGGAACAAACATATAATGATGGGCAAGTTCTCCATATTTTCTAGACTTTTGGGACTCCCTGAAGCTGGCGGCTGCCCCTCCTTCCTCCTTGGTGTACTGGAGATAGGTATCAGCCAAGGTAGGTGCACATGTGTAGTCCCACACCACCTGCTTACAGTCTGTCCAGGCTTGAAGTGTGATACCATCTGGATGCTTCTGGCTGCCATCAGATCTGCATAGTTGGGGTGGCTCCCTTACTGCTAGACATCCGGCTGTTGCGAGGCTCCTCTTGATAATGTTATTAATCTCCTCATGTCTTGCAAACTTTCCATTGAATTTACGGCACACAAGACCATGGTACCCGAATCTGTCTGCTGCTTCACCGCCACAAATACGCCTGTATTCGGTGAGAATAAGGGCGGCAAGTCGAAGAGCAACATAAATGCGGATGGTCTGTATGTCGAGGCGCGTGCCAAGGCTGGAGTTGGGAACAGCCAACAGAAAGTCCCCTGCATGAGGAGTTCTCACTGCCAGGAGGCTGGCTCTATCCTTCCCTGACACACTCTGAAGCACTGTTGAGGCTATATTCTACACTGTTGAGCCATCCTAGTGCGAGTGTTTGTAGTTGTTGGGGGGAGCAGGTCTAGTTTCAGAGCCCGTTAGATTATCCCAGATCATGGCTCCGTCAATGAACTTTTGGTCCTGGACTCAAATCTTGTCCCTAAGATGTTCAGGGCGAATCGCTGCTACAAGCCCTCTGGATGCAATGCATGAGGACAGAAAAGCAGGTAGCGCAACCTGTGATGACTTCCGGACATCAATGCCTCCTAGTCTGACTGGAAGTGTAGCTTGGTTCCACTGCCCGTCTTCGCAAAAATCTGCCTCAGGATACTGTCATATTCGTGCAGTATAGGGTTATCATATGAAGGTGCACATCTTAAGAAATATGTCAACCTTGGCAGACTCAAGCACTTTGTGAGAGGGTACAAGGCATTGTGGGTGTCAAGATTGCCTATTCGTTGCTCCATTCTCCTCAACTCTTTTAGTTTCTTCCGGAGAATTGTGTCAATGGTGCAGAGGTGCTCCAAGCAAGACGCTATTTGAAGGGGCAATGATGCTCCTGGTAGTTTGGATCTCACTGCATTTATCACTTATTGACTGACTGAGATGATTTCACATTTGGATGGATTCAGGATGAGACCCATTTCCTGTCCCCGTGTCATCACCTGTGTAAGATCATATAGTGTGCCATCATCCAGGAACCAGATGTTTAGCTCACTGGTCAGTCTGACTGTGATTTCCCTAACTGCTATACAGAAGAGAAATGGTGTGAGAGGATCCCTTTGCAGGACACCCTCTGATGATGTGATTTCATGCTCTCCAAACAGGAGCATTGATTCCTTACTATATCCAGCTGAAACAAAGGGGAGGAGACCAGGGAAATGTTCTTGTACAGCTGCTAATTCCACGTCTCTTTTCAGGAGATTAATGCATTCTTGAAGTCTAAGTTTACCACTGCATTGTCCTCTGGCAGGTGGTTGATATACGTCCTTGTTGCATGAACCGCTGCTTCACTTCCTTGAGAGACCCCAAAACCAAGCTGGTTTGGTTGAAGCATCATGGCTGCCTCTGCGCGAATGCTTCGGACAGCAACTTTGAAAACGATGCGGCGACAAATGTTGCCTACTGCAATTGGCCTTATTCCTCCATCCTTCTTTTTAAGTGCACAAAGTGTTGCACCTAAAAAGAAAGGTTTAATTTAGTCAGCTCTCTCTCTCTCTCTCTCTCTCTCTCTCTCTCTCTCTCTATATATATATATATATATATATATATATATATATATATATATATATATATATATATATATATATATATATATATATATATATATATATATATATATATATATATATATATATATATATATATATATATATATATATAATGTATATATAATAAGATCACAGTAAACAGGTGATTTCAAAATATGCAAAACAACCACTCTGAAAGAATAGAGAAATTCCAAGCGCTTTCGTGACTATTCACATTATCAAGGAACTATGAAAGTAAAGCATCCAAGGAAGCTATATAAGGGGTCTGGCCAGCACCTCACTATCAGATCCCACAACGGTTAAACACCTGACGCACGCCGACCCAACTTGGATAGGTCCTTTGCACAACTCACCCACAAACTATTCTACCCAAAAAAAATTTAAAATTATTATTTGTCCAGTGTATTATT
>NC_091297.1:39803215-39843215 GCF_038502225.1 Cherax quadricarinatus | reverse complement strand
ACACTGTACACCGTGTATGTCAGGCCCATACTGGAGTATGCAGCACCTGTTTGGAACCCGCACTTGATAAAGCACGTCAAGAAACTAGAAAAAGTACAAAGGTTTGCGACAAGGTTAGTTCCAGAGCTAAGGGGAATGTCCTATGAAGAAAGATTAAGGGAAATCGGCCTGACGACACTGGAGGACAGGAGGGTCAGGGGAGACATGATAACGACATATAAAATACTGCGTGGAATAGACAAGGTGGACAAAGACAGGATGTTCCAGGGAAGGGACACAGAAACAAGAGGCCACAATTGGAAGTTGAAGACACAAATGAGTCAGAGAGATAGTAGGAAGTATTTCTTCAGTCATAGAGTTGTAAGGCAGTGGAATAGCCTAGAAAATGACGTAGTGGAGGCAGGAACCATACACAGTTTTAAGACGAGGTTTGATAAAGCTCATGGAGCGGGGAGAGAGAGGGCCCAGTAGCAACCGGTGAAGAGGCGGGGCCAGGAGCTAAGACTCGACCCCTGCAACCACAAATAGGTGAGTACACACACACACACACACACACACACACACACACACACACACACAGGCCTAGTGTCTAATCGACATGTGCCTAGGACAAAATGGTAACTAACACACACACACACACACACACACACACACACACACACACACACACACACACACACACACACACACACACACACACAGGCCTAGTGTCTAATCGACATGTGCTTAGGACAAAATGGTAACTAACACAAACATACACACACACAATATACCAGCACCTACCAAGCTTCCACGAGAGCTGACATAAGAAGCGGTACACTTAGGCAGTTACAAATTAATTATCATAGTAACATGCAAGAGAAGCCAGTAAGGTCGACCATACGCGCCGGTAACAAGCACGAGAGGTTGAATTTACAACCGCTTTTCCGACGCCTAAGTGCACGTTGGGACGCAGAGGTCATCGATACATCAGCATAACCAGAGCTCGGGTCGTAAACATGATAGCCGAATTATTATACTAAGTGGGCAGAATATATATGAAAAAATTCTGAAATTTCCGTCACAGAGCTTGTTATTATATGCTATTTATGTATGAAAAATGTCATGAATACTTTTTTGCTATACGAGAACCAGCAATTTTGCATATTCTTCTAAACACAGGAAACCTTTACGCCAGTAACGCTTCCGAACTTTACTATGAAAAATATTATATTTAAAAACAGAATTTTAATGAATATATGTATATATATATATATATATATATATATATATATATATATATATATATATATATATATATATATATATATATATATATATATATATATATATATATATATATATATATATATATATATAGATATATATGCAAAACAACCACTCTGAAAGAATAGAGAAATTCCAAGCGCTTTCGTGACTACTCACATTATCAAGGAACTATCTTTCAGAGTGGTTGTTTTGCATATTCTGAAATCACCTGTTTACTGTGATCTTATTGTATATATATATATATATATATATATATATATATATATATATATATATATATATATATATATATATATATATATATATATATATATATATATATATATTTATATATATATATATATATATATATATATATATATATATATATATATATATATATATATATATATATATATATATATATATATATATATATATATATATCCTCTGGTACCATTTCTCTTCTGTATAGCAGTTAGGGGAATCACAGTCAGACTGACCAGTGAGCTAAACATCTGGTTCACCTAATAGGAGTCCCTCTTAGGTGATCTTACATAAGAACATAAGAAAGAAGGAACACTGCAGCAGGCCTACTGGCCCATGCGAGGCAGGTCCAAGTCTCCTACCGGCTTAAGCCAATGCCCCAACCTAGTCAGGGCAGGCCATATTCACTTAAGGAAGGAACACGACAACTGACCTAGTAGCACAAGCTAATCAGGTCCAACTCACACCCACCCACACCCACTCATGTATTTATCTAACCTATTTTTAAAACTACACAACGTTTTAGCCTCAATAACTGTACTTGGGAGTTTGTTCCAGTCATCCACAACTCCATTACCAAACCAGTGCTTTATTATATCCCACAAGTGATGACACGGGGACAGGAAATGGGTCTCATCCTGAATCCATCCAAATGTGAAATCATTTCAGTCAGTCAACAGGTGATAAATGCAGTGAGATCCAAACTACCAGGAGCATCAGTCATTGCCCCTACAAATAGTGTTTTGCTTGGAGCACCTCTGGGAAGCGATGCCATTGACACACTCCTCAGGAAGTAATTGGAAGAATTGAGGAGAATGGAACAACGAATAGGCAATCTTGACACCCGCGATGCCCCCAGTGGATCAGGGCCTGATCAACGAGGCTGTTACTGCTGGCCGCACGCATTCCAACGTACGAATCAAAGCCCGGCTGATCCGGCACTGACTTTAGGTATCTGTCCAGCTCCATCTTGAAGACAACCATGGGTCTATTGGTAATGCCCCTTATGGCTGGTGAGAGGTTGTTGAACAGTCTTGGGCCCCGGACACTCATTGTGTTTTCTCTTGGTGTACCAGTGGAGCCCTACTTTTCACTGGGGATATGTTGCATCGCCTGCCTGTTGCATTGCTTTCGTAGGGAGTGATTTCTGTGTGCAGATTAGGACCCAGTCCCTGCAGAATCTTCCATGTGTAGATTATGATATATCTCTTTCGCCTGTGCTCCAGTGAGTACAAGTCTAGTGCTTCCAAGCGTTCCCAGTAGTTAAGGTGCTTGATGGAACTTATATGTGCAGTAATGGTTCTCTGTACATTCTCTAGATTTGCAGTTTCACCTGCCTTGAATGGGGACGTTAATGTACAGCAGTATTTCAGCCTAGAGAGAACAAGTGATTTAGAAAATGGCTTAGCATTTCTTGTCTTGAATATTCTCATTATCCATACAATCAGTTTCCTCGCAGATGTGACAGTGGCATTGTTGTGGTCCTTGATGGTGAGATCCTTGGACATTACCACACTCAGGTCCTTCACATTATTTTCCGCTCTACTGTGTGATTAGAGTTTGTAGTATATTCAGTCCTATTATTTCCTCCAGTTTTCCCATATCGGTTTAGTTGGAATTTGTCTTCATTGAACATCATATTGTTCTCCATTGTTGTAGGTATATTTCTATTTGCTCTAGGGAGGCTAGCTAACCTCCCTGCTGAGTGCTCAAGCTAAAGTTCCTTTATGGCAGCAATGCTTGTGTGGGACTCGTTTCTAGATATATATCTAGTTGGATGCATCCTATTAGAGCCAGCTGGTCCAGTGGCCTGCGAATTTTAGGACTCACCTACCATGGATTCTAACCTCACTCGTTCCCTGATTTCTCCAACCAAGAGAAAGTTTGCTTGACCTAAGCTCTACACACTTTACTCTGTCTCTCCTTTCTTGGGATTGTTACCCTAACCAAACCACATCAGATAAGAACATAAGAACATAACAAAGAAGGAACACTGCAGCAGATCTACTGGCCCATGCGAGGCAGGTCCAGGTGTACAAATGCTTTCCATTTATACTCCTCAATCATATCCCCCCTAATTCTACCCCTTTCCAGAGAGTGCAGATTCAGGGCCCTTAATCTATCCTCAAAGGGAAGATTTCTCATACATGGGACCAACTTTGTCATCATCATCCTTTGTACGTTTTCCAACGCATTTATATCCATTCTGTAATACGGTGACCAGAGCTGTGCAGCATAGTCTAAATGAGGCCTAACCAAAGATATATAGAGTTGAAGAACAACCTGAGGACTTCTATTATTTATGCTCCTTGATATGAAGTCAAGGATTCTGTTAGCTTCATTGCAGACACTAATGCACTGTTGTCTTGGTTTCAGATTACTGCTAACCAGAACTCCTAAACCCTTTTCGCAATCAGTAATATTAAGATCTACATTATTAAGTTTATATGTGGCATGGTTATTTTCCTGTCCAACATTTAGAACTTTGCATTTGTCTATATTAAATTGCATCTGCAACTTCTCCGACCACTGCATCAGTCTATTCAAATCATCCTGGAATGTCCTCATTAAAATGAATTAGACGACCTGTTTTGGTGTCACCAGCAAATTTGCTTATGTCGCTATTTATTCCCTCATCTATTTCGTTCATGTAAATTGTGAATAACAAAGGGCCCAACACTGACCCATGTGCAACACCACTTGTGACGTGCCCTCATTCTGATTTCTCCCCATTTATGCAAACTCTCTGCTGCCTATTTGTCAACCATGCCTCTACCCAGGAAAATATTTTTCCTCCTATTCCGTGTGTCTTAAGTTTCCTCAATAGCCTCTGATGTGGAACTCTGAAGTCCACATACACAATATCATATTCAATACCATAATCTACCTCCTCAAATACCTTAGTGAAAAAAGTCAGTAAATTCGTAAGACAGGAACGCCTCTTTGTAAAACCGTGTTGAGATTCATTAATCAATTTATGCCTTTCGAATTGTTTCGGCAATTATTGATTCTAAAAATTTTCTCACTATGGAGGTAAGGCTTATTGGTCTATAGTTTGAAGCTAAGGACCTGTCACCTGACTTGTAAATAGGCATTACATTTGCCATTTTCCACTTATCAGGCACTATGTCAGTTTGTACTAGTGATATATTGAAAAGATTAGCCAAAGGTATGCTTAGTTCCCCTTTACATTCCTTTAAAACCCTTGCAAACGGTTCATCAGGGCCAGGGAATTTGTTAGATTTTAATTTCTCTATTTGTCTGAGGACCATGTCACTAGTTGCCGCAATCGTGCATAGTTTATTATCGCCCTGTTCTACATAATTTATTATTTTTGGAATTTCCTGAGTAAAATCTGAGAGGAAGTAGGTAATGAAAAGTTCACATATATCCTTATCACTGTCAGTGATCTGACCTGAGTTACTCTTAAGTGGGCCAATCTTGTCTCTAATCTTACTTCTGTACACCTGAAAGAACCCTTTTTGGGTTAGTCTTCGAATCCCTTGTGACTTTAGCCTCATAATCCCTTTTTGCCTTTCTTATTCCTTTTTTAACTTCTCTCTAAATTTGAATATATTGATTTCTTAACTGCCCTTTCTCTCTTTTGATACGCCTATATGTGCCTCACTTTTGACCAATGAGATGTTTTAATCTATTGTTTATCCATTTGGGATAATTTTTATTATATTTAATTTCCCTACTCGGAACAAAAGTTGTCTGGACAGCTAGTACTATGCTCTGAAACACATCATATAGGCAACCAACACCACCTACCTGACCCATAATCATCTCAATTTAGCCTACCCAGGTAATTGCTCAGTCGCATGTAGTCGGCCAAGCGGAAGTCTGGGACAAAGACTTGATTGCAGTTATCTGGGTAATTCGATGATATGTTGAAAGTAAGTGATTTATGATTGATTTCCCTAAACTCATCATTAACCTCACGATTATTAATTAGTGATTCTTTGTTGGCAAGAACCAAGTCAAGCAGATTGTTTCCTCTAGTTGGTTCTGTCACAAACTGTTTTAAAAAGCAATCCTGAACCGTATCAAGAAAGTCACTTGGCTCAAGATTTCCTGTCATATTGTTCCAATCAATTTGCCTAAAGTTAAAATCTCCCATTAACACAACATTTTCATATCTAGATGCCTTATGAATTTCGTCCCATGGCAGCCTACTGCACTCCATATCAAGGTTTGGGGGCCTATAAATCACACCCAAAATTATTTTTTCAAGACCTTCGAGAAACTGTAGCCAAACAGATTCTGTGTCCGATGTTTATAATCTTTTATCATGTCTAACACAACAATTTAAATTATTACTAACATAAATCGCCACTCCACCACCCTTCCTGTTGACCTTATCTGTATGTTGCATTCAAATGGCATTTCTCTATCTTTCAAGTTGAACCAGGTCTCAGTTATAGCAATATCTATATTACCTGCACTTGCAAGTAATTTTAGCTCATCCATCTTATTTCTTAGACTCCTACTATTTGTATAGTAAACCTTAAGGTAGCTAGTCAGTCATTGCCCTCTATTATCTCTGTTTGTTGAACAATTGCTTTGCCTTTACTAGCAACTCTATTTTGAATATTGCCTTTTAAACATATCCCTGGGGTATTCTGGCAATATCTGCTGTTTTCAACCCTAGTACTACAGCCTGACTGTTTCCCACAAACACCCATACATCTATAATCTATCAGTTTTAAGTCCTAGACAAGTCTTCAGTGACCTCCTTAAATGAATAGACTAATGCAACCACTCCAGCCCCAGACAGATGAGCCCCATCCCTTGCATTCATATCACGTTTGCCATACAATTTGTCCCAGTTATCAATTAATGGGATTGCAAGTTCTTTGCAGTACCTGTCTAGCCAGCAATTTATACCAATTGCCCTAGACATCCATTCATTGCCCACTTGCTTGCTAGGCAAAATGCTACATATGGTTAGGATTCCTCCCTTAGACCTCACTACTTCTGTGGCTGATCTGTACTTATCCAGCAGCTCCTGTCTTCTGCCCTTCCCAACATCATTTCCACCAGCACTAAGACATTACCTGACATAATATCCAACCTGCTGACTATGTCACCAACACCAGCTTCTGGGAGGTACATCCTTTGTCTGACCTTTCTTTCTCTGTTACAAAAAGCACGGTCCATATATCTTACCTGAGAATCTCCTACAATCAGAATATTCTTACCTTGATTAGCAGGGGAGTCAGTGGTACCTTTAACCTCACAAACCACTGAAGTACACTCGTCCTGAAGAACAGAGAATCGATTTTCTGCCTTTACATCTTCTCTGCTAACCTTCTTATCTTCCTTTTTCTTGAATTGTGAACCACTTGCCACTTAAAGTGGCTGCCACTCTCCAAATCACTGCTGGAGGTGCTGGTGCTGGACTGCACCTCACTACTGGTAGCCTCATTTCCCTCAACCACTCCAGCCACCTCACACTCACTCCCAAACTCATCGAGGTAAACCTTCAGCCTCCTAATTTCCTCCTGGAGAAGCAGGACCTCCTCCTTCAACATTCCAACCTCAGATTTTAATACAGTACAGAAGGAAGCCATAGCTTGCTTCTGCAGCTTGCTTCTGCACTAGTGTCTCCGACTCGCTTATTTTCACTTTTCTTCCCATATTTATTTCGCCTAACACTACTCAATAGTAATACCGTGTAGGTTTACTACTAGCGTATCTCTTATCAATTGAATTCGTGATCTAGAGGCTACGGAAATATTTTCCTTTTAATTAGCTTTAATGCTTGTTTCAATAGAATGATATGTTTCTTTTATATGCTTCTCGTCCGACTAATTCACCAACTTTCTCATTCACTGTTTAGTAATATGAGAGGTGTACTTACTAAGATTTTTGTTTTTTGTTTTTACTATTTCGGCTGTCTTCACCCAAGATAGAATGTTATTCATTTTCTAACAATCTAACATTTATCTGGGATTTAAGGTGAATAGAGCCGACGCCAAATCTTGTATACCACAACATTAAAAAAATATCTGAAGTAATTGAGGATAACTGATCAGATATCTACTCCGCCTGTTTCATCAACTACATGAAGTGTCTGTGATGGTCATCCTCACGCACTCTTCCCCGTCTGCTTCATCACACATGTGTCTAAAGCTCATCTAACACAAACCATAATTCTCCAAATGCCTATTAAACATCCCACTGATATTCCTCTGGAAGCCAAAAAAGGAACAAGGACAAGCGATTGCCAGAGACATAAGCAAAACGTCAAGTGTAAATATCGCTATCGTATCCTTATGAATTTAGTCGAAGGCTCCCTCGTGCGGTTTTATTGCAGGGTCTTGCAACATGACTCTCCTGTAATAAAAAATGAAAAAAACTGAGGCTCTCCTGATAACCTTTAAGCTTAGAGACTTTCATATCTGCATTCATATTGTCCAGCACTCCAAATGTATCCATGTAAATAATAAACCGGTATTAAAATTTAAAAAAAAAAAATGTTGTTCGAAGAACAATAATAAATAACTGTTTAAACAAAATAAATAAGTTACTAAAGAAATAAATAGGATGGAAGGGTTGTAGGGAAGGAAGAGATGAACGGTTGTTAGGGAAAGGAATGTGGTAAATGGGTTGTAGGAAAAGAAATAAGATAAAGAGGACTGCAGGAGATGTAATAAGATAATGGGGAGTTAGGAGAAGTGAGATGAACAATTAGTAGGTGAAGGAAATTTCAGCGGCTTCCAGGAGAGTGTTAGATAATTTAACCTTAAATTCTTTTATTTTATATTTTACGACTGTGAGTCCTTAATATAATACTAGAGGACACATCCCATGTGATTTTCTTCAGTGGCAATAAGGTAAAATGGATTTTATTAATGCACTGCTGACGGTATTGAAGGAAAATATGTTGCAAAATACGTTACACTAGTCAACCAAATTAAAATTTTTATCCAGTTCCGGAAGTTATTATTGTTTTTAGCTAAGTTTGATGCGTTGATCACAAACCTGAGACTGTTTAGTCTATAAGGAATAAAAAGGCATAATAAAGTGTAGAATATATATATAAATGTTATGATTATGAATAATACCATAATATCAGGAAGGGGAAGAAGTGTTAATTAACTCTGATAAATGGGGAATTGGTTCTTAATAAATATTAGGATTATATATAATAATAAGTAATATTCACTAATAATTATAATACTTACAATAATGATAAATGAAAATCAATACTCTAAACCTCTTCAATTATAATACCCGAAAATGTCTTCATTTTAACAGTTATTAGACACACTAAGTTTACAATAAACATCATAACTCCTCCTTAGTACTAACTCTAATATTATCCATAATCCAGAAAGCACAAAATGTAACTCTCTCTCCACATTGTAAAAATACAATAATCATTTATAATAGTCTCACTTGTAGGCTGTACACAGAGCTCTCACGAATCCTCATTTTAATCCCAGGCCTATATAATGGTGCCTAAACCAGAGTGATGACCGCCACAGAGTGATGACCGCCACAGAGTGATGACCGCCACAGAGTGATGACCGCCACAGAGTGATGACCGCCACAGAGTGATGACCGCCACAGAGTGATGACCGCCACAGAGTGATGACCGCCACATCTCTCCTTGATGTTGGCCACAGCTGCACTGACTGAAAACAGAATATGATAAACAGTTTCTACATCTTTGTATTCTCAAAGTTTATAAATAACACAACAACAGATAAATACTATAATTACTAACCAGTGAGAAAATAAATAGAATATTTTAAGCATTTCTGATCTTATATATATATATATATATATATATATATATATATATATATATATATATATATATATATATATATATATATATATATATATATATATATATATATATATATATATATATATATATATATATATATTATACTGTGACAAAGGCTAACCTTTTTTTTAACATTAACTCCCGCACCAGCGTCAGCAGAAGTCGACTATCAAACTGATCATCAAGCTTCACTGGCATCTCTTACCCATGATAGCTATCAGGGTGGAATCGTTCACTGTTTATTAGTTATCACAGAAAGTGTATGGACGGTGGCCCGTGGCCTGGTGACAAAAGCTCGTGCTGAGGGTCCGGGTTCGATTCCCGCAAGAGCAGAAACATTGGGCCTGTTTCTTTACACCGGTTGTTAATGTTCACCCATCAGTAAAATGGGTACCTGGGTGTTAGTCGACTGGTATGGGTCTTATCCTGGGACAAAACTGACCTAATTTGCCCGAAATGCTCTACATAACAAGCGACTTTCTATATAATAGTATGTCATTGATGTCAGCTAGTACTGTATACCTTGTACATGTATATGAAGAAATAAAGATACTATTACATTATTAATGGAGAAAATTATCTGAGATTTGAATTCAGCATCCCAAAATTGGTTATAAGCACCTTTTTAAACGTGTACTGAAATCTTTGACGGCCTCTGTAATTATTTACGATAATGCTTCGTTCTGCGTGAGCTTTACCACGTCATGTTTAACTGTGTGTAGACAACTATTAGATCATGACTTCATAAGCCTCTACACAGAGCTATACGTTATGCCAGTAAAAGCTTGTTCTGTAATATGTGTCATTCGCTCAGTGATGCAAAATGTCATTTGCGGCAACTGGAAAAAGAGAAGATATTAATGGTGGTAAGGCGAAAGTGTATATTTTCATAACCTAAAGGTATTTGGGTCTGATTGATTTAATGATCATTGGTGTAGTAGTCACGTCTTCCCTCTGCGCTGAGGACAGCGGATGGACGTAGTGCATTTCATGACACGTTTGGGTCATTCAACACAAGAGGTACTGGAGGCTCGACGGTCTGTCCGCTGATCGTGGCCAGGTCTGTTACAGTTCAGCTTTACTGAAAATGATATAATGAAGTATATGAAAGGATAAAGAGGGAGGAAAATCTACAGTGATGATAACGAAAATGCATTTTTTTTTAGTTCACAGGCCGTCTCACACCTAAGTAGGATGACTCAAAATGGGAAACACATCCAGCATTACCCATTCAACAGATGTTACGCCAGAAGTATGCAGGTAACACAATATAAAAAACTCCATGACTGAAGGCCGGTTACACTTTGTTCGACGATCAACACACAACCATTGGTCTACTCTCTCAACCAACGAACAGGCAATTCGGAGTGTAGCCATTCTAGGGTTCCCACTACTGTATTAATTGTTCAGTTTAATCCACCAATCAGGTGAGAGCTGGCTCCTCAGCCAAGGTAAAATCACACCTTTTGCAGATGAATGGTTCAGAGAACCGACATGTTGATAAATTAGACACATGTGCAACTCTTGGGTATCTTTATTAAGGATACCCAAGATACCCAAGAGTTGCACATGTGTCTAATTTATCAAAATCACACCTGCTTACGAGGCTATGGGTAGACTCTTGCTCACTCTGGTCAAATCCACTTGTGCTTTGAGGGGCTCTTTGCGCTTTATAATTAATATATTGCTAACTTAATAATTTAACTGTGTAAATATCATACATACTGGTCAAGGAATATACAGTAAAAGAAAAAAAACTATTCCTGTGTTTGCCTTGCCCTCGTCTTTCCCGGCTGCTTGCAATATAACTGATTTTAATTATGGTCAGGTCCAAAATGCCTAGAATTGCTACCAGTGTTCGTAATAGCCGGCTCACCAGTGTTCCTGGAATCCCTTCATTAATGTTACTTTGCTCTCACACATGAAATACAAATATAGAGGAAAATATATAAAAATGACCGGATTGAAATATTAGTTTTCAAAAGAAAATATAAATAGGAGAAAAATAAACGGTAATGATTTACTATGAAAAGAAAAAATAATAATTAGGGAAAGTAAACTGAGATAAGAAGGATGAAATAATATATTGTAATACATAGTTAACTGAAAAGGAAACAAAAATTGTGAGGAAAGAATAAAAGCAAACAACGTGCATACATATATGTTGTATTAATGTACATATAATGTCGTGCCGAATAGGAAAAAATGGTCAGTTAACAAGAATTCTTTTAAAATTAAGTCATTTCTAAAATTTTCTCATATATGTTTAAAGATAAATATTTTTTTCTTTTATGTTAATGTCAAAATTAACAATTTAGTACCAAAAGAACCTTAGACAACTTACCTAACTTTATTATAACAAGCGAAATTTAATTTAGCCCCATCCAACTAAATTTATTTGAAATAAATTTACAATGATTTAATAATAAACAAACACAATGAAACATATTTTGTTTCGTTAGGTTCAGTATTATTATTGCATGCACAAGTTTTTGCTTGCCTTATTCGGCAAGAAGAGCATTGCTATTTAAGCCAAATTTGCAAGTTTTGTTTATTCGGCACGACATTATATATATATATATATATATATATATATATATATATATATATATATATATATATATATATATATATATATATATATATATATATACCTTGAGTATACCTGGAGAGGGTTTCGGGGGTCAACGCCCCCGCGACCCGGTGTGTAAAAAGGCCTCATGGTGGATCATAGCCTGATCAACCAGGCTATTACTTTTGACTGCACGTAAACCGACGTACGAACCACAGCCTGACTTTAGGTGCCTGTCCAGAGCCTTCTTGAAGACAGCCAGGGGTCTATTGGTAATCCCCCTTATGTATGTATAGTAGTGGTGATTCTTTTGTATAGTGTTCAGTGGGGACAAATTTGTATTTATTTGCAGAGGTGATATTTTTTTTTACATTTAGAGGTGTTATTTTTGCATGTGTATTGGGGATAGTTTTGCATGGTGTATAGTAGAAATAGGTTTGTATTGTGTGTAGTGGTTAGTGTTTTGTATGGTGTGTAGCGGGGATAGTTTTGTATTATGTTTATTGTTAAAAGTTTGGTATAGTGTGCAGTAACGATTGTTTTGTAAATATAGTGGTGATATTTTTTATGGTGTATAGTGGTAAAAGTTTGAAATAGTACATATATAAGCCGGAAGGTGCTAAAGCCAGAGTAAATATATGTAAACATGACGAAAGCAAAAATAGTCGAAAAAAAAAACATTTACCATGAACCCCCCCATAAAAAATAATAAAGATAACCAAAATAAGAATAAAATTAATATTCGTGTAATGCAATAGATGACATAAAGATAATCCACATATAAAAATTATGTTAAATAGATTGAAACTGAGATTGAGGTTGGCGCTGATATTAGTTATTAGGAATAATAACAAGAAAGCACAGTGGAGTGAAGGATGGTGAACTCGTTTCATAAATCCTCGTTCACCAAATAATAAAGGCTTAGCTGACTTTCACATTCGTTGTTTTTTTAATCTCATAAACGAGTTTATATGATTTATATGATTGAAGTGTGTACATATGTGCATGTGTATGTGTATGAATGTGTGTGTGTGTGTGTGTGTGTGTGTGTGTGTGTGTGTGTGTGTGTGTGTGTGTGTGTGTGTGTGTGTGTGTGTGTGTGTGTGCACGCACCAACAACCCTTATGATCCACTTGGGAAGGTGGGGATTATACATGAGATTCTTGTTCCTTCATTATCAACACACAGAATATGCAGAGTCTTGGCCATGAATGGATCAATAAAATGGAGATTTGTTAGTAAACTTTAGTGAACTATTTGTATGCATAGCCTTTCATCAGTAGAATATGTATTCTGATTCCCCCTAATTGTGCAGATCAATGTGATTCTTCTTCACCATCCCCTTATAAGATATATTATATCAATCCCAGAAAATCTGTGTCACTGGAACCATACCAGTAGTTATACATGCCTCATATTATCATTTGTTTAATAAATATGTGTATTTTCTCATGTGTTTGTATATTATTTTCTTAAAGGGTTATATCCTGATTCAGTGGAGACAAAATGGTGCAAAATGATCCATCTAGAGGTGAAGAGGGAGGTTCATCCTGGAAAAAGATAATGTGACCATCACTCAGTCATGCCTCAGGGTCCAGTGCCAAACGACTTTGGGTGATGTACCCAAAAATTATTGCCCCAGAACTTTTGCCCCACCCAGGGTAATGACTTAGAATGGCGTTTTTCCCTCCTCATGACACATCCACTAGTTACCCAAACCAGTGATTACCCAAATCAGTGGCTTTTGCATCCTACATAGTAGGGGCGATTCCTAGTACATTAGAGAGGAATGACACCCTTTCTCAAGAAAATTTTTAGGGATGACTCTAGTGGTCCCTCACCCACTTGATGGCCACCATATTGTAATGGAACAATGGAGTGTGCTTGCTCATTTCTCCTCTGCCTGCCTTAACTTAAACATGCAATATGTATAAATTAAGTGTTTGGACATTTCTGTTCACATGTATTGGTTGAATCCTCAAGTTGTTTACAAAGGTTAACTGGTTGTGATCATTGTAGACCTACTTTGTATGTGGTGAGTGTGATAATATGAAGTTAATGCTTATTTGTTGATAGCAATTGCACATGCTATCGTTGTTTCTTTAGTTTCGATATTTAAGACACATGTGCAAGAGTTAGGTATCTTTATTCCGAAATGTTTCGCCAACACAGTAGGCTTCTTCAGTCGAATATAGAGGCAACAGAAACAGTAGAGACGTGAAGACAATGCAATAAATCCATTAACCTGGAATATGTAGTTTTGAGGTGGTCAATCCCCCAGCATGGAGAAGAGCTCTGCTCCATAGTCTGGAACAGTGCTGCACGTATGTCTTATCAACTTGCTGTTACTGTTTACCATCATATTCTTTAGGATTGTTGAAGGAATGATACAGAGTGAAGTACATCATCTCATGAAGCCTGCAATAATTCTGCGCCAACTCCACCATCATTGGCTTCAACCTTTAATGCAAATTGTTCTGAACAGTATAATGCAGTAACATAATTAGGTGTTGGAATGTGGCTGGTGTATTGTGCATGCTAAATGTAGTTACTCCATATTAGTAGTGGCTCCCTGGTGCAACAAAAACAGGTGTCTTTCTATTACTTAAATGTATTTGGTGATTCCCTTTCAGTAAATTGAGCTTGGTCTCATATCTGGCATTTCGATCACATTAACCATGAGTGAAAGAGGCTAAGCACAAATACCCTACTTACTTGTCTATAGTTTGTACAGTACACATACTCCACCATATGATTTACTTACAAGGATATAGGGAGAAACCTGGGAACTGGAAGATTCCTCAGTAAGGCCTATCTCCAGCAAATATTTTAATTTCTTGTATATAATTGTAACTTCACCATGTGTGTGTGTGTGTGTGTGTGTGTGTGTGTGTGTGTGTGTGTGTGTGTGTGTGTGTGTGTGTGTGTGTGTGTGTGTGTGTGTGTGTGTGTTAGAGCATTTGTGTAAGTTCGAGTCTTCAACATCTATGTTGATTCACTTGGATCTCTTTACTGGACATTCACAAATAATTTTTCACCTTGTCTGCCTCCTGGACCACTGTTATTGCCCCTCGTCTGCCTCTTTTTCTGATTATAATCCATTCCTTGACCAGCTGAATGCTACACCTGGACACTTCTGTGTATCGGTTATTTTTTCACTTCCTCTATCCGCTCAGTTGCTCAATATTCATCTGAGGTTGGTGCTAATGTTCACAGTCCTTTTGCCCAATAATTATTGTCCTGACACTACACACACACACACACACACACACACACACACACACACACACACACACACACACACACACACACACACACACACACACACACACACACACACACACACATATATATATATATATATATATATATATATATATATATATATATATATATATATATATATATATATATATATATATATGTCGTGCCGAATAAGCAGAACTTGCGATCTTGGCTTAAATAGCAACGCTCATCTTGACATATAGGACAAGTGAAAATTTGTGTATGCAATAATTTCGCCAAAATCATTCTCAACCTAACGAAAAAAATATATTTCACTGTGTTTGTTTAGTATTAAATTACTGTAAACAAATCTAAAATATATTTAGTTGGGTTAGGCTAAAATAAATTGCGCTTGTTGTAATAAGGTTAGGTAAGTTTTCTAAGTTCCTTTTGGTGCAAAATTTAAATTTTTTACATGAACATTAATGAAAAAAATATATCTTTAAACGTATAAGAGAAAATTTTAGAAAGGACTTAATTTTAAATGAGTTCTTGCTAAATGACCAGTTTTACATATTCGGCACGACATATATATATATATATATATATATATATATATATATATATATATATATATATATATATATATATATATATATATATATATATATATATATATATATATATATATATATATATATATATATATATATAATATAGGGAGGTACCACCTCTAGAACTGTCATAGGGACCCTCATCCTCAGAGAAAAGAATAAACTTGCTTCAGGGAAAACTCAAGGTTCTCCCTGAAGCTGTTTGAGAATTTTCTCCTACCACCCCTTATATTTCAAGTATGTTTTAATTAAAGACAAAATACATTGGCCAAACATTCACAAAAATACAACAGAAAGTAAAACAACATAGGTAACTCAGAGCTACATCTCGAATACTTCGTCCAGTTCCCCTGCGGTGGGCCGCGTGCCTAGAATGCTGCAGGCATTTCCTCTCTGGATCGCAACACTGAGTCTCTGAAAGAGGAAGCTGGTCGCCCTGTGGTCCTTGGTTTCTATGATGAGCTTTTTACCCAGCTCTTTGAGGAACTTTAGAGCACACTTGCCCCATGCTCCAAGGGTCTCCGACCCTATTGGAATGAAGTTATAGCTAGAGGGAAGGTCTTCATATTTTCGGATCTTCTGGGTCTCCCTGTGGCTGGCAGCTCCACCCCCTTCCACTACAGAGTATGGCAAGTACATGTCTGCCAATGTGGCAGCACAGGTGTAGTCCCAGGCAATCTGCTTTCCATCCTTCCAGGGTAGCGTAGTGGCTCCATCAGGACGCTTTTGACTTCCATCAGACCTCTGTACTTGGGGTTCCCGTTGAGCTGGGCAACGGGCTGTGGCGAGGCTTCTCTTTATTATGTCATTGATCTCCTCATGTCTGGCATACTTCCCTTCTGCTGTGTGGCACACGAGACCATGAAGTCCGAATTGATCAGCTGTCGCCCTGCCGCAAATACATCTATGTTCGGTGAGGATGGGGGCGGCTAGGCGAAGAGCAACACCAATCCGAATGGGCTGTGGGTCGAGACGGGTGCCTAGGGAGGAATTGGGAACAGCTAACAGGAAATCTCCTGAGTGTGGTGCCTTCACTGCCAGGAGACGAGCTTTGTTCTTTCCTGAAGCATTGGAGAGCATTGTGTTGGCGATTTTTTCCATGATCGGTTTGTCCCAGTGGGACTGTTTGTGCTGTTTGGGGGGAGCTGGTCTACTGGAGGAGTCTGTAAGGGTGTCCCACAGAATCGCTGCTTCAGTAAACCTGGGGTCTTGGACTCCTACCAAGTCTCTCAAGCGTTTGGGCACTATCTTCTTGACTAATGCACTGGAAGCCAAACACGAAGATAGAAAAGCAGGTAAAGCAACATGCGTTGCTTTACGCACCCCTATACCTCCCAGTCGCACTGGGAGGGTTGCCTGATCCCATTGCTCATCCTCTAGTGACAGGTTCAGTGCCTTCTTAAAAGTTGATCTCAGGTGTGCGTCATATTCATCGAGTGTTGGGTTGTCAAAAGAGGGTGCACACCTCAAGAAGTGAGTCTTGGCATAGTAAGACACCTTGTGAGGAGATACAGAGCATCATGGGCATCAAGATCGCTTATTCTCTCCTCCATTCTCATCAGGTCATTCAATTTGTCCCTGAGGACAGTATCGATGGCCTGGTGACCCAGCGGTGCCCCCAAGAGGGTACTGTTGGACGGAGTTGTAGTTAAGACTTCTGGGAGGATTCTTCGCTCAGCATTGATTATTTCCTGGTTCGCTGTGATGATTTCACACTTGGGGGGATTGAGAATGAGTCCCAAGTCTTCTCCCTGTGTTTTCACCAGTTGTAGGTCCCCCACGAGGGACTCTTCAGTACCTGCCAGAGTGCCGTCATCCAGGTACCAGATATTGAGCTCACTGCGTAGGCTGGAAGTTAGTTCTCTTACTGCCAAGCAGATGAGAAGTGGAGTGAGTGGGTCACCCTGCTGAACACCCTCTGATGATTGAATTTCATGTTCTCCAAACAAAAGAATTGAGGGTTTGCTGTAGCCGGCTGAAATGAAGGGAAAGAGACTGGGGAACCGAACCAGAACAGCTGGCAAAACAGCATTTCTCTTCACCATATTAAAGGCATTTCTAAAATCAAGTTTGACTATGGCCTTTTCTTCTGGTAGGTCCCTGATGTAGGCCCTTGCCGCATGAGCTGCAGCTTCACTGCCTTGAGAGACCCCAAAGCCCAGTTGGTGTGGCTGGAGCAAAGTGGCAGCTTCTAGGCGAATGTTTCTCACTGCTGCTTTGGCAACGAGACGGCGAAGAGTGTTTCCAACTGCAATGGGTCTGATTCCCTCATCCCTCTTCTTCAAAGCACATAGTGAGGCTCCAAAAAAGAAAGGTTTAATTTCTTCTGGGATTCGCCCAGCCAGGCAATTGTTGACGAAAGTTGTTAAATCGGTGAGAAGAATTGATGCAGATTCACCGAGTACTGGATTTACCATCTCTTTGAGGTGCTGAGGTCGAATTCCAGTGTAACCTCCTGCAGATCCTGCTGGAAATGACACGATCGCCTTATAGACTTCCGATTCTGGCAAAATTAATTGTTCAGAGATGGGGTCTTCCTCAGGGTTGTCGTTGATGGCTATGGTGTCCCTGGTTGGATGCTTGTCTCTTAGTGCTTGGGCCGTGGTCTCATCCTTGGGGGCTACAGTGTCGTCACTTGTAATTATTCTTATTGCTCCCACTGTGTTACCTTCTTCAATTTTTTTGCTAACCTGTGCGCAAATTTTCTCGTTTTCAGTGGAACTTTTCTTGGGTCTACCTCTTTGATTCCTGCGATGATGGGGCAGAGGGACACAGTTATCCGTTCTTGGGTAGTTGCGCACTGCCTTGATAACTGACGTGGTTAGCAGTTTGCCTCGTTGCGCCATGCTTGGATGGTGCCTCGGGCTTCTAAGTTGGTGGAGCCTCCATTCACCTGCTTAAGAAGGTCTGTGACTTTCCCTGCTTCATATGGGCGACCCGCTTTAGGGATGGGGGATAGTGTACTGCTAGCAGTCGATTTGAATGCCAACAGGAGGTAATCGCAAGTGACGAGGTTGCCATTGGAATTGTCATCTGCCTGTGGAGGCTGTGGGCTGCTCTCTGCCGGGGGCATATGTGATCCTGCACACCCATTGTGTGCACGAATGTGGCCGTCCCTGTTGCGTGCTCGAAACTCTCCACACACCTGACATGTGCCTCTTCTTTCATTGTTGGGTGCATTGTTTCCCTGGCTTTGTGGCTGGCTGGCTTCATCGTCTGCCATACCTCAAACTGTGTGGTGAGCCCAGGCTGAGGGGAAAATGGCGCATGGCACATACCGCATGTGGTTCATGGCGGTGGTGGGGGAAAGGAGAGGGCTGTCCAGTCCTTGTGGTGGGCGGTGGAGGAATGGGAGGAGTGGAAGATGTGTGCTGAGGCGGAGTAGGGCACTCACTCCCTCCCAGGACAAGTCACTGTACACCACAATGCTCTGTGCACATGTTACTATACACCACTATGCTCTGTGCACAGCCCCCACTATATATATATATATATATATATATATATATATATATATATATATATATATATATATATATATATATATATATATATATATATATGTCGTGCCGAATATGTAAAACTGGTCAATTAGCAAGAAATCATTTAAAATTAAGTCCTTTCTAAACTTTTCTCTTATATGTTTAAACATATATTTTTTTCGTTAATGTTAATGTAAAAATTTATAATTTTGCACCAAAAGAATCTTAGAAAACTTACCTAACCTTATTATAACAAGAGCAATTTATTTTAGCCTAACCCAAGTAAATATATTTTAGATTTGTTTACAATAATTTAATACTAAACAAACACAGTGAAATATATTTTTGTCGTTAGGTTCAGAATGATTTTGGCGAAATTATTGCATACACAAATTTTCACTTGTCCTATATGGCAAGATGAACGTTGCTATTTAAGCCAAGATCGCAAGTTCTGCCTATTCGGCACGACATATATATATATATATATATATATCCGTGCCGAATAGGCAGAACTTGCGATTTTGGCTTAAATAGCAACTCTCATCTTGCCATATAGGACAAGTGAAAATTTGTGTATGCAATAATTTCGCCAAAATCATTCTGAACCTAACGAAAAAAATATATTTCACTGTGTTTGTTTACTATTAAATTATTGTAAACGTATCTAAAATATATTTAGTTGGGTTAGGCTAAAATAAATTGTTCTTGTTATAAAAAGGTTAGGTAAGTTTTCTAAGATTCTTTTGCTGCAAAATTATAAATTTTTACATTATCATTAATGAAAAAAATATATCTTTAAATGTATAAGAGAAAATTTTAGAAAGGACTTAATTTTAAATGAGTTCTTGCTAATTGACTAGTTTTACATATTCGGCACGACATATATATATTAATATATTAATATATATATATATATACATATATACATATATATATACATATATATATACATATATACATATATATATATATATATATATATATATATATATATTATATATATATATATATATATATATATATATATATATATATATATATATATATATATATATATATATATATATATATATATATATATATATATATATATATATATGCAAAACAACCACTCTGAAAGAATAGAGAAATTCCAAGCGCTTTCGTGACTACTCACATTATCAAGGATAATGTGAGTAGTCACAAAAGTGCTTGGAATTTCTCTATTCTTTCAGAGTGGTTGTTTTGCATATTCTGAAATCACCTGTTTACTGTGACCTTATTGTGTATATATATATATATATATATATATATATATATATATATATATATATATATATATATATATATATATATATATATATATATATATATATGTATATATATATATATATATATATATATATATATATGTATATATATATATATATATATATATATACATGACTCAGTTTTTTGGGGAAATGTAAAGAAAATTTGCAAAGGATGGTGGATAAATTTGGATGGTTAACTTAGAGAAAGACAAGGCGATGAGAATAACGAATTCAGCTAGATAGTGAAAGACTGACTGCCAGACTGAAGGGTGTATGACGGAAGGAAGTTTATTACGATATTTTGGGAGTGGACAATTGGAACTACCATAGCTGAGGTAAGCCATTGAATAGACAAACAATACCACAGGCGGGGATAGAACCCGCGATCAGAGAGTCTCAAAACTCCAGACCGTCGCGTTAGCCACTGGACCAGCTAGCCACTGTAAGATTCGTCCAACTAGGTAAAGTCAAGATTTCTTCACTGACGAAACTTTTCGCTTGCGCTGCAGACTTCTTCAGTCGGTCATAGAAATACATATTTGTTTGCAGAGAAACAAGTATACATTTAACATATCATATTACGAAAACTGAGTCGGAGGTTCACGGGCCGATTCGCAGGGCGTTCAACCCCACGTTGAATCGACCGCCAGTTCATTCTAAATTTATCTCGGCCAGATGGGCTTGTAAGGACCTCTCGCATACCTAATAAGATTTTTGTTCACTCTCTTCTTTCAGATCCCGTAGTAGGCAGATGGAGCGCTTCTGTTCCTCGCTGCTGGGGGCACGCTAAGACAATGGCCTCACCCCCTACCTTCTTTAACCCTCCCTCTCCTCTCTCTCTCTGCCCCACCTCCAGTGACCCTTCCTCTTTCTCTTCCCTCCCCTCCACCTCATGCTCCTTCTGCTCCTCCTGCTTCTCATCCTGCTCCTCTTCCTGATCCTCCTCCTACTTCATCATCATCATCATCATCATCATCATCATCATCCTCATCATCATCATCATCATCATCATCATCATCATCATCATCATCATCATCATCATCATCATCATCATCATCATCATCATCATCATCATCATCATCATCATCATCATCATCTTCTTCTTCTTATTCTTATTCTTCTTCTTCTTTTTCTTCTTCTTCTCTTACCCGTTGCTTGAACAGAATCAAATAACCCTCTTCCTAACCTTTAAGTCTCCTCTCCGTTTTCTTATGCTTCTCATTTATCTCCTTCCTCACTCCTTCCTCTAATGAACCCTCTACCTCCTCTTTCCACCAACACAGCATGAAAATAAACTAGAATGTTATAGTGTCTTAATTATTGTTGGATGCATGACGTTTCAGACAACATTCCAGGATAAATATTCTCATCCACTCTTTCTTATTTTTATTTTCCACAAGGTCTTACAAGGTTAGGTTTAAGGGTTCCCAACTTTATTAATAAGCTAAGTGCTGTTATTTACCTTAACTCATCTGAAAGACTTTTTATTGTTATGAGACATAATAATAGGGAAGAGATTGAGGTTGGTTGACATGTATGTAGACTCCTGCTGGTGCCTGGGGACGGTCATCATGCACTGGACTCCTGCTGGTGCCTGGGGACGGTCATCATGCACTGGACTCCTGCTGGTGCCTGGGAACGGTCATCATGCACTGGACTCCTGCTGGTGCCTGGGGACGGTCATCATGCACTGGACTCCTGCTGGTGCCTGGGGACGGTCATCATGCACTGGACTCCTGCTGGTGCCTGGGGACGGTCATCATGCACTGGACTCCTGCTGGTGCCTGGGGACGGTCATCATGCACTGGACTAATGCTGGTGCCTGGGAACGGTCATCATGCACTAGACTCCTGCTGGTGCCTGGGGACGGTCATCATGCACTGGACTCCTGCTGGTGCCTGGGGACGGTCATCATGCACTGGACTCCTGCTGGTGCCTGGGGACGGTCATCATGCACTGGACTCCTGCTGGTGCCTGGGGACGGTCATCATGCACTGGACTCCTGCTGGTGCCTGGGGACGGTCATCATGCACTGGACTCCTGCTGGTGCCTGGGGACGGTCATCATGCACTGGACTCCTGCTGGTGCCTGGGGACGGTCATCATGCACTGGACTCCTGCTGGTGCCTGGGGACGGTCATCATGCACTGGACTCCTGCTGGTGCCTGGGGACGGTCATCATGCACTGGACTCCTACTGGTGCCTGGGGACGGTCATCATGCACTGGACTCCTGCTGGTGCCTGGGAACGGTCATCATGCACTGGACTCCTGCTGGTGCCTGGGGACGGTCATCATGCACTGGACTCCTGCTGGTGCCTGGGGACGGTCATCATACACTGGACTCCTGCTGGTGCCTGGGGACGGTCATCATGCACTGGACTCCTGCTGGTGCCTGGGGACGGTCATCATGCACTGGACTCCAGCTGGTGCCCGGGGACGGTCATCATGCACTGGACTCCTGCTGGTGCCTGGGGACGGTCATCATGCACTGGACTCCTGCTGGTGCCTGGGGACGGTCATCATGCACTGGACTCCTGCTGGTGCCTGGGGACGGTCATCATGCACTGGACTCCTGCTGGTGCCTGGGGACGGTCATCATGCACTGGACTCCTGCTGGTGCCTGGGGACGGTCATCATGCACTGGACTACTGCTTGTGCCTGGGGACGGTCATCATGCACTGGACTCCTGCTGGTGCCTGGGGACGGTCATCATGCACTGGACTCCTGCTGGTGCCTGGGGACGGTCATCATGCACTGGACTCTTACTGGTGCCTGGGGACGGTCATCATGCACTGGACTCCTGTTGGTGCCTGGGGACGGTCATCATGCACTGGACTCCTGCTGGTGCCTGGGGACGGTCATCATGCACTGGACTCCTACTGGTGCCTGGGGACGGTCATCATGCACTAGACTCCTTCTGGTGCCTGGGGACGGTCATCATGCACTGGACTCCTACTGGTGCCTGGGGACGGTCATCATGCACTGGACTCCTACTGGTGCCTGGGGACGGTCATCATGCACTGGACTCCTGCTGGTGCCAGGGGACGGTCATCATGCACTGGACTCCTGCTGGTGCCTGGGGACGGTCATCATGCACTGGACTCCTACTGGTGCCTGGGGACGGTCATTATGCACTGGACTCCTACTGGTGCCTGGGGACGGTCATCATGCACTGGACAGCTGCTGGTGCCTGGGGACGGTCATCATGCACTGGACTCCTACTGGTGCCTGGGGACGGTCATCATGCACTGGACTCCTGCTTGTGCCTGGGGACGATCATCATGCACTGGACTCCTGCTGGTGCCTGGGGACGGTCATCATGCACTGGACTCCTATTGGTGCCTGGGGACGGTCATCATGCACTGGACTCCTGCTGGTGCCTGGGGACGGTCATCATGCACTGGACTCCTGCTGGTGCCTGGGGACGGTCATCATGCACTGGACTCCTACTTGTGCCTGGGGACGGTCATCATGCACTGGACTCCTGCTGGTGCCTGGGGACGGTCATCATGCACTGGACTCCTGCAGGTGCCTGGGGACGGTCATCATGCACTGGACTCCTGCTGGTGCCTGGGGACGGTCATCATGCACTGGACTCCTGCTGGTGCCTGGGGACGGTCATCATGCACTGGACTCTTACTGGTGCCTGGGGACGGTCATCATGCACTGGACTCCTGCTGGTGCCTGGGGACGGTCATCATGCACTGGACTCCTGCTGGTGCCTGGGGACGGTCATCATGCACTGGACTCCTACTGGTGCCTGGGGACGGTCATCATGCACTGGACTCCTACTGGTGCCTTGGGACGGTCATCATGCACTGGACTCCTACTGGTGCCTGGGGACGGTCATCATGCACTGGACTCCTGCTGGTGCCTGGGGACGGTCATCATGCACTGGACTCCTGCTGGTGCCTGGGGACGGTCATCATGCACTGGACTCCTACTTGTGCCTGGGGACGGTCATCATGCACTGGACTCCTGCTGGTGCCTGGGGACGGACATCATGCACTCCACTCATGCATGAGCCTGGGGACGGTCATCATGCACTGGACTCCTGCTGGTGCCTGGGGACGGTCATCATGCACTGGACTCCTGCTGGTGCCTGGGGACGGTCATCATGCACTGGACTCTTACTGGTGCCTGGGGACGGTCATCATGCACTGGACTCCTGCTGGTGCCTGGGAACGGTCATCATGCACTGGACTCCTGCTGGTGCCTGGGGACGGTCATCATGCACTGGACTCCTACTGGTGCCTGGGGATGGTCATCATGCACTGGACTCCTACTGGTGCCTGGGGACGGTCATCATGCACTGGACTCCTACTGGTGCCTGGGGACGGTCATCATGCACTGGACTCCTGCTGGTGCCTGGGGACGGTCATCATGCACTGGACTCCTACTGGTGCCTGGGGACGGTCATCATGCACTGGACTCCTGCTTTTGCCTGGAGACGGTCATCATGCACTGGACTCCTGCTGGTGCCTGGGGACGGTCATCATGCACTGGACTCCTACTGGTGCCTGGGGACGGTCATCATGCACTGGACTCCTGCTGGTGCCTGGGGACGGTCATCATGCACTGGACTCCTGCTGGTGCCTGGGGACGGTCATCATGCACTGGACTCCTGCTGGTGCCTGGGGACGGTTATCATGCACTGGACTCCTGCTGGTCCCTGGGGACGGTCATCATGCACTGGACTCCTACTTGTGCCTGGGGACGGTCATCATGCACTGGACTCCTGCTGGTGCCTGGGGACGGTCATCACGCACTGGACTCCTGCAGGTGCCTGGGGACGGTCATCATGCACTGGACTCCTGCTGGTGCCTGGGGACGGTCATCATGCACTGGACTCCTGCTGGTGCCTGGGGACGGTCATCATGCACTATACTCCTGCTGGTGCCTGGGGACGGTCATCATGCACTGGACTCCTGCTGGTGAGTGGGGACGGTCATCATGCACTGGACTCCTGCTGGTGCCTGGGGACGGTCATCATGCACTTGACTCCTGCTGGTGCCTGGGGACGGTCATCATGCACTGGACTCCTGCTGGTGCCTGGGGACGGTCATCATGCACTGGACTCCTGCTGGTCCTGGGGACGGTCATCATGCACTGGACTCCTGCTGGTGCCTGGAGACGGTCATCATGCACTGGACTCCTGCTTGTGCCTGGGGACGGTCATCATGCACTGGACTCCTGCTGGTGCCTGGGGACGGTCATCATGCACTGGACTCCTGCTGGTGCCTGGGGACGGTCATCATGCACTGGACTCCTGCTGGTGCCTGGGGACGGTCATCATGCACTGGACTCCTGCTGGTGCCTGGAGACGGTCATCATGCACTGGACTCCTGCTGGTGCCTGGGGACGGTAAACAACTGGACTCCTGCTGGTGCCTGGGGACATGCACTGGACTCCTGCTGTTGGCTGGGGACGGTCATCATGCACTGGACTCCTGCTGGTGCCTGGGGACGGTCATCATGCACTGGACTCCTGCTGGTGCCTGGGGACGGTCATCATGCACTGGACTCCTGCTGGTGCCTGGGGACGGTCATCATGCACTGGACTCCTGCTGGTGCCTGGGGACGGTCATCATGCACTGGACTCCTGCTGGTGCCTGGGGACGGTCATCATGCACTGGACTCCTGCTGGTGCCTGGGGACGGTCATCATGCACTGGACTCCTGCTGGTGCCTGGGGACGGTCATCATGCACTGGACTCCTGCTGGTGCCTGGGGACGGTCATCATGCACTGGACTCCTGCTGGTGCCTGGGGACGGTCATCATGCACTGGACTCCTGCTGGTGCCTGGGGACGGTCATCATGCACTGGACTCCTGCTGGTGCCTGGGGACGGTCATCATGCACTGGACTCCTGCTGGTGCCTGGGGACGGTCATCATGCACTGGACTCCTGCTGGTGCCTGGGGACGGTCATCATGCACTGGACTCCTGCTGGTGCCTGGGGACGGTCATCATGCACTGGACTCCTGCTGGTGCCTGGGGACGGTCATCATGCACTGGACTCCTGCTGGTGCCTGGGGACGGTCATCATGCACTGGACTCCTGCTGGTGCCTGGGGACGGTCATCATGCACTGGACTCTTGCTGGTGCCTGGGGACGGTCATCATGCACTGGACTCCTGCTGGTGCTTGGGGACGGTCATCATGCACTGGACTCCTGCTGGTGCCTGGGGACGGTCATCATGCACTGGACTCCTGCTGGTGCCTGGGGACGCTGGTGCCTGGGGACATCATGCACTGGACTCACGGTCATCATGCACTGGACCCCTGCAGGTGCCTGGGGACGGTCATCATGCACTGGACTCCTGCTGGTGCCTGGGGACGGTCATCATGCACTGGACTCCTGCTGGTGCCTGGGGACGGTCATCATGCACTGGACTCCTGCTGGTGCCTGGGGACGGTCATCATGCACTGGACTCCTGCTGGTGCCTGGGGACGGTCATCATGCACTGGACTCCTGCTGGTGCTTGGGGACGGTCATCATGCACTGGACTCCTGCTGGTGCCTGGGGACGGTCTTCATGCACTGGACTCCTGCTGGTGCCTGGGGACGGTCATCATGCACTGGACTCCTGCTGGTGCCTGGGGACGGTCATCATGCACTGGACTCCTGCTGGTGCCTGGGGACGGTCATCATGCACTGGACTCCTGCTGGTGCCTGGGGACGGTCCTCATGCACTGGACTCCTGCTGGTGCCTGGGGACGGTCATCATGCACTGGACTCCTGCTGGTGCCTGGGGACGGTCAACATGCACTGGACTCCTGCTGGTGCCTGGGGACGGTCATCATGCACTGGACTCCTGCTGGTGCCTGGGGACGGTCATCATGCACTGGACTCCTGCTGGTGCCTGGGGACGGTCATCATGCACTGGACTCCTGCTGGTGCCTGGGGACGGTCATCATGCACTGGACACCTGCTGGTGCCTGGGGACGGTCATCATGCACTGGACTCCTGCTGGTGCCTGGGGACGGTCATCATGCACTGGACTCCTGCTGGTGCCTGGGGACGGTCATCATGCACTGGACTCCTGCTGGTGCCTGGGGACGGTCATCATGCACTCCTGCTGGTGCCTGGGGACGCTCAACAAGCACTGGACTCCTGCTGGTGCCTGGGGACGGTCATCATGCACTGGACTCCTGCTGGTGCCTGGGGACGGTAAACATGCACTGGACTCCTGCTGGTGCCTGGGGACGGTCATCATGCACTGGACTCCTGCTGGTGCCTGGGGACGGTCATCATGCACTGGACTCCTGCTGGTGCCTGGGGACGGTCATCATGCACTGGACTCCTGCTGGTGCCTGGGGACGGTCATCATGCACTGGACTCCTGCTGGTGCCTGGGGACGGTCATCATGCACTGGACTCCTGCTGGTGCCTGGGGACGGTCATCATGCACTGGACTCCTGCTGGTGCCTGGGGACGGTCATCATGCACTGGACTCCTGCTGGTGCCTGGGGACGGTCATCATGCACTGGACTCCTGCTGGTGCCTGGGGACGGTCATCATGCACTGGACTCCTGCTGGTGCCTGGGGACGGTCATCATGCACTGGACTCCTGCTGGTGCCTGGGGACGGTCATCATGCACTGGACTCCTGCTGGTGCCTGGGGACGGTCATCATGCACTGGACTCCTGCTGGTGCCTGGGGACGGTCATCATGCACTGGACTCCTGCTGGTGCCTGGGGACGGTCATCATGCACTGGACTCCTGCTGGTGCCTGGGGACGGTCATCATGCACTGGACTCCTGCTGGTGCTTGGGGACGGTCATCATGCACTGGACTCCTGCTGGTGCCTGGGGACGGTCATCATGCACTGGACTCCTGCTGCTGGGGACGGTGCACTGGGCTGGGGCCTGGGGACGGTCATCATGCACTGGACTCCTGCTGGTGCCTGGGGACGGTCATCATGCACTGGACTCCTGCTGGTGCCTGGGGACGGTCATCATGCACTGGACTCCTGCTGGTGCCTGGGGACGGTCATCATGCACTGGACTCCTGCTGGTGCTGGTGCCTGGGGACGGTCATCATGCACTGGACTCCTGCTGGTGCCTGGGGACGGTCATCATGCACTGGACTCCTGCTGGTGCCTGGGGACGGTCATCATGCACTGGACTCCTGCTGGTGCCTGGGGACGGTCATCATGCACTGGACTCCTGCTGGTGCCTGGGGACGGTCATCATGCACTGGACTCCTGCTGGTGCCTGGGGACGGTCATCATGCACTGGACTCCTGCTGGTGCCTGGGGACGGTCATCATGCACTGGACTCCTGCTGGTGCCTGGGGACGGTCATCATGCACTGGACTCCTGCTGGTGCCTGGGGACGGTCATCATGCACTGGACTCCTGCTGGTGCCTGGGGACGGTCATCATGCACTGGACTCCTGCTGGTGCCTGGGGACGGTCATCATGCACTGGACTCCTGCTGGTGCCTGGGGACGGTCATCATGCACTGGACTCCTGCTGGTGCCTGGGGACGGTCATCATGCACTGGACTCCTGCTGGTGCCTGGGGACGGTCACATGCACTGGACTCCTGCTGGTGCCTGGGGACGGTCATCATGCACTGGACTCCTGCTGGTGCCTGGGGACGGTCATCATGCACTGGACTCCTGCTGGTGCCTGGGGACGGTCATCATGCACTGGACTCCTGCTGGTGCCTGGGGACGGTCATCATGCACTGGACTCCTGCTGGTGCCTGGGGACGGTCATCATGCACTGGACTCCTGCTGGTGCCTGGGGACGGTCATCATGCACTGGACTCCTGCTGGTGCCTGGGGACGGTCATCATGCACTGGACTCCTGCTGGTGCCTGGGGACGGTCATCATGCACTGGACTCCTGCTGGTGCCTGGGGACGGTCATCATGCACTGGACTCCTGCTGGTGCCTGGGGACGGTCATCATGCACTGGACTCCTGCTGGTGCCTGGGGACGGTCATCATGCACTGGACTCCTGCTGGTGCCTGGGGACGGTCATCATGCACTGGACTCCTGCTGGTGCCTGGGGACGGTCATCATGCACTGGACTCCTGCTGGTGCCTGGGGACGGTCATCATGCACTGGACTCCTGCTGGTGCCTGGGGACGGTCATCATGCACTGGACTCCTGCTGGTGCCTGGGGACGGTCATCATGCACTGGACTCCTGCTGGTGCCTGGGGACGGTCATCATGCACTGGACTCCTGCTGGTGCCTGGGGACGGTCATCATGCACTGGACTCCTGCTGGTGCCTGGGGACGGTCATCATGCACTGGACTCCTGCTGGTGCCTGGGGACGGTCATCATGCACTGGACTCCTGCTGGTGCCTGGGGACGGTCATCATGCACTGGACTCCTGCTGGTGCCTGGGGACGGTCATCATGCACTGGACTCCTGCTGGTGCCTGGGGACGGTCATCATGCACTGGACTCCTGCTGGTGCCTGGGGACGGTCATCATGCACTGGACTCCTGCTGGTGCCTGGGGACGGTCATCATGCACTGGACTCCTGCTGGTGCCTGGGGACGGTCATCATGCACTGGACTCCTGCTGGTGCCTGGGGACGGTCATCATGCACTGGACTCCTGCTGGTGCCTGGGGACGGTCATCATGCACTGGACTCCTGCTGGTGCCTGGGGACGGTCATCATGCACTGGACTCCTGCTGGTGCCTGGGGACGGTCATCATGCACTGGACTCCTGCTGGTGCCTGGGGACGGTCATCATGCACTGGACTCCTGCTGGTGCCTGGGGACGGTCATCATGCACTGGACTCCTGCTGGTGCCTGGGGACGGTCCTCATGCACTGGACTCCTGCTGGTGCCTGGGGACGGTCATCATGCACTGGACTCCTGCTGGTGCCTGGGGACGGTCATCATGCACTGGACTCCTGCTGGTGCCTGGGGACGGTCATCATGCACTGGACTCCTGCTGGTGCCTGGGGACGGTCATCATGCACTGGACTCCTGCTGGTGCCTGGGGACGGTCATCATGCACTGGACTCCTGGTGGTGCCTGGGGACGGTCATCATGCACTGGACTCCTGCTGGTGCCTGGGGACGGTCATCATGCACTGGACTCCTGCTGGTGCCTGGGGACGGTCATCATGCACTGGACTCCTGCTGGTGCCTGGGGACGGTCATCATGCACTGGACTCCTGCTGGTGCCTGGGGACGGTCATCATGCACTGGACTCCTGCTGGTGCCTGGGGACGGTCATCATGCACTGGACTCCTGCTGGTGCCTGGGGACGGTCATCATGCACTGGACTCCTGCTGGTGCCTGGGGACGGTCATCATGCACTGGACTCCTGCTGGTGCCTGGGAACGGTCATCATGCACTGGACTCCTGCTGGTGCCTGGGGACGGTCATCATGCACTGGACTCCTGCTGGTGCCTGGGGACGGTCATCATGCACTGGACTCCTGCTGGTGCCTGGGGACGGTCATCATGCACTGGACTCCTGCTGGTGCCTGGGGACGGTCATCATGCACTGGACTCCTGCTGGCGCCCGGGGACGGTCATCATGCACTGGACCCCTGCTGGTGCCTGGGGACGGTCATCATGCACTGGACTCCTGCTGGTGCCTGGGGACGGTCATCATGCACTGGACTCCTGCTGGTGCCTGGGGACGGTCATCATGCACTGGACTCCTGCTGGTGCCTGGGGACGGTCATCATGCACTGGACTCCTGCTGGTGCCTGGGGACGGTCATCATGCACTGGACTCCTGCTGGTGCCTGGGGACGGTCATCATGCACTGGACTCCTGCTGGTGCCTGGGGACGGTCATCATGCACTGGACTCCTGCTGGTGCCTGGGGACGGTCATCATGCACTGGACTCCTGCTGGTGCCTGGGGACGGTCATCATGCACTGGACTCCTGCTGGTGCCTGGGGACGGTCATCATGCACTGGACTCCTGCTGGTGCCTGGGGACGGTCATCATGCACTGGACTCCTGCTGGTGCCTGGGGACGGTAATCATGCACTGGACTCCTGCTGGTGCCTGGGGACGGTCATCATGCACTGGACTCCTGCTGGTGCCTGGGGACGGTCATCATGCACTGGACTCCTGCTGGTGCCTGGGGACGGTCATCATGCACTGGACTCCTGCTGGTGCCTGGGGGACGGTCATCATGCACTGGACTCCTGCTGGTGCCTGGGGACGGTCATCATGCACTGGACTCCTGCTGGTGCTTGGGGACGGTCATCATGCACTGGACTCCTGCTGGTGCCTGGGGACGGTCATCATGCACTGGACTCCTGCTGGTGCCTGGGGACGGTCATCATGCACTGGACTCCTGCTGGTGCCTGGGGACGGTCATCATGCACTGGACTCCTGCTGGTGCCTGGGGACGGTCATCATGCACTGGACTCCTGCTGGTGCCTGGGGACGGTCATCATGCACTGGACTCCTGCTGGTGCCTGGGGACGGTCATCATGCACTGGACTCCTGCTGGTGCCTGGGGACGGTCATCATGCACTGGACTCCTGCTGGTGCCTGGGAACGGTCATCATGCACTGGACTCCTGCTGGTGCCTGGGGACGGTCATCATGCACTGGACTCCTGCTGGTGCCTGGGGACGGTCATCATGCACTGGACTCCTGCTGGTGCCTGGGGACGGTCATCATGCACTGGACTCCTGCTGGTGCCTGGGGACGGTCATCATGCACTGGACTCCTGCTGGTGCCTGGGGACGGTCATCATGCACTGGACTCCTGCTGGTGCCTGGGGACGGTCATCATGCACTGGACTCCTGCTGGTGCCTGGGGACGGTCATCATGCACTGGACTCCTGCTGGTGCCTGGGGACGGTCATCATGCACTGGACTCCTGCTGGTGCCTGGGGACGGTCATCATGCACTGGACTCCTACTGGTGCCTGGGGACGGTCATCATGCACTGGACTCCTGCTGGTGCCTGGGGACGGTCATCATGCACTGGACTCCTGCTGGTGCCTGGGGACGGTCATCATGCACTGGACTCCTGCTGGTGCCTGGGGGACGGTCATCATGCACTGGACTCCTGCTGGTGCCTGGGGACGGTCATCATGCACTGGACTCCTGCTGGTGCCTGGACTCCTTCTGGTGCCTGGGAACGGTCATCATGCACTGGACTCCTGCTGGTGCCTGGGGACGGTCATCATGCACTGGACTCCTGCTGGTGCCTGGGAACGGTCATCATGCACTGGACTCCTGCTGGTGCCTCATCATGGGACTCCTGCTGGTGCCTGGGGACGGTCATCATGCACTGGACTCCTGCTGGTGCCTGGCGACGGTCATCATGCACTGGACTCCTGCTGGTGCGTGGGGACGGTCATCATGCACTGGACTCCTGCTGGGGACGGTCATCATGCACTGGACTCCTGTTGGTGCCTGGGGACGGTCACGGTCATCATGCACTGGACTCACGGTCATCATGCACTGGACTCCTGCTGGTGCCTGGGGACGTTCATCATGCACTGGACTCCTGCTGGTGCCTGGGGACGGTCATCATGCACTGGACTCCTGCTGGTGCCTGGGGACGGTCATCATGCACTGGACTCCTGCTGGTGCCTGGGGACGGTCATCATGCACTGGACTCCTGCTGGTGCCTGGGGACGTTCATCATGCACTGGACTCCTGCTGGTGCCTGGGAACGGTCACATGGTCATCATCATGCACTGGACTCCTGCTGGTGCCTGGGGACGGTCATCATGCACTGGACTCCTGCTGGTGCCTGGGGACGGTCATCATGCACTGGACTCCTGCTGGTGCCTGGGGACGGTCATCATGCACTGGACTCCTTCTGGTGCCTGGGGACGGTCATCATGCACTGGACTCCTGCTGGTGCCTGGGGACGGTCATCATGCACTGGACTCCTGCTGGTGCCTGGGGACGGTCATCATGCACTGGACTCCTGCTGGTGCCTGGGGACGGTCATCATGCACTGGACTCCTGCTGGTGCCTGGGGACGGTCATCATGCACTGGACTCCTGCTGGTGCCTGGGGACGGTCATCATGCACTGGACTCCTGCTGGTGCCTGGGGACGGTCATCATGCACTGGACTCCTGCTGGTGCCTGGGGACGGTCATCATGCACTGGACTCCTGCTGGTGCCTGGGGACGGTCATCATGCACTGGACTCCTGCTGGTGCCTGGGGACGGTCATCATGCACTGGACTCCTGCTGGTGCCTGGGGACGGTCATCATGCACTGGACTCCTGCTGGTGCCTGGGGACGGTCATCATGCACTGGACTCCTGCTGGTGCCTGGGGACGGTCATCATGCACTGGACTCCTGCTGGTGCCTGGGGACGGTCATCATGCACTGGACTCCTGCTGGTGCCTGGGGACGGTCATCATGCACTGGACTCCTGCTGGTGCCTGGGGACGGTCATCATGCACTGGACTCCTGCTGGTGCCCGGGGACGGTCAACATGCACTGGACTCCTGCTGGGGACGGTGCCTGGGGACGGTCATCATGCACTGGACTCCTGCTGGTGCCTGGGGACGGTCATCATGCACTGGACTCCTGCTGGTGCCTGGGGACGGTCATCATGCACTGGACTCCTGCTGGTGCCTGGGGACGGTCATCATGCACTGGACTCCTACTGGTGCCTGGGGACGGTCATCATACACTGGACTCCTGCTGGTGCCTGGGGACGGTCATCATGCACTGGACTCCTGCTGGTGCCTGGGGACGGTCATCATGCACTGGACTCCTGCTGGTGCCTGGGGACGGTCATCATGCACTGGACTCCTACTGGTGCCTGGGGACGGTCATCATGCACTGGACTCCTGCTGGTGCCTGGGGACGGTCATCATGCACTGGACTCCTGCTGGTGCCTGGGGACGGTCATCATGCACTGGGACTCCTGCTGGTGCCCGGGGACGGTCAACATGCACTGGACTCCTGCTGGGGACGGTGCCTGGACTCCTGCTGGTGCCTGGGGACGGTCATCATGCACTGGACTCCTGCTGGTGCCTGGGGACGGTCATCATGCACTGGACTCCTGCTGGTGCCTGGGGACGGTCATCATGCACTGGACTCCTGCTGGTGCCTGGGGACGGTCATCATGCACTGGACTCCTACTGGTGCCTGGGGACGGTCATCATACACTGGACTCCTGCTGGTGCCTGGGGACGGTCATCATGCACTGGACTCCTGCTGGTGCCTGGGGACGGTCATCATGCACTGGACTCCTGCTGGTGCCTGGGGACGGTCATCATGCACTGGACTCCTGCTGGTGCCTGGGGACGGTCATCAGGCACTGGACTCCTGCTGGTGCGTGGGGGACGGTTATCATGCACTGGACTCCTGCTGGTGCCTGGGGACGGTCATCATGCACTGGACTCCTGCTGGTGCCTGGGGACGGTCATCATGCACTGGACTCTTACTGGTGCCTGGGGACGGTCATCATGCACTGGACTCCTGCTGGTGCCTGGGGACGGTCATCATGCACTGGACTCCTGCTGGTGCCTGGGGACGGTCATCATGCACTGGACTCCTACTGGTGCCTGGGGGACGGTCATCATGCACTGGACTCCTGCTGGTGCCTG
Organism: Cherax quadricarinatus; assembly: GCF_038502225.1. NCBI lineage: Eukaryota > Metazoa > Arthropoda > Malacostraca > Decapoda > Parastacidae > Cherax > Cherax quadricarinatus. Next base: position 39,808,191 of record NC_091297.1, on the reverse strand, counting down.
GGGACGGTCATCATGCACTGGACTCCTGCTGGTGCCTGGGGACGGTCATCATGCACTGGACTCCTGCTGGTGCCTGGGGACGGTCATCATGCACTGGACTCCTGCTGGTGCCTGGGGACGGTCATCATGCACTGGACTCCTGCTGGTGCCTGGGGACGGTCATCATGCACTGGACTCCTACTGGTGCCTGGGGACGGTCATCATGCACTGGACTCCTACTGGTGCCTGGGGACGGTCATCATGCACTGGACTCCTGCTGGTGCCTGGGGACGGTCATCATGCACTGGGGTGCCTGGGGACGGTCATCATGCACTGGACTCCTGCTGGTGCCTGGGGACGGTCATCATGCTCCTGCTGGTGCCTCATCATGGACTCCTGCTGGTGCCTGGGGACGGTGGACTCCTGCTGGTGCCTGGGGACGGTCATCATGCACTGGACTCCTGCTGGTGCCTGGGGACGGTCATCATGCACTGGACTCCTACTGGTGCCTGGGGACGGTCATCATGCACTGGACTCCTGCTGGTGCCTGGGGACGGTCATCATGCACTGGACTCCTGCTGGTGCCTGGGGACGGTCATCATGCACTGGACTCCTGCTGGTGCCTGGGGACGGTCATCATGCACTGGACTCCTGCTGGTGCCTGGGGCCTGGGGACGGTCATCATGCACTGGACTCCTACTGGTGCCTGGGGACGGTCATCATGCACTGGACTCCTGCTGGTGCCTGGGGACGGTCATCATGCACTGGACTCCTGCTGGTGCCTGGGGACGGTTATCATGCACTGGACTCCTGCTGGTGCCTGGGGACGGTCATCATGCACTGGACTCCTGCTGGTGCCTGGGGACGGTCATCATGCACTGGACTCCTGCTGGTGCCTGGGGACGGTCAACATGCACTGGACTCCTGCTGGTGCCTGGGGACGGTCATCATGCACTGGACTCCTGCTGGTGCCTGGGGACGGTCATCATGCACTGGACTCCTGCTGGTGCCTGGGGACGGTCATCATACACTGGCAGCGGGTGCGATGATCTCCTTGTCTTCTTTTTCATGTTCTCTCACATTTCACGCGCCTGCTCTTGTTGCATCAGTATTAAACATGGTGATATTACACAATGAGGCCATTTAAGAGAATAAATTTCAAATCTTCTCTCTCTCTCTCTCTCTCTCTCTCTCTCTCTCTCTCTCTCTCTCTCTCTCTCTCTCTCTCTCTCTCTCTCTCTCTCTCTCTCTCTCTCTCTCTCTCTCTCTCTCTCTGTCTCTCTCTCTCTCTCTCTCTCTCTCTCTTCCTCTCTCTCTCTCTCTCCTTCCCTCCCTCTCTCTCTCCCTCACTCTCCCTCTCCCTCTCTCACCCACTCCCTCTCCCTCTCTCTCTCTCTCTCTCTCTGTCTCTCTCTCTGTCTCTCTCTCTGTCTCTCTCTCTCTCTCTCTCTCTCTCTCTCTCTCTCTCTCTCTCTCTCTCTCTCTCTCTCTCTCTCTCTCTCTCTCTCTCTCTCTCTGTCTCTGTCTCTGTCTCTGTCTCTCTCTCTCTCTCTCTCTCTCTCTCTCTCTCTCTCTCTCCTCTCTCTCTCTATCTCTCCCTCTCTTTCTCCCTCTGTCTCTCTCTCTCTCTCTCTCTCTCTCTCTCTCTCTCTCTCTCTCTCTCTCTCTCTCTCTCTCTCTCTCTCTCTCTCTCTCTCTCTCTCGCACCTTTCACTCACACAAATCATTCATTGCACTACCATTCACTTACCCAAAACTTTCACCATATTTTGTGAAGATAGGATCCAGTCCTGCAAACCCGCAGATTATGTGTAATGACATCAAATATTAGGCGCATGACGATTTCAGGGGTCAACATGATGATGATGATGATGATGATGATTGCAGTAACTCTCAGAACATAAATGATAATGGAATCCGAAGCCATAATAATTTACCAATAAAAATGTGTTTATCATGACCACAAACTGTAAAATGTATAAGGTAATGCCTGATAATCCATGGCATTATCACCTATTACCTTATGAATTGATATTCGCTGCACGTGAAATGCTTTATAAGGAAGATGAAATCAGATGGTGTGGAAGCGATGCTGAAAATACACGACCCTTCTCCATACAGGGAACATCTCGGGATGCATATCAACTGCTGATTTTTCAGCCGTCTGTTACCCATAAACCTCACGTAAAAGGGAGAAATCTCGACAATCGGCGATGCAGAATACGATGGAACAGAGTGATAGGAAAAAAGCTGAGAAATGAAAAGTGGACGGAAGGAAGAGAGACAGGAAAAGGAGTTGGATGAAATAAATAAAGAAGTAAGAAATGAAGACTGATGCGTAGGCGTGTGAGATGGAAAGGTATGAGCAAGAATAGGAGGAAAAGATAAATAAAAAATCTGTAATATTGAGGCTTAGGAAAAGATATAAAATAGATGAGAAGGCGACAGATAACACGATGGTAAAATAAAATTACATTAAAAAAGACGCACAAAAATAATATATATATATTTACCTTATATATACATATATATATATCATATATATATATATATATATATATATATATATATATATATATATATATATATATATATATATATATATACATATATATATATATATATATATATATATATATATATATATATATATATATATATATATATATATATATATATATATATATATATATATATATATATATATATATATATATATATATATATATATATATGAAAAAAACAAGGGAGAGTAATTAAGACGAACGTCACAACGTTAATAATTATGCATAGCATGATAACCTGAAGATCGGATTCAAAATATGCAAGCTGCTGTGTTATTTTTAAGCCGTTCGAAATTTAAAAATAAAATTGAATGAGTGAGAGTGAGACAGCGGGTAGTGAGGTCTGTATGTATGTCTTTCTGTGGGTGTAGCAGCAGCAGCAACAATAAAGTTGACACGCGACTTCACAGGGTGAGTATCCGCCATACTGGCAGTCAAGCATGTGACAGTGATAATGTATTTACGTCTCTCAATTCACGATAAAACAGTGTTTATTCGAGGGATTTTGAGATGCTGCTGCTGTGCTATGGGTTGTTCGCACGTCGAGGAAGAGCGTCGGGAAAGTGGCCAGCAGACATCATGAGAAGCAAGTGGGTGCCAACATACTACACACGTTAATGAAATAAAGATTTTGAATCAGGTAAGCTATTGATAATTATATTTCCAATAAAACAACGTTTTTATTTTCAGTTACAGTAGACAATAACTAAGCAGTTTATTTTTTAAAATACCTATATAAATAGTTCTATCGTATTTTAACTTGTGATTAAAAGCATTTGTGTACAATTACCTACTTGAGTGATACCAGAGATCCTGAATTCCCATACATTAATGAGGTGATCGACACCATGCCCAGCCCTTGTAGGGTAGGGTAGGTGCCTGAGCCAGAGCCAGAGCTTGCAGCTCACAACACTCATTCCTGGCGGGGATGACAGACCAGAGAGGCCTAGCTTCTCCCTACGAGCCCCGTGAGGGCGGGGAATGTGGCTAGGCCTGGGGACAGTTGGTCCCAACGATGAGGGGGAACTTGTACCTCCTCCCACGGGAGACTTAGGTCTCAGACCCTCCCTAGACAGGGAGCCAAGGCCGGGCCACCACTTGGAAAAGGCCCGGGCCGGGAGAATACCCGCGAATCTTTAATAATAATAAATTAATGAGTTGGGTTCCTACCCAAGTTGAGGGAATGACTTACCTGAAGCAAACGATATAAATTTTATAATAATGTTGGTAGAATTACCGACGATATGTTATGCAAAAGGACTCAAGTGTAACTAATGTGATATTTTGTGGCAACATTTCGCTCTCCAGGGGTGACAAAGAACCTGGAGAGCGAAACATTGCCACAGTAAAATGTCACATTAGTTGCATTTGTGTCTTTTTTCCTAAAATATAAATTTTATGTATGTGAGATGTGTTACGCTGAATGTTTGTGTTGCTTTGTCCAGTCGTTCTTTGAACTCGATATTTATAGCATTTTTATCATATTTTATTTATATTAATTATTCCTAGCATTCCTAGGAAACTTGTTTATTGCGTCAATATAAACATATATAAATTCATAAAGATCGAAATATTCAAAATAATACTCATAATATAACCCATAAATACATAAGTAAGAAATGCATAAATACAATAATGACGTATATTCGGGCGTGTCAGTAACATACCATGGAATCGTTCATCCAGTCAGGTTCGGAAATATTTAAAGCTGTCACTGTTTCTGTACGCATTTGTCATCTTTCCAGCGTAAGATGAAGGAGTTTTCCATCAGGTGGATATATATGTCATTGGATATATATGCCCTGAATCTCTTCGGATAGTTCCGTGTGTATAAACAAAGCCAGAGGCGCTGTGTGCGGGTCAGATACACATACAAATACCACAGTCTGAGTATATCTCGTAAATTGTTGTCTCAGATGCCTTGTGTAATCGGTGGCCTAAATGCGACTTCTTGGCATGTGTGTCCCACACATTACGGATGGCTAGTGAATTCAGATGGCGTGCATGACCGGCAAAATGGAGGATACTTTTCTTCAAGTCATCTGACTACGATCTCTATAACAGCGTAACAGCAGTAGCAACAGCAAAAGCATCAGAAACTACAGCAGAATCAGCAGTAGCTGCTGCTGCTCCTGTTGATGCTGTTGCTGCCGTTGCTTATATGGAAATGGGATCGTAATAACAATATTGCAAAAAAAATCACGCTCTGATTTGTTTGCCGTCTTGTTACTACGATTTCGTGAGTCATGATAGCGGCATTGAGGGGACTTGAGCTAGAGTAAACCACATCCCTACTGGTATAAGATTCGTCTTCAGAATTCTACATTAGTAATCACTGTGGTGGCCTATGCTATGATAACCTCTCTGTGTTGTATAGAAATATACACAGTTGGATGAATATTGTAAGTTCGGTATGGTCCAGAGGAGAACCCA
>NC_091297.1:39758215-39800715 GCF_038502225.1 Cherax quadricarinatus | reverse complement strand
GTTACCTAAACGTATATTTAACCACACGTAAAAGAATTAATAAAACGGTTGTGACACGTTTGGCGACGCTGTGGCTGAGTAACCAGGGAGCGTTCAAGTCTGCATGAATATCACCGAGAGCGAGAGAATGTGTTGCAAAGTCAGACCTCGACAATCAGCAATGCAGGACACGATAGACCGAGAGTGGTAGGAGCAAGAGGAGGAAGAAGAAGAGGAGGCGGAAAAGGCGGAGGTGGAGGAGGAGGAGGAGGAGGAGAAAAAGGATAAAGCGAAGGAAAATGAAAGGAGGAAGAAACAAAGAACAAAAGGGAAGAAGGAATAGGGGAAAGAGGTGGAAATGGAAGAAGAGGAACGAGAAAGGAAAAGTACATCTTACATGAAAAAGGAAAAATCACAAGGATGAGGGTGACAGACAAAAATAAGGACAAAGTATAATGACTAGAAAGAAAACGCAGTCAGGAACATCAAATAATAGAAGAGGTAGCGACCATTTACTTTATTAATAAATAATGCTTGATACATCAACAGTGTGCAGTTACCCGATTCTCTGTGCAAGCTATGTTGTGGCAACAAAAGCCAGCTATATTTTCATGTCACGTTCCTTCACGCAGGATGGGTTTAATACATCTACTGATAAAATCCATGGAACTATGATGACATCGCCACGTGTTCTGAAATGGTTCAGTAGCTGCAGAAACCTCACGTGGTTCATTCCAACTGAGCTGGAGTTACTACCGCCTCTCGCAGTGCGCTGTCTTGCACGGAAAAACAAAAGAAGTTTGTGAAGGCAGTTTCATTATCACTGCTTGTGCGATTTTATTTTAAAGTTGTTTCCCACCGAGGCAGGGTGACCCAAAAATTAAAAAAAAAATAAAAATATTCATCATCGGTCAGCACTTTCACCCTCATTCATACATTATCACTGTTTTTGCAGTGGCGTTCAAATACGACCGTTTATATGTCACTCCTACAGCAAATATCCCAAACCCCTTCTTTAAATTGCAGGCATTGCACTCCCTACCTCTAGGACTCAAATCTGGCTAACCGGTTTCCCTGAATCCCTTCACAAAATATTATCGAAGCCCTTTCCACACAAAACCTCCTTTACCCCCTCCCTCTAACCTTTCCTAGAACGACTCCTACTCCGCCTTCCACTACTGATTTATATGTTCTCCAAGTCATTCTTCTTTGTTCCAGAATCTCTAAATGGCCAAACAACCTTAACAACCCCTCTTCAGACTAATACTTTTAGTAACTCCACACCTCCTCCCATTTTCTACACTATGAATTCTCTTCATAATATTTACACCACACATTGCCCTTAGACACGACATCTCCACGCCTTCAGCCTCCTCTTTGCTGCAGCATTTACAATCCATGCTTCACGCCCATATAAGAGTGTTGTACCACTATACTCTCGTACATTCCTTTCCTTGCCTCCATTGATAACGTTTTTTGTCTGTTCAGATACCTCAAAGCACCACTCACCTTTTTTCTTCAATAATTCCATGGTTAATCTCATCCTTCATCCTTCATCTGCTGACAAGTCAACTCCCAAATATCTAAACATATTCACTTCCTCCATACTCCCTCTCTGCAATGCGATATCCAATTATTCTTTACCTGAATTGTTCGATACCATCACCTTACTCTTATCTATGTTCACTATCAACTTTCTACCTTTACACACCCTCCCAAACTCGTTAACTAACCTTTGCAACTTTTCTTTAGAATCTCCCAAAAGCACAGTATCATCAGCAAAAAGTAATTGCGCCACCTCCCATTTTAATTTAATTTCACCCCTCACCCCAATACCCTAGCATTTACTTCTTTTACAACCCCATCTACAGATATGTTAAAAAACCATGGTGACATTACACATCCTGTCTAAAGTCTACTTTTAATGGGAAGTAATCTCCCTCTCTCCTACACATCCTAACCCGAGCCTCACTATCCTCATAAAGGCTCTCTGCAGCATTTAGTAACTTACTACTTATTCCACACATTTGCAACATCTGCCACATTGCTCTCCTATCCACCCAATTATATTCCTTTTCTAAATCCATAAACACAATGAAAATTTCCTTACCTTTATCCAAATAATGTTCACTTATATGCTTCAATGTAAACATTTGATCTACACACACACACACACACACACACATATATATATATATATATATATATATATATATATATATATATATATATATATATATATATATATATATATATATAAATATATATATATATATATATATGTCGTGCCGAATATGTAAAACTGGTCAATTAGCAAGAACTAATTTAAAATTAAGTCCTTTCTAAAATTTTCTCTTATACGTTTAAAGACAGATTTTTTTCATTAATGTTGATGTAAAAAATTATAATTTTGCACCGAAAGGAACTTAGAAAACTTACCTAACCTTATTATAACAAGAACAATTTATTTTAGCCTAACCCAACTAAATATATTTTAGATTTGTTTACAATAATTTAATACTAAACAAACACAGTGAAATATATTTTTTTCGTTAGGTTCAGAATGATTTTGGCGAAATTATTGCATACACAAATTTTCACTTGTCCTATATGGCAAGATGAGCGTTGGTATTTAAGCCAAGATCGCAAGTTCTGCCTATTCGGCACGACACATATATATATATATATATATATATATATATATATATATATGTTGTGCCGAATATGTAAAACTGGTCAATTAGCAAGAACTCATTTAAAATTAAGTCCTTTCTAAAATTTTCTCTTATACGTTTAAAGATATATTTTTTTCATTAATGTTGATGTAAAAATTTATAATTTTGCTCCAAAAGGAACTTAGAAAACTTACCTAACCTTATTATAACAAGAACAATTTATTTTAGCCTAACCCAACTAAATATATTTTAGATTTGGTTACAATAATTTAATACTAAACAAACACAGTGAAATGTATTTTTTTCGATAGGTTAATAATGATTCTGGCGAAATTGTTGCATACACAAATTTTCCCTTGTCCTATATGGCAAGGTGAGCGTTGTTATTTAAGCCAAGATCGCAAGTTCTGCCTATTCGGCACGACATATATATAAATATATATATATATTATATATATATATATATATATATATATATATATATATATATATATATATACATATATATATATATATATATATATATATATATATATATATATATATATATATATATATATATATATATATATATATATATAAATAATTTAGCATATGAGAAGTTTTTATAAAGTAGAAGTGATGCAAGGAGGGAAGAGTATATGGAGAAAAAGAGAGAGGATAAGAGAGTGGTGAAGCAAAGTAAAAAGAGAGCAAATGAGAGAGTGGGTGAGATGTTATCAACAAATTTTGTTGAAAATAAGAAAAAGTTTTGGAGTGAGTTTAACAAGTTAAGGAAGCCTAGAGAACAAATGGATTTGTCAGTTAAAAATAGAAGAGGAGAGTTATTAAATGGAGAGTTAGAGATATTGGGAAGATGGAGGGAATATTTTGAGGAATTGTTAAATGTTGATGAAGATAGGGAAGCTGTGATTTCGTGTATAGGACAAGGAGGAATAACATCTTGTAGGAGTGAGGAAGAGCCAGTTGTGAGTGTGGGGGAAGTTCGTGAGGCAGTAGGTAAAATGAAAGTGGGTAAGGCAGCCGGGATTGATGGGATAAAGATAGAAATGTTAAAAGCAGGTGGGGATATAGTTTTGGAGTGGTTGGTGCAATTATTTAATAAATGTATGGAAGAGGGTAAGGTACCTAGGGATTGGCAGAGAGCATGCATAGTTCCTTTGTATAAAGGCAAAGGGGACAAAAGAGAGTGCAAAAATTATAGGGGGATAAGTCTGTTGAGTATACCTGGTAAAGTGTATGGTAGAGTTATTATTGAAAGAATTAAGAGTAAGACGGAGAATAGGATAGCAGATGAACAAGGAGGCTTTAGGAAAGGTAAGGGGTGTGTGGACCAGGTGTTTACAGTGAAACATATAAGTGAACAGTATTTAGATAAGGCTAAAGAGGTCTTTGTGGCATTTATGGATTTGGAAAAGGCGTATGACAGGGTGGATAGGGGGGCAAAGTGGCAGATGTTGTAGGTGTATGGTGTAGGAGGTAGGTTACTGAAAGCAGTGAAGAGTTATTACGAGGATAGTGAGGCTCAAGTTAGAGTATGTAGGAAAGAGGGAAATTTATTTCCCAGTAAAAGTAGGCCTTAGACAAGGATGTGTGATGTCACCGTGGTTGTTTAATATATTTATAGATGGGGTTGTAAGAGAAGTAAATGCGAGGGTCTTGGTAAAAGGCGTCGAGTTAAAAGATAAAGAATCACATATAAAGTGGGAGTTGTAACAGTTGCTCTTTGCTGATGACACTGTGCTCTTGGGAGATTCTGAAGAGAAGTTGCAGAGATTGGTGGATGAATTTGGTAGGGTGTGCAAAAGAAGAAAATTAAAAGTGAATACAGGAAAGAGTAAGGTTATGAGGATAACAAAAAGATTAGGTGATAAAAGATTGGATATCAGATTGGAGGGAGAGAGTATGGAGGAGGTGAATGTATTCAGATATTTGGGAGTTGACATGTCAGCGGATGGGTCTATGAAAGATGAGGTGAATCATGGAATTGATGAGAGGAAAAGGGTGAGTGGTGCACTAGGAGTCTGTGGAGACAAAGAACTTTGTCCTTGGAGGCAAAGAGAGGAATGTATGAGAGTATAGTTTTACCAATGCTCTTATATGGGTGTGAAGCATGGGTGATGAATGTTGCAGCAAGGAGAAGGCTGGAGGCAGTGAAGATGTCATGTTTGAGGGCAATGTGTTGTGTGAATATAATGCAGAGAATTCGTAGTTTGGAAGTTAGGAGGAGGTGCGGGATTACCAAAACTGTTGTCCAGAGGGCTGAGGAAGGGTTGTTGAGGTGGTTCGGACATGTAGAGAGAATGGAGCGAAACAGAGTGACTTCAAGAGTGTATCAGTCTGTAGTTTAAGGAAGGCGGGGGTAGGGGTCGGCCTAGGAAAGGTTGGAGGGAGGAGGTAAAGGAGGTTTTGTGTGCGAGGGGCTTGGACTTCCAGCAGGCATGCGTGAGCGTGTTTGATAGGAGTGAATGGAGACAAATGGTTTTTAATACTTGACGTGCTGTTGGAGTGTGAGCAAAGTAACATTCATGAAGGGGTTCAGGGAAACCGGCAGGCCGGACTTGAGTCCTGGAGATGGGAAGTACAGTGCCTGCACTCTGAAGGAGGGGGTGTTAATGTTGCAGTTTAAAAACTGTAGTATAAAGCACCCTTCTGGCAAGACAGTGATGGAGTGAATGATGGTGAAAGTTTTTCTTTTTCGGGCCACCCTGCCTTGGTGGGAATCGGCCAGTGTGATAATAAAAAAAATAATATATATATATATATATATACATATATATATATATATATATATATATATATAAATATAAACATATATATATATATATATATACAATGTATATGTATATATATATATATATATATATATGTATATATATATATATGTGTATATATATATATATATATTTACATATACATTATATATTATATATATATACATATATATATATATATATATATATATATATATATATATATATATATATATATATGTATATATATATATATATATATATATATATATATATATATATATATATATATGTCGTGCCGAATATGTAAAACTGGTCAGTTAGCAAGAACTCATTTAAAATTAAATCTTCTCTAAAATTTTCTCTTATACGTTCAAAGATATATTTTTTTCATTAATTTTAATGTAAAAATTTTTAATTTTTCTCCAGAAGAATCTTAGAAAACTTACCTAACCTTATTATAACAAAAAAAATTTATTTTAGCCTAACCCAACGAAATATATTTTATATTTGTTTAAAATAATTTAAAACTAAACAAACTCAGTGAAATATATTTTTTTTCGTTAGGTTTAGAATGATTTTGGCGAAATTATTGCATACACAAATTTTCGCTTGTCCTATATGGCAAGATGAGCGTTGCTATTTAATCCAAGATCGCAAGTTCTGCCTATTCGGCACGACATATATATATATATATATATATATATATATATATATATATATATATATATATATATATATATATATATATATATATATTAATATATAAGCAAGAGGCTAGTAACCCCTTCTCTTGTATATATTACTAAATTTGAAAGGAGAAACTTTCGTTTTTCCTTTTGGACCACCCCAACCTCGGTGGGATACGGCTGGTACGTTGAAAGAAGATGTATATATATATATATATATATATATATATATATATATATATATATATATATATATATATATATATATATATATATATATATATATATATATATATATATATATATATATATATATATATATATATGTAGACACATATATCGTCTTTCAACGTACATATAATTTACCAAGCTGCGGCAGGCCAGGATTCGACCTCACGAACATTGTCCTGCCTCATGAGACAACACAACATACGTGTCACCTTATCACTGAGCCAGCTGTTCTTCAAAGATTCCGCATCCAGCCAAGCTAGATGTTTTTCTCGTGATCCGAGGACACTCGTGGCAGCGGTATCTCAAGGATTAATTTCAGCCTCCTTCTGTTTGAATACCCGCCTCAACAACCAGTCTTCATAGCAATGAAATCACGAAACAAGTGATTCTGGATCATTTATCAAACTGCGGCAGGCCAGGATTCGACGCCATGAACATTCTCCCGCCTCACGAGACTACACAACATGTGTGTCACCTTACTACTGAGCCAGCGGTCCTTCAAAGATCACACATCCAGCCATACTAGATTTTTTCTCTTGATCCGAGGTCGCTCAAGGACCGCTGGCTCAGTGGTAATGTGACACGTATGTTGTGTTGTCTCATGAGGCTGGACAATGTTCGTGGGGTCGAATCCTGGCCATGCCAACCTCTAGAACTTGAATGGTCCAGATCATGCATACCATACTGGTCGAGCACCACATTGCCGCAAATAAACTTGTATTAAATATGAACATGGTCAGCATGCCCCCAGTGTAGTCGAATTCATCTACTACTACTGCCAGATTGCGTTTATGGTCTCGTCGAATTTCCTTGACCTGCTCGTTGTAGCCATTGGAGGAGGATAGGGATGATGGCAAGGCAATCTCAGAGACAGTAGGTACGTACTCACCTATTTGCCTGTTTGTGGTTACAGGTGTCGAGCCATAGCTCCTTGACCCGCCTGTTCACTGATTACTACTAGGTCCTCTCTCTTTCTCTCCCTGCTCCATGAGCTTCATCAAACCTCGTCTTAAAACTACGTATGGTTCCTGCCTCCACTACATCACTTGCCGGTCTATTCCACTTCCTGACAACACTATGACTAAAGAAATTCTTCCTAGCATTCCTTTGACCCATCTGAGCCTTCATCTTCCAATTGTGACCCCATATTTCACTGTCCCATCACTGGAACATCTTGTATCTGTCCACCTTGTCAATTCCTCGCAGTATTTTATATGTCGTTATCAAGTCTGCCCTAACCCTCTTGTCCTCCAGTGTCGTCAGGCCGATTTCCATTAACGTTTCTTTGTAGGACATTCTCCTTAGCCCTGAAACTAGTTTTGTTGCAGTCCTTCGCACTTTCTCTAATATCTTGACGTGCTTGACCAGGTGTGGGTTTCAAACTTGTGCTGCATACTCCAATATGAGCCGTGTACAGAATCTTGAACGATTCTTTACTGAAGTATTGGAATGCTATTCTCAGGTTTGCCAGGCGCCCATATGCTGCAGCAGTTATCTGGTTGATGTGTGCCTCTGGAGATGTGCTCGGTATTATACTCACCCCAAGATCTTTTCCTTGAGTGAGGTTTGCAGCCTTTGGCCACCTAGCCTATACTTTGTCTGCGGTCTTCTTTGCCCTTCCCCAATCTTCATTACTTTCCATTTGGCGAGGCTAAATTCGAGAAGCCAGTTGCTGGACCCTTCTTCCAGCCTGTCCAAGTCTCTTTATAGTCCTGCCCGATCCTCATCCGATTTAATTCTCCTCATTAACTTCACATCATCTGCAAACAGGGAGACTTCGGAGTCTATCCCTTCCGTCATGCAATTCACATATACCAAAAATTGCTCTGATCCTAGAATTGACCCCTTTTTAACCCCGCTCGTCATAGGCCCCCACTCTGACAAATCGTCGCGTACCATGACTCATTGTTGCCTCCCTGTCAGGTATTCTCTGATCCATTGCAGTGCCCTTCCTGCTATGTGTGCCTGATCCTCTAGCTTTTGCATTAACCTCTTGTGAGGAACTGTGTCAAAGGCCGCCTTCGTGCAGTCCAAGAAAATGCAGTCAATCCACCTCTCTCTCTCTCTCTCTCTCTCTCTCTCTCGTGTCTTGCTTCTGTTACCTTGTCATAAAACTCCAGTAGGTCTCTGACACAAAATTTTCCTTCCCTGAAACCGTGCTGGCTGTCGTTTATAATCTTGTTCCGTTCCAGGTGCTCCATCACTCTCCTCCTGATAATCTTCTCCGTGACTTTGGATACTATACACGTCAGTGACACAGGTCTGTAGTTTAGTGCCTCGTGTCTGTCTCCTGTCCTAAAAACGGGGACAACATTAGCCGTCTTTCATACCTCAGGTAGTTGCCCAGTTTCAATGGATGTGTTGAAAATTTTTTTTAGTGGCACACATAGCGTCTCTGGTCCCTCTCTAAGGACCCACGGTGAGATATTGTCCTGTCCCACTGCCTTTGAAGTATCAAGTTCACTTAGCAGCTTCTTTACCTCCTTCTTGGTTGTTTGTATTTCATCCAGCACTTGTTGGCATATCCCTTGTTGGTGTACCCTTTTAATCTGACTTTCTGTAGTCCTTTCTGTCTCCACTGAAAATACTTAAATCGTATGTTGAGCTACTCATATAATTCTTGGTCGTTTCTTGTGAGCTCTCCACCTTCTTTCCACAGCCTGATTACCTGGTTCTTGACTGTTGTCATCCTCCTGATGTGGCTATACAACAGCTTCAGGTCAGGCTTGACTTTCGATGCTATGTAGTTTTCGGACTGTCGTTGGGCCTCCCTCCTTATTTGTGCATACTCGTTTCTGGCTCTCTGACTAATCTCTTTATTTTCCTGGGTCCTTTTTCTTCTGTACTTTTTCCATTCTCTAGCGCACTTACTTTTTATCTCCCTGTTCCTTTGGGTAAACCAAGGGCTCGTTCTGATGTTCCCATTATTTCTGTTGCCCTTGGGAATAAACCTTTCTTCTGCCTCCTTGCATTTTGTTGTTACATAGTCCATCATTTCGTTTACTGATTTTCCCACCAATTCTCTTTCCCACTGAGCTTCCTGCAGGAAGTTCCTCGTGCCTGAGTAGTCCCCTCTTTTGTAGTTTGATTTTTCCCATCCTAATTCTGTTACCCTCTCCACTTGTAACTCTACTATGTATTCAAAGCTCAGAACCACATGATCACTAGCTCAGAGGGGCCTTTCATACGTGATGCCCTGATTGTCAGAGCTACTCAGGGTGAATACGGGGTCCAGTCTTGCTGAATCATCCTCACATCTCTCTCCGGTAGTGTCCCTAAGATTCTGATGCATGAGGTTTTTCAGTACCACACTCATCATCTTGGATCTCCATGTTTCATGACCCCCATGTGGCTCCAGGTTTTTCCAATCAGTCTCCTTGCGATTGAAATCACCCATAACTAGTAACTTTGCTCTACCCGTGTGAGCTCTTCTGACCATCTTAGCTAATGTATCTACCATTGCTCTGTTGCTCTCTTCATATTCTTCTCTTGGCCTCCTGCAGTTCTGTGGCAGGTTGTACATCACTGCAATGACTACCTTATCTCCCCCAGACTGAATTGTACCTACTGTGTAGCCCCTTTCGCCCATTTCGTTCATTCCATCCATTTCCTCAAATCCCCATTGGTTTTTAATGAGCAGTGCAACTCCTCCTTCCTCTCTGCTCCTTCTATCTCTCCTCAAGATCTGATATCCGGGTGGGAAGATTGCGTCTGTTATCATCCTGGTGAGTTTCGTGTCTTTCATACAACTCCTGACTTTTATTTGTTATTCCATCCACATTCGTATACCAAACTTTCAACTTCTTTTTTAAAACTGTGATCTGGGGAGAACGTTGGAGGTTGGGGTAGCAGGAGACCTGGCAAGGAACTATGGGGGGTTGCTGTGGGTATGTGTGTGTGTGTGTGTGTGTGTGTGTGTGTGTGTGTGTGTGTGTGTGTGTGTGTGTGTGTGTGTGTGTGTGTGTGTGTGTGTGTGTGTGTGTGTGTTTGTGTATTCACCTAATTGTGGTTGCAAGGGTCGATACTCAGCTGCTGGCCCCGCCTCTTCACTGATTGCTACTATGTCCTCTCTCTCCCTGCTCCATGGGCTTTATGATACCTCGTCTTAGAACTATGTATGGCGCCTGCCTCCACTACGTCACTTGCCAGACTATTCCACTTCCTGACAACTCTATGACCAAAGAAATACTTCCTAACATCTCTTTGACTCTTTATGTGTGTATATGTGTGTGTGCATTTCTGTATTCACTTGAGTGTGATTCAATCTGTATGCATCTGTATGTAAATGTCATTGTCTCAGGGTGGTGGTGTACGATCTCAGTTATGGATCTTCAGGTCGTGTACTCAAAATATTACACAGAGATTTTATTTATTTTTTTCATTGTACCTCTTCTTCAACACGTCATTGCCACCAACACCCAGCTTTCGACACTTCCACCAAGTCATCCACACCTTACTTCAACTCATCCTCCCTCTGCCATTCGTCGGTTGGTTAAGAGTAAATCCTTTCGAAGGTTATTAAGGCTGCAAGCAACCTGTTCACCAACAGTCATGAATATTTCCATCACTAAGTAAAGCCTCAGCGCAAACACTGAGGTATATACATCTCTCAATGTATACCTTCTGTCACTACTCTTCGTTTTCATTTCTTAGGTCAGTCATGTCTTAAGTCACTGGCCTGAGACATCTACGCCAACGAGCATCACTGTACCTCCTATACAGGAAATATACACAGAGAGTTGCATGAACATCACAGTATATGCACTGAGAATTGCATGAACATCATACAACTCTCATGCAACTTAGAGTTCCATGAACATCACGGTATATACACAGAGACTTTATCTTAATTCCTGTTTAGGGCTTAAAGGATTTTTGACAGTTAGCAAACATGTTAAACGTAGACTTAAGAGGCACATAAGTTCCCCCGTCTTCTAATAACATGTTCATTTTTCCACTATAATCTACCTTGTTAAGTTGTACCATGAATTAAGGAAAGATCCTAGATATCACCTTACGAAACAGACAAAACAAGTGCGATAGTAATTATGGGCAAGGTAGATTATAGTGGAAAAATTAACATGTTATAAAAAGATGGAGAAACTTACGTGCCCCTTAATGACCTTTCGTGTAGTCGATGGACTTGAAACCAAATTATCCAGCCACTCATGCTCAAATTGTAATTATTTGGACGTAATATTATAGCTTCTTTATACCTATTTACCCCTTACATTTTATGCAAATTTTTCATTATTATGTAGGAAGAACACAAATAAATCTTAGCTAATTTAATTAAATATTTTGATATGTAAATTACCTTCAGCGTAGGAAATACCTGTACTTCAGGTAAATGTAGATATATGCCTTACTGCATATATCTACATTTACGGAAAATACCAAAGTCGTCACCAGAATATAGTAATAAGAATAAGAATAATAATCTCTATCTCTTTCAGCTGATAGACAGACGATATCGCATCTACAATCAACTGCCAAGCGTGTTTCTACAAGCGCTCACTTCATTTTATGCATGTTGAATATTTTGCTGCATTTCCAGGTAGACTGTAGCCGGACGCAGGTTGAATATACAGCGCAGCTGTGAGCGATCTCTCTCTCACTCCTCCTCACTGTTACGTCTACAACCTCATCTTTTTACTTACCTTCTTTACCCACCTCCCCCAGCTCGCGATTCAGACACGTATATACACCGTGAGATGTATATATATATGTCTGAACCGTGCACGAGAGGTGTGTATTTCTCTGTACATAAACTATGAGGTGTGTATCTTAAATGTATATGCAGCAAGAGGTGTGGATCTTAAATATACACAGGGAGAAGTGTGTCTCCTAGTGTATATACACAGAGAATTTACTTTTTCTCTCCGCCCCCCCCCCCATTTTTTTTCCCTGACAATTTCTTCATTGCCTTACTGAATTCTTCCAGCTCAGACAGAGAGATTTTAACACTCTGCACATAACCCATCCTGCGTGATGGAATGTGGCGGAGAAAACGTATTTAGCTTCTGTTCCACTCTGCAGTTATCACATTCAGTAGAGTAGCAACTGATGCATCCAATTTTGCTAAGAAAAAAAAAAGAGGCGGCAAGGCAACAAAACCTTCCTAAGCTCATTGAGCTCAACATGAATCAAACTGCTCTCAAATATGATTATGATTGAAAGTATTATAGCAATTATCTTTGAATGTTTAATCAACATAAAGTCAAGAGGTTAGCAGACCATCCAGTCTGGATGATGAATACCGCTACCAGGTGGTCATCTGAAGCTTCTGTATCTTCCTAGGCTTTTAGTTCAGTTTTTATGCTTGGTTTTAATGTTTCATGAATGAAATTGAGTCGTTAAGGCTGCATATCATCTGTACACAAACATTCTTTAAGACTTAAGACAAAGATTTTAGTAAACTCTTAGTGCATGTACACTGAGATAAATCTGTGAGGTTGAAGGAGTGACTGCCTCATATTCTTTAGTCTTTCACTTATGTCCCGTCCCTATACAGTATTGATGAAGCCGCTGGATGGCTAAACGTCTACAATATAAAGAAACCCAGATGTTACACATCAACGCTGAGAGGTGCACCTGGTATGAGAGGAAGAGCTTACAAGGTGATTAGTGACATTGAAGTATTCATCAGCTCACAACGATTCCCGTCCGGTTATTCTCCTCTAACTTCTTTCATTAAGTAGGAGTTTCCACTCACATAACGTTCTACTCACTGGATTTTTGTGTTTTCATACCACTCTCCGTAAACTCTAGAGATTGTTGTCGGTGAAAATCCCAGGAGATCAGCAGTTTCTATCACCTACAAGATTCGCAGGGGTTAAAAATGTGCACGTTGAGTTAATGTGGAGTAGCTGGTTATGAGATTAAATTTACAGACATCTTTTTAGCTTATTCGGTATTTCTCTCTCTCTCTCTCTCTCTCTCTCTCTCTCTCTCTCTCTCTCTCTCTCTCTCTCTTTTTACACAGGGTTTGACAAGGTTAAGGATCCTAGCTTTCTTATTGGATGTTTATTTACAGGTTAAGGATTCCTAACTTTATTGGAAAGCTAAGAGCTGTTACCTACATCAGCTCATTTGAAAGCATCTTTATTGTTATGAGACATACAAGTAGGGAACATGATGAAGTTGGAGCCATCTGTGGGCCAGCATTTTCATTCGATCAACTGACTTTATCTCGTTGACATCATTATGCTGTACGAATGTGTTCCATACTTGAGTCATCCTGGGTATATACGATCTCAGATGGAGTGATGTTCTGGAGAAGGGTACAGCCAGAGTGAAGTTGCTGCTTTCTGCCCGTCTTGTGGCATAAAAACTTGTTTCACGCTGTCCTCGAAGTGGATCCAAGTGTGGTACTTTGACAATATTGGCCTTGTACATAACAGTAAGGCCACCCACATCCCTCCTGTGTTGAAGGCTCTGCTGAAATGACAGATCTACCCAGGATGGGTCCAGGCGAGAGATGAGACGTCTTGCTCTGCTCTCCACTCTGTCAAGCAGTCGCAGAGGGGGGGGGGCAGGCAAACCAAGAAAGTGGGGCCATACTCGGGGTGTGAGCGTACTTGTGCCTCGTACAGAATCTTGCAAGCCCTACTGTCAAGCAGATGCGATGTACGGCGAAGTGCTGTAAGCTTCCTGGCTGCCGTGTTTGCTAGATTTACAACATGGTTCTTCATGGTTAGTTTGGAGTCAAATTTCACCCCAAGGATATCAACTTCTTCTCCAGGTGCCAACATCCTCCCATTCATCCTTACTACTGCACCAGCATTACCATCATTGTGCCTAGAGACGATTATCATTTGCGTTTTCTCAGGTGCAAATGTTACTTGTCATCTATTTCCCCAAGCTGATATAGCTCTTAGCTGGTGATTGATGTAGCTTAGAGCAGCTGGCATTTCTTCTCTTGGATAAGTGAATGTCAGTGTACAGTCATCTGCATATGCATGTGATTCTGGGATGAGATGAAGAAGGTCGTTGAAGTAGACATTCCATAACAATGGTCCCAGCACGCTTCCTTGTGGAACACTTGCCCCAATAGGATGTCTTGCTGATTCCGTTCCATTGAGAACTACACTTAGAGATCTACTATGAAGGTAATCACAGAGGAGACATAGCGTAGAGCCTGCAATTCCCAGTGCTTGAAGTTTTGCTAAGAGGCCCTGGTGCCACACCCGGTCGAAAGCACCAGCAATGTCCAGTGCTACCACACAGCTGACTTTGAATTCATCCAGTGACTGGTGCCACTTAGTGGAGAGGTTTATCAACAGAACAGCAGCAGAATAACCTTTCCTGAAGCTATATTGACGATCACAAAGTAGTGAGTGGTAGTCAAAAAACTGTCATTTGTCTTGAGTTTATTGTCTCAAGGATCTTACCAGTGATTGACAGGAGTGACACTTGTCTGTAGTTGCTGATTTCTGCTCTGCTCTTCTTTTTGTGAACAGGGACTACATTTGCCTCTTTCCACAGAGAGGGCCATTTACACTGTACTAGGCAGTGCTGAAAGATGCGAGTTAGAGGTGCTGCTAGCTGGTCTGTACGTCTTCTCAGCAATCTTGGGCTCAACTTGTCTGGGCCCACAGCCTTTTCTTGGTCAAGCGATTTAAGAAGGAAATGCCTCTTCTCCTGCCTTATTGTCACCACTGACAGTTTTGACACAGTTCTTGCAGCTAGCCAAGGAGGGTCCCTTGCTGGATCAGGAATTTGCATTTTGGTAGCAAAGCGTTCAGCAAAGAGGTCCGCCTTCTCTTGACTACTAGTAGAGGTGGTACCATCCTGTCGATTTAGAGGTGGAATGAGTTCATCAGGCAGATAACCTTGTCTGTCCTTGTCCAGGGACCACCAGGTTTTGGAGCCTACCCTACGTAATGCTAACTTTCTTTTTTGTGTCCGCCTCCCATTTAGCAATGGCCCACTTTTGAACGTCACCCATATGCTTACACGCTTGCCTGTGCAAGTTCCTGTTATAGGTGGTAGGATGTCTCTTATACCCTCGCCATGCTTTGTACTTAGCAGTAGCAGCCTCTCTACAACGAAAGCCAAACCAAGGCTGATCTGTAGGCTTCGTCACATATTGCCGGTGAGGAATGTGTTCTTGTTGTAGATTAAGGATGTGTCAAGTGAAGGCTTTCACTTGGTTGTCAACATCCCCTTGGAGAAGAGCATTCCAATCGGTGGTGGCGAGCTCAGAGCAAAGGGCTGGCCAATTACCTCTTTCCCATAGCCGGGTCGTGCGTGTGGACTCCTCACCTCGTTCTGTTGGGATCTTAAGTGTCGTAAAAACAGCCTTGTGGTCTCTCTCTCTCTCTCTCTCTCTCTCTCTCTCTCTCTCTCTCTCTCTCTCTCTCTCTCTCTCTCTCTCTCTCTCTCTCTCTCTCTCTCTCTCTCTCTCTCTCTCTCTCTCTCTCTCTTTCTCTCTCTCTCTCTATCTATCTATATCTATCTCATCTACTACCTCTTTTTCTTTTTTTTACACAGGGTTTGACAAGTTAAGGATCCCTAGCTTTATTGACAAGCATTTACAGGTTAGGATTCCTAATTTTATTGGCAAGCTAAGAGCTGTTACCTACATCAGCTCATTTGAAAGCATTTTTATTGTTATGAGACATACAAGTAGGGAACAGGATGAAGTTGGAGCCATCTGTGGGCCAACATTTTCATTAGATCAACTGACTTTACCTCGTTGTCATCATTATGCTGTACGAACGTGTTCCATACTCGAGTCATCCTGGGTATATATGATCTCAGATGATGTGAAGTTCTGGAGAAGGGTACAGCCAGAGTGAAGTTGCTGCTTTCTGCCCGTCTTGTGGCATAGAAGCTTGTTTCACGCTGTCCTCGAAGTGGATCCAAGTGAGGTAGTGTGACAATATTCTCCTTGTACATAATAGTAACATTTATTCTCTCTCTCTCTCTCTCTCTGTTTATATATATATATATATATATATATATATATATATATATAGAGAGAGAGAGAGAGAGAGAGAGAGAGAGAGAGAGAGAGAGAGAGAGAGAGAGAGAGAGAGAGAGAGAGAGAGAGAGAGAGAGAGATTTACAGGGATTTACAGGGTCAGGTTAAGCTTTCCTATCTTGAAATGCAGTGTAAGAGCTGTTACCTACATCAGCTCATTTGAAAACCTTTTAATTGTTATGAGACATTCAAATAAGAAAGAGGATGAAGTTCGAGCCATCATCGGATCGGCGATTTCATCTGATTAACAGACTTTATTTCTTCGATGTTGCTATGCTGTACAAACATGCACCAAAGTCGAGTCATCCTAGGAATAAATGATCTCAGATGATGTGATATTCTTGAGACGGATACAAATCAGAGTGTAGTTGTTGTTTGCTACCTTTTTTCTTGTGCAGAAGCTCTCTTCTCGTTGACCACTAAGTGGAGTCAAGTGTGGGACGTTGAGAACATTGGCCTTGTGCATGACAGTAAGGCCACCCACATCCCTCTGGTGTTGAAGGCTTTCCTGAAATGTCGGACCTGTCCAGGATGCGTTCAGATGTAAGATGAGTTGTCTTGATTTGTTACTTATTCTGTCAAGAAGTCTTATATGAGACGGGGGAGGCCGGCAGTTCAAAAAAGCGGATGATACTCAAGGTGTGAGCGTACTTGTGCCTCGTACGGTCTTGCAGGTTCTTCTACCTGGATTCTACCTGAACGGCATTCCAGGGATCAACGCTCCCGCGGCCCGGTCCACGACCAGGCCTATGTTATATACGTTTAATTGCTGAAAGTTTTCTGGCCGCCTTGTTTGTACGATTTACTGTGTGGTTCTTCATAGTCAGTTTGGAATCACGTTTAACCCCAAGGAGATCAACCTCATCCCAGGGTTCCAACACTTTCCCATTCATTCTTATCACAGCTCCAGCGTTACTATCATGGTGCCTAGAAACTATCATCATTTGTGTTTTCTCAGGAGCAAATGTGACCTGCCATTGTTTATACCAGGCTGATATAGCTGTAGCTGGTGATAAATGTAACTGAGAGCAGCTGGCATTTCCTTTCTTGGATACGTAAATGTCAGAGTACAGTCATCTGCATACGCATGAGATTCTACCCTTCCCTCCCTCCTCTCCCTACTCTCTCTCTCTCTCTCTCTCTCTCTCTCTCTCTCTCTCTCTCTCTCTCTCTCTCTCTCTCTCTCTCTCTCTCTCTCTCTCTCTCTCTCTCTCTCTCTCTCTCTCTCTCTAGCCTCTCTCTCTCTCTCTCTCTCTCTCTCTCTCTCTCTCTCTCTCTCTCTCTCTCTCTCTCTCTCTCTCTCTCTCTCTCTCTCTCTCTCTCTCTCTTTCTGATTCAGCATATTAATCATATCTAAGTTCTCTCATTCCAAATATCACTCCATCGTTCGCTGTCTCTCACTCTCTAAAGAATAAAATCAACAATATATACATAATTATAAACACAATGTAAATACAACATAAATACTACAGAAGATAAACACGAGATAAACAAAGGTTAAACACAATATAAACACATATGGAACACAAGATAACCACATACTGAAGTCAAAATAAACACAAGACAAATACAAGAAAAACACAAGATAAACACAAGACAAATACAAGAAAAACACAAGATAAACACAAGACAAATACAAGATAAACACAAGATAAACAAACACAACAAAAACACAAGAAAAACACTAGCAAAACACCAGAGTCTTAACAATGAACTTGGTGTAAAATATTGTAATTCAACATTATACTCCCCATTTCTCACCAGTATTAAGAAAAGTACCTTGATGCTGGTATATTGATCTTGATCAGAAGAAATAGAGCTGCCCTCCTTTCCTCGGAGTAAACATGATTTCTTCCCATTCTCGAGGTTCTGATAAACATACTCAGTTATCGCTTAACAATGAATATATACAAAGAAACAGGGGTGTGAATATTGCAGTTTTATAACTGTAGTGTGAGCATGCCTCTGGCAAGACAGTGATGGAGTGAACGATGATGAAAGTTTTTCTTTTTCGGGCCCCCCCGCCACACACACACACACACACACACACACACACACACACACACACACACACACACACACACACAGATATATATATATAATATATATATATATATATATATATATATATATATATATATATATATATATATATATATATATATATATATATATATATATGTCAAGGAATTGCAAGAGCAGGTTAAATATACACAAACATTGATCTCTGGCCGAAGGGGGGTGGAAATTTTCAGCTCAAGTGCTTTCACACTTCTCAGTGCGTCATCAGGAGCTGTGCCATGTTGCAAGGGCGCATCCAAAGCAGGGAGAGAGGTCTCAGGAGTAGCGTAGGTGTCACTGGCCACAGTAACCGTGGCCAGTGACACACCTACACACACACACACACACATATATAAATATATATATATATATATATATATATATATATATATATATATATATATATATATATATATATATATATATATATATATATATATATATGGTAGTAGGTTGGTAGACAGCAACCTTGAGGGAGGTACTACCGTCCTGCCAAGTGAGTGTAAAACGAAAGCCTGTAATTGTTTTACATGATGGTAGGGATTGCTGGTGTCCTTTTTCTGTCTCATGAACATGCAAGATTTCAGGTACGTCTTGCTACTTCTACTTACACTTAGGGTCACACTACACATACATGTACAAGCACATATATACACACCCCTCTGGGTTTTCTTCTATTTTCTTTCTAGTTCTTATTCTTGTTTATTTCCTCTTATCTCCATGGGGAAGTGGAACAGAATTCTTCCTCCGTAAGCCATGCGTGTTGTAAGAGGCGACTAAAATGCCTGGGAACAAGGGGACTAGTAACCTCTTCTCCTGTATATATTACTAAATGTAAAAGGAGAAACTTTTGTTTTTCCTTTTGGGACCACCCCACCTCGGTGGGATACGGCCAGGTGTGTTGAAAGAAAGAAGATGTATATATATATATATATATATATATATATATATATATATATATATATATATATATATATATATATATATATATATATATATATATATATATATATATATATATATATATATATATATATCAATATATATATATATATATATATATATATATATATATATATATATATATATATATATATATATATATATATATACATATATTGATATATAAATACATATATATATTTATATATATATATATATATATATATATATATATATATATATATATATATATATATATATATATATATATATATATATATATATATATATATATATATATATATATATATATATATATATATATATATATATCAAAACAACTCTGAAAGAATAGAGAAATTCCAAGTGCTTTCGTGACTACTCACATTATCAAGGAACTATGAAAGTAAAGCATCCAAGGAAGCTATATAAGGGGTCTGGCCAGCACCTCACTATCAGATCCCACAACGGTTAAACACCTGACGCGCGCCGACCCAACTTGGATAGGTCCTTTGCACAACTCACCCACAAACTAAATAACTCATTGCCTTTTCTAGATGTTTTAATTATTAAGGGTAATAATGAATTCAAATTTAAAATTTACAGAAAACCTACAAATAACTGTTCCTATGTCCACTATTATTCCTCGCATCAAGATAGAGTCAAACTGTCTGTTTTCTCATCAATGTTTTTGAGAGCTTTACGAATTTGTAGTCCTGAGTTCATAGATGAGGAAATATCCAAAATTTATGAAGTAGGTAATGATTTAAAATACCCAAGAAATGTAATTGATAAATCTTTTAAAGTTGCTAGAAATACTTTTTACAATCCAAAAAGGGACAACCAGCCTTATTCAACTAAAAATATGTTGGTTCTCCCTTACCATGGAAACTTGGTTGATATGCCTTCTCTTCTTAAGACTTTTAATATTAAAGTTGTATTCAAAAATCTTGATACAGTAAAAAAACTTTTGATAAAGAATTCCCACCAAAATGCTGATGGATGTGTCTATAAGATTCCTTGTAAAATTTGCGATAAAGTTTATTACGGTCAAACTGGTAAAAATCTCGAAGATTAAAACAACATAAATATAGCATTAGAACTGGACAAGATTCCAATGCTCTATTTATTCATGTAAGAGATTTTAACCGTCCAATTGATTTTCAAAAAGTTGAGAAAGTAGTATCAAGCAAGTCCCTTGTCGACAGGAATATAATTGAATCTTGTTTAATAAAAAGCAGTTTTGACAATAATATGAATATTTCCTTTGGTTTATATAAATTAGATCCATTTATAATTAATAGAATATGGGAAGAATTTAATAATACACTGGACAAATAATTTTTAAATTTTCTTGGGTAGAATAGTTTGTGGGTGAGTTGTGCAAAGGACCTATCCAAGTTGGGTCGGCGCGCGTCAGGTGTTTAACCGTTGTGGGATCTGATAGTGAGGTGCTGGCCAGACCCTTATATAGCTTCTTTGGATGCTTTACTTTCATAGTTTCTTGATAATGTGAGTAGTCACGAAAGCTTGGAATTTCTCTATTCTTTCAGAGTGGTTGTTTTGCATATTCTGAAATCACCTGTTTACTGTGATCTTATTGCATGTATATACTATATATATATATATATATATATATATATATATATATATATATATATATATGTCGTGCCGAATATGTAAAACTGGTCAATTAGCAAGAACTCATGTAAAATTAAGTCCTTTCTGAAATTTTCTCTTATACGTTTAAAGATATATTTTTTTCATTAATGTTAATGTAAAAACTTTTAATTTTGCACCAAAAGAATCTTAGAAAACTTACCTAACCTTATTATAACAAGAGCAATTTATTTTAGACTAACACAACTAAATATATTTTAGATACGTTTACAGTAATTTAGTACTAAACAAACACAATCAAATATATTTTTTCCGTTAGGTTCAGAATGATTTTGGTGAAATTATTGCATACACAAATTTTCACTTGTCCTATATGGCAAGATGAGCGTTGCTATTTAAGCAAATATCGTAATTTCTGCCTATTCCATTTGACATATATATATATATATATATATATATATATATATATATATATGTATATACAGTATATATATATATATATATATATATATATATATATATATACAAATATATATGTATATAAATATATATATATATATATATATATATATATATATATATATATATATATATATATATATATATATATATATATATGTATATACAGTATATATATATATATATATATATATATATATATATATATATATATACAAATATATATGTATATAAATATATATATATATATATATGTATATGTATATATATATATATATATATATATATATATATATATATATATATATATATATATATATATATATATATATATATATATATATATATATATATATATATATATATATATATATATATATGTGTGTGTGTGTGTGTGTGTGTACTCACCTAGTTGTACTCACCTAGTTGAGGTTGCGGGGGTCGAGTCCGAGCTCCTGGCCCCGCCTCTTCACTGATCGCTACTAGGTCACTCTCCCTGAGCCGTGAGCTTTATCGTACCTCTGCTTAAAGCTATGTATGGATCCTGCCTCCACTACATCGCTTCCCAAACTATTCCACTTACTGACTACTCTGTGGCTGAAGAAATACTTCCTAACATCCCTGTGATTCATCTGTGTCTTTAGCTTCCAACTGTGTCCCCTTGTTACTGTGTCCAATCTCTGGAACATCCTGTTTTTGTCCACCTTGTCAATTCCTCTCAGTATTTTGTATGTCGTTATCATGTCCCCCCTATCTCTCCTGTCCTCCAGTGTCGTCAGGTTGATTTCCCTTAACCTCTCCTCGTAGGACATACCTCTTAGCTCTGGGACTAGTCTTGTTGCAAACCTTTGCACTTTCTCTAGTTTCTTTACGTGCTTGGCTAGGTGTGGGTTCCAAACTGGTGCCGCATACTCCAATATGGGCCTAACGTATACGGTGTACAGGGTCCTGAACGATTCCTTATTAAGATGTCGGAATGCTGTTCTGAGGTTTGCTAGGCGCCCATATGCTGCAGCAGTTATTTGGTTGATGTGCGCTTCAGGAGATGTGCCTGGTGTTATACTCACCCCAAGATCTTTTTCCTTGAGTGAGGTTTGTAGTCTCTGACCCCCTAGACTGTACTCCGTTTGCGGCCTTCTTTGCCCTTCCCCAATCTTCATGACTTTGCACTTGGTGGGATTGAACTCCAGGAGCCAATTGCTGGACCAGTTCTGCAGCCTGTCCAGATCCCTTTGTAGTTCTGCCTGGTCTTCGATCGAGTGTATTCTTCTCATCAACTTCACGTCATCTGCAAACAGGGACACCTCAGAGTCTATTCCTTCCGTCATGTCGTTCACAAATACCAGAAACAGCACTGGTCCTAGGACTGACCCCTGCGGGACCCCGCTGGTCACAGGTGCCCACTCTGACACCTCGCCACGTACCATGACTCGCTGCTGTCTTCCTGACAAGTATTCCCTGATCCATTGTAGTGCCTTCCCTGTTATCCCTGCTTGGTCCTCCAGTTTTTGCACCAATCTCTTGTGTGGAACTGTGTCAAACGCCTTCTTGCAGTCCAAGAAAATGCAATCCACCCACCCCTCTCTCTCTTGTCTTACTGCTGTCACCATGTCATAGAACTCCAGTAGGTTTGTGACACAGGATTTCCCGTCCCTGAAACCATGCTGGCTGCTGTTGATGAGATCATTCCTTTCTAGGTGTTCCACCACTCTTCTCCTGATAATCTTCTCCATGATTTTGCATACTATACATGTCAGTGACACTGGTCTGTAGTTTAATGCTTCATGTCTGTCTCCTTTTTTAAAGATTGGGACTACATTTGCTGTCTTCCATGCCTCAGGCAATCTCCCTGTTTCGATAGATGTATTGAATATTGTTGTTAGGGGTACACATAGCGCCTCTGCTCCCTCTCTCAATACCCATGGGGAGATGTTATCTGGCCCCATTGCCTTTGAGGTATCTAGCTCACTCAGAAGCCTCTTCACTTCTTCCTCGGTTGTGTGCACTGTGTCCAGCACTTGGTGGTGTGCCCCACCTCTCCGTCTTTCTGGAGTCCCTTCTGTCTCCTCTGTGAACACTTCTTTGAATCTCTTGTTGAGTTCTTCACATACTTCCCGGTCATTTCCTGTTGTCTCTCCTCCTTCCTTCCTTAGCCTGATTACCTGGTCCTTGACTGTTGTTTTCCTCCTGATGTGGCTGTACAACAGTTTCGGGTCAGATTTGGCTTTCGCTGCTATGTCATTTTCATATTGTCTTTGGGCCTCCCTTCTTATCTGTGCATATTCATTTCTGGCTCTACGACTGTTCTCCTTATTCTCCTGGGTCCTTTGCCTTCTATATTTCTTCCATTCCCTAGCACACTTGGTTTTTGCCTCCCTGCACCTTTGGGTAAACCATGGGCTCATCCTGGCTTTTTCATTACTCCTGTTACCCTTGGGTACAAACCTCTCCTCAGCCTCCTTGCATTTTATTGCTACATATTCCATCATCTCATTAACTGGTTTCCCTGCCAGTTCTCTGTCCCACTGAACCCCGTTCAGGTAGTTCCTCATTCCTGTGTAGTCCCCTTTCTTGTAGTTTGGCTTCATTCGTCCTGGCCTTCCTGCTTCTCCCTCCACTTGTAGCTCTACTGTGTATTCGAAGCTTACAACCACATGGTCACTGGCCCCAAGGGGTCTTTCATATGTGATGTCCTCGATATCTGCACTACTGAAGGTGAATACTAAGTCCAGCCTTGCTGGTTCATCCTCTCCTCTCTCTCTTGTAGTGTCCCTTACGTGTTGGTACATGAAGTTCTCCAGTACCACCTCCATCATCTTAGCCCTCCAAGTATCTTGGCCCCCATGTGGGTCCAAGTTCTCCCAATCTATCTCCTTGTGGTTAAAGTCACCCATGATCAGGAGCTTTGCCCTGCATGCATGAGCTCTTCTGGCCACTCTAGCTAGTGTGTCAACCATCGCTCTATTGCTCTCGTCGTACTCTTGCCTTGGCCTCCTGCTGTTCTGTGGTGGGTTATACATCACTGCTATTACCACCTTGGGACCTCCAGAGTGAAGTGTTCCCACTATGTAATCACTTTCTTCTCCGCTATCTTCTCTCTCCAGCTCATCAAAATTCCAGCGATTTTTGATCAGCAACGCCACTCCTCCACCCCCCCCCCTGTTCCCTCTGTCTTTCCTCAGGATTTGGTATCCCGTTGGAAAGATGGCATCTGTTATCATACCTGTAAGCTTGGTTTCTGTGAGAGCTATGATGTCCGGTGATGCTTCTTTGACTCTTTCTTGCCACTCCTCCCACTTATTTGTTATTCCATCAGCGTTTGTGTACCATACCTTCAGTTTCCTTTCCAACACTGTGGTTTGGGGGGCCTGTGAGGGTGGGAGACCTGGTGGCATACTGTGGGGTTCTATAGCTTGGTGTTGGGTGGAGGCTGTGGGTATGGATTGTAGGGTGTGTTGGGATGGTGTGATAGGTTGTATGGTTCTGAGAGTAGTTGTGTGTGTGCTTGCCCTTGCTGTTCTGTCCTGCTCTGACAGACCTCTGCTGGTTCCCTCCTTGTCTCTTTTCCTAGCTCCTTTCGCTTTTTTGTCCTCTCCCTCAGCTGCTGTCGTTCTGATTTTGTTCTGTCTCTGTCTAGGAACACCCTCTTGTACTCTTCCGAGTATTTCAATCGTGGTTTCTCTTGGAGGATCCTGTTCCGCACTGTTTCCGTCCTGAGAATCAGCTTGATTGGTCGGTTTCTCACCTTCGAGTACCCCCCTATTCTCTGAAAATTTACAATCTCGTCCCTCTCTTCACCTATTTCTGTTATGATTTTCTCAATCTCCTTCCTTTCTTCCTGCTTCCTTTCAGTGTGTGTCCTTTCCTCTCTCTCCTGAAGCCCATGGATAAACACTGATTTTGCCCTTTCTTCCTCGCATTGCCTCACCCTCTGTGGCTCTGGATCCTGCCTGTATGTGGTCAGTTTCTCCCTTGATTTTTCCAGTGGCTCTTGATAGCCTTGTTGTGCCTCAGCATTCGACCTATCACCCTCTCCATCTGCAACCAGTTGATCTTCCCTTTCACTCCTTGGTCCTCCTTGGCAGATTGATGTGACCTTAGCATAATTCATAATTCCTTCCTTCCTGTTCAGCCTCGCAGCTTCATATGCTGTGTCTTCTCTGGTCACTGCCCCTGTAACTCGCTCCAGCCTATTTATCTCAACTTCTAGGACCCTTATCTTGGCTACTGCAGTTTCGACTTGTGCCTCCCAATTCTTTGTCTCCTTCTCCAACCACCTTTCCAATTTCACAGAGAGCTCTTTCTCCATTTTTTCAGAAAGCTCTCCTAATTTTCTCTCCCACTCTTGTTCCATCCTTTTCCACTGCTCCTCCATCCACTCCTCCCTACCCGAACCATTCTCATCTGATCCTTGGGTCCTGCGAGTCCCCACCAGTTTTTTTTTTTTTTTTTTTTTTTTTTTTTTTTTTTTTTTTTTTTTTTTTTTGTTTTTAAGAGTAGGAGAGGGGAGAGTTAGAAGGGAAAATGGGGACGAGAGAGAGCAAGAGAGAGAGAGAGCAAGAGAGAGAGAGAGCAAGAGAAAGAGAGAGCAGGAGAGAGAGAGAGCAAGAGAGAGAGCAAGAGAGAGAGAGAGAGCAAGAGAGAGAACAAGAGAGAGAGAGAGAGCAAGAGAGAGAGCAAGAGAGAGAGAGAGAGCAAGAGAGAGAGCAAGAGAGAGAGAGAGCAAGAAGGAGAGAGAGCAAGAGAGAGAGAGAGAGCAAGAGAGCGAGAAAGAGAGAGAGAGAGAGAGCAAGAGAGAGAGAGCAAGAGAGAGAGCAAGAGAGAGAGAGAGCAATAGGGAGAGAGAGCAAGAGAGAGAGAGAGCAAGAGAGAGAGAGAGCAAGAGAGAGAGAGAGCAAGAGAGAGAGAGAGCAAGAGAGAGAGAGAGCAAGAGAGAGAGCAAGAGAGAGAGAGAGAGCAAGAGAGAGAGAGAGCAAGAGAGAGAGAGAGCAAGAGAGAGAGAGAGAGCAAGAGAGAGAGAGAGCAAGAGAGAGAGCAAGAGAGAGAGAGCAAGAGAGAGAGCAAGAGAGAGAGCAAGAGAGAGAGCAAGAGAGAGAGAGAGAGCAAGAGAGAGAGCAAGAGAGAGAGAGAGCAGGAGAGAGAGAGAGCAGGAGAGAGAGAGATTGATAGACTGAGCACATCGATTCCAGGCTGAGGGAGTGATTGTGTGTGTGTGTGTGTGTGTGTGTGTGTGTGTGTGCGTGTGTGTGTATGCAATCAGGTCACAGTAAACAGGTCATATCAGAATATGCAAAACAACCACTGTGCAAGAATAGTGAAGTTCCAAGTGCATTCGTGGATTCTCACACTATCACGGAACTATAAAGACAATACATCAAAGGAAGGCATATGAAGGGCCATGACTCATCATCACATCCCACAACAAAGAAACACCTGATGCGTGACGACATTCGACTCATAAGAAAGGAGGAACACTGCAGCAGCCCTGTTGACCCATACTAGGCAGGTCCTTCGCAATCCATCCCACTAATAAAGTATTTGAAGATTGAGACACTTATGCAACATATGGGAATCTTTACTGAGGAAACGTTTCGCCACACAGTGGCTTCATCTGTCCAATACAAAGTAGAAAGGTGTAAGGAGAGGAGGAGTTTGAGGTAATCACTCCCTCAGCCTGGAATCGATGTGCTCAGTCTATCAATCTTGTAGAATGCACAGCATAGGTATGTGTATGTATAATGTTCGCCAAGACCGTAGTCCTGGCACGGGTCTCAATCATGTGATGACCCGCCTCTGGCTCCCGAGGGAAAAAGGTTTCTACAATGACGTGACATACGCTGCTCAAGCACTCTTCTGGTCAGTTCATCTGATGCATCTCATAAGCGACAACACCATATGTACTCCTAACTATGGACACTAGCGAGGAGGAGATGTCGTTATCACGGGTAACAGCTTGTCTGGTTCGTGTACTCCATGGTACACAAGTGTGGCCGCAGTCATCTCTGGGTCCTCTTTGAGAGGGGATATCAGTGCTAGTTGCCTGCGGAGTGTCTCAGTAACTTCGCACTCCAGAAGATAGTGTGTTAGGGGCCGCTGGACAACGTGCTGGCAGTACTGGCACATCTCCTCCTCAGCCTTGTCTACCATCATCTTGGCTGTGGGAAATCCCAAACGAAGCCGATGGATGGCGGTACACTGCGCTCTGGACCAGCTACTATCATATGGAGGGGGTTCTCCCTGAGTCGCTGCTCGGTACTACTGTTGAGATGGGGTATCACCTAAGATCTCCTCCATAAGTTTCATTGCTCTGGCAGCCATCAGTTTGGCCTGTCGTAGGCTGATGGGGACAGTAATTCCAACATGTGGATACTCTGTGGCTGCCCTGGCTGCATCATCTGCCGCCTAATTTCCCCGGATGCCAGCATGTCTGGGGATCCAGTTCAATGTCGATCTGTTACCCTGAACCTCCAAGGCTGACATTATGCTTAGGATCGATGTGATGAGGTGAACATTGTCCTGTGGTTGAGGATGGGAGAGAACATTGATTGCAGAGGTGGAGTCAACATGTATGACAGGTCGGAGTCGATGTCGCAGGGCATGTGACAATGCCTGCTGAATCGCCACCAGCTCAGCTTGAAGGATCGTGCAGTGGTCAGGGAGTCGCCAGCCTTGTGTGTGACCATTGTGGTACAGTCCAGCTGCTGCTCTCTTCCTGTCAGGATCGACAGAACCATCTGTGAAATACACTGCACATGTGCGTCCCTCTGCCAGTGCCATACTTGTCTCAGCATGTTTGCTGAGGGTGTCTTGACTGCAGAGACGCTTAGAGATAGGTAGTTGCATGAAGCAAACATCGGCTGGATCTGGGCGCCAGGGAGGTGGTGGTTGATACTCAGCAACAGGAAGGTCACAACTCTTCTCAAGGAGTAGTTGCATAGGCAGCAGCTCCCGCCCAGCAGCACAAAACGAACGAATCCAGAAGTAGTCCGTGAAGAGAGTTGGATCTTGTGTCATGGTTGTCAATATCCGTCTTCTTAGTGGGGTACCTTGCTGCCGGGTCAGAATCGTGACTACTTTGCAGGCATTTATGTATCTTACTCTGGTCCAGATGGAGACCCCAAGCATAGTCCTTATCGCCTAGTTTTGTACGACCTCCACCCTTTGCCTGCTCTGTGGGAAGAGATGAGCTAACGCCGGTGCACCGTGGTCAATGACCGAGCGTATAGCTTGTATATAGTATAAGCGAAATACATCTTTGCTCTCCCCTGCACGTAGCCTCGTCATGACTCTCATGGCGTTGAGTCTGAGTAGAGCACGGGATCTGACATACTCGGTCTGTTTCTGAAATGTCAGCTTTTTATCACTGTAGATTCCTAAGTATAGGTAGGAGCCTGTCCACTCAAGGCTATATCCTGAATACGTAATCTATTCACAGGATCTGGTCCCTTGAACATCATTGCAAGAGATTTCTCGGCCGAGATCTTGAGGCCTAGTTCCTTGCAAGACTGCGTAATTAGGTCCAAAGCTCTCTGAGCATGTCGCTCCAAATTGCCTTTCCCATTTACTACGAGTGCAAGATCATCAGCATAGCTGAGTAGCTGCGTACCACTATGAAAGGGAAGGCTCACAAGTTCCTGCATAAGGACGTTAAGCAAAGTAGGATTGAGCACACCTCCTTGTGGCGTGCCGTTTTCCAGGGTTTTAAAGGAAGAGTAGTGTCCCCTGAAAGCTGACACAGGCCTGCCTGTCCCTAAGGTAGGACTCTATCCAGGCCAGGAGGCGTCCTTTGATCCCCTTGCGAGCTAGTATTTCTAGAATTGCTGTGGGGCTGGCTAGCTCAAATGCCTTCTCAAGGTCGAGGTAGACGACGATACTGGGTTTCTTGTTACTATCAGCAATCTGGCTTAGTAGGGTGGTTATGCACTCTGCTGTACCCACTCCTTTGGTGAAGCCAAATATGTGATGATGAGGGGGTCCAAGTTTCCATAGGAAGCGGTTTAACACCATCCTCTCAGCAGTCTTGGCTAAACAGCTGGTCAGCGATATGAGTCTCATACTGCCTGGGTCCTTGGGCTTTGGAATTGGTAGCCTTCTTCCAAGCTGCTGGGAGTGTCCCGGCCATCCACGACTTGTTTATGACGTCTAGTATGGCCTCCCATCTATTCTGCCCAGCCCATGCAATCATGGAGTACGTAACACCATCGATGCCCGGGGCAGTGTCACCTGTGTTCTTAATGGCACGTCGGAGTTCCAAGTCCATGAGATCTTTATCAGTCACATCTTCCGACTCACATGCAGCTTGTATTGTTAGCTGGCGTTGTGGCAGAAGATCTGTCTGTATATTCCGGATATCCTGTGGGAGCTGAGTGGAGGCTCCCCTGGAAGTGAGAAGCTCCACTAGTTTCTCAGCTTCCTGGGATGGGTTCGGGTGTGCTGGTGGCCTCGGCTTGTTCTTGCCAGTTGCTATGTTGAGCTTGCCCCATATCTCAGATAAGGTGGTGTGATGCCAGAATGTTGAGCACCACTCCAGCCATTTCTCAGTTTTTACTCTGAGAGAGACTCTGCGGGCATGTTGCACAATGGCTCTCAGAGTATTCCTGTTCTCTGCTGTAGGGTTACGCTTGTATAACTTCCTAAAAGAGTTGATGCGGTGGTTCTGCTCCCGCACCTCGTCGTGGTAGAACCACCAGTCTCTTTTGTGAGTGCGTCCTGCGGACTTCTTTGGAATTGCGCACTCTGCTGCCTGGATGAGAACAGTGATTAGCTCCTGTTCAGCCGTATCACAGTCTTCGGATAGAGTGTATGTGGACCACCAGTCATGAAGATAATCCTGGAACACTTTCCAGTTGGCCCTCTTTACGTCCCATCTAGGAGGCAGGACAACTGTGGGAGGCCAGTTGATGTAGAAGGTGGTGATCACTGCAAAGTGGTCACTGACAAGGTGAGGATGAGTTTCTCATTTGGCTCCTGCTGCGAGTTGTATTGTCCCGAAGGTAAGGTCGAGGCAGCCACCCAACAGGTGTGTGGGGTCTCCACTGTTTAGCAACTTTACATCTGGATTATCGTGTAGGAGCATTGCTATGTGTCTGCCAGCAGCAATGGTTGCTGAGTGAGAGTGCAGCATTAGGTGATGTGCATTGAAATATGCACCCACAATAATACGCTCAGTGCGTGCTAACGCGAGGAGCTCTGCAATGTCGAGGGTGTGTCTTGGGTTCTTGTAGATGTTATAGATGGTAATGGGCGCCCCAGGTATGTGTGCAAGGATGGCCTGTACCTCGACATCTTCCCCACAGTCCACAGGGTTGGCTATAACCTCGTGAGGTATTGTATCAGATATGAGTACAGCTGTGCCTCTGCAGTGAACGCCCGCGTCCATGTGCCGAAAATACCCAGCAAAACCGGGTAGTCTTGGGCACATAGTCGGGACAGTCAGAGTTTCTTGTAGCAAGACGATGTCAACCCGATCCCGAATTACTGCCTCCAGCAAGAGGTGCTGTTTGCCCCTCAGGCCCTGAATGTTCCATTGTAGGACCTTGAGAGTGTGATTTGGTACCGAAGTTATTCCATCGCTGTTGTTTCCTGAACTGGGGACTGAACCCTGCCCGCACTGAGAACCTGCAAATTCATGGCGTCCACCGTCTCCTCCTCGGTCAGTAAGCACACTCTCAGGAGCGTACTGACCATCTGCCGGAATATGCTCTGTTTTTCCATGGAGTTGATTATGTTACAAATAATATCCATGAACACCTTGATGAGTGCTACGAGATCCTTCCTGGTGAGGGCCTGCGTTGGCATTGGGTTCGAAACAGTGGATATTACCTGGGCTATTGTGGTCTGTAGGGACTGCTGAGGGTTGGATTTCTTTATTGTATGCACCGTGGTCTGTTGCTGTATACCAGGTTGGGTATCCAACATCTGCTGGTGAGGTGCCAGTTGAGCCTGCAAAGCGGCTGTGCTGGGTAAGGAGTGCCTGCGTTGTCGTGATATGGCCGGTGGGGGCTCGCTTAGTGCCGCCTGCTAATCGCGTTAACCAGATGTGTCCTGTTGACGCCACCTGTTCCTCTTGTTTCTGTTTCTTCGTTGAGGCAGGGGTGCAGGAGGCTCCTGACCGTGACGCCTGGTTGAGGCTTCGAGGGTTGGGAATTCCTGGGCATTGAGTTGGGTTACCTGATGAGAGGTCTGCGGCATGGCAGGGTTCTCTGCACCCAACGTCTGCTGAGAGTGATGATCTGTCGTTTCCTGCTGCCGAGTTTTTGGCGTCTTCCAGACTCCTTGAATTCTGGCGAGCCTCTCTGGGCATCAAGGATTCCAGGCATGGTGTTTCTGCCTGCAGTTCGGGCATTGTGGAGTGGGTGGCGATGCATTTTTCAGCTTGGTGATGCATTCCTCGGTAGGCTGGTGCTGGCTGTAGACACCGCAGA
Source organism: Cherax quadricarinatus (assembly GCF_038502225.1). Classification (NCBI taxonomy): domain Eukaryota; kingdom Metazoa; phylum Arthropoda; class Malacostraca; order Decapoda; family Parastacidae; genus Cherax; species Cherax quadricarinatus. The sequence continues at coordinate 39,768,894 of NC_091297.1, read as the reverse complement.
TTACTCTGTTCGGACAGAGTGCACCCAAGTGTCCGTAGCGCTGGCACTTGAAACAGCGAACTGGTTCTGTCGTGAAGATCCTGACATCGTACCTGCCCCAAGAACCGAGGTCCAGCTGGGCTGGCAGCAGTCCTACATGCTGTATGAGGACCTGTCGGGTTGGTGCGTTGCCTGCCGTCTTTGCCTTGAGACGTTGAGCTGACACCACACTGGGGTGAGCTGCTACTGCCTCGATGGGCATCATCAGCGGGTATCGCATCACTACACCCTTGGTGATCTTCTGCCGAGAGTCCAGTTCCTCCAGGGTGAATGAGCGATCTATCTCCATGACTCTCTTCAAGGTAGTGTACATTTCCTTGTTGAGAGGAGTCAGTATTGGTTCTCCCCTCAAGTTGAACCATATCTTGAACTTCAGGTTGTGTCGTGATTCCAGGTATGAGACAACGCCATAGTGGGTTCTGCGGTCCCCGTAAGACTTCACCTTGAATTTGCCAGGTCGGTTGAGCTGGTTTGCCTGCTCCTTGGACGGACGACGTTTCTTGTTGTTGTCCACAGTGATCCATCCTTCGTTCTCCGGGGGTGGGGCGTTTATTTCCTCCCCTGTTTCCATATTCACTGGTTCCATGGTTGGAACTGTCAGATCTGCTACAATGTGAGCAGGATTTTCCTCTTCCTCTGATGGCACGGAGTGGTCTAGCAACTTCTTCGCTAGAATTGCGCCCCACATTTCCAAATCCGCGTCCTCCGTCGTGTTCATGGAGCATCGTGGCTTCTTCTTTTCGGCAGAAGCCATGTGCTTATCTAGTGATAAAGTAGTGTACTCCGTGAACTGAGTGTGTGAACTTTTCAAGTCACTAACAGATCTGATAATGTTGTTGTTGTAGGTTTGCCAGTACTTCCAGCCCGGGTCTTCTCCAGATGGCGACCCGGCGGTGGCCTCCCGGGCGGGGGGGGGGGGGGGGTGTCGTTCATCTTCTTCTTTCTTCTGTATTCTTTCTTGGGGCCCTCCGGTTGGAGGGTGACTTCTTCTTCTGTCTTGCGGTGACTCCCCAAGTGGGAAGTATCTTCTCGTTTAGCATCTTCAGCAGCATAGGAGGGCGGAGGCAGCAATTACAGGGTTCGTTTTGGAGCCACACCCCAGCTTTAGCAGGCAGCAAAGTGCTGGGGAAACTTGCTTTCACGGTGATTGATCATTGACAGTCCTGCTAGGTAAGGGTACCGTCTTCTGCAGCCCCATTCTGGAGAGTCCTGAATTTCTTCCTTGTGGTGTAGTCGAGTGCCACAAAGCGGTAACTTTTTGAGAGTAGGTTGATCAGGGATTCAGTGGTGAATGATCGAGTTGAGTCGCAGGTGAACTTGACTGTCCCGTTGTGGAGGCGTTGAATAATTTCTGGAGTATACATTGCGTTCTCATTCTGGTTGGTTGTGTAGAAGTATACACCAGGCAAGCAGTGGACTTCTTGTGAAGGAGTGGCGGTAGTACGTAGGGATGCATCCCAAGGCTCTTGTGTTTTAACCTTCTTGGCTGGTGGCTGAGATGATTGAGGTGAGGCGTCTGATTGGTCCGTTGTGACGGAGGTGGAAGCAGGTGCTGGTGGACTCTCATTGGTGGAATCGGTCGGCGTCTCAGTGGTCTCTGATTGGTCCATCTCTGTGTCGGGAGGAAGGTGTGGTAGCGGTGGAGCAGCGGTAATGTAGGCGACATTTGCAGTGGATTTTATGATCTCTGTGGAAGGTGGAGATGCAGGGAATGTGAAACCAGGCATGTTGTTGAGCTTGAAGAGTTCGTTGATGGTGGTGTTGAAGGAACCAGGTTCAGCTACATTCTGCACATGAGCATACATGATGCAGTAAAGAATCTTGGTGGAGTCGCCAGCAAGAGCTGGCGAAGAAGTGGTAGATGCAGCTTGCGTGGCTTGAAGAATCTTGGTAGTATCTGCTTGAAGCTTGGTAATAGCAGCATATGTAGTCGCTTGTGCAGTGGGTTTTTTGTTGTTGTTGTTGGAGTTGTTTCTTAAGTATATCTCGTCTGGTTGGGCACTTGGCAGCAAGAGTATGGTGATCATTCTTGCAGTTCAAGCATTTAGGTGGAGAGGCAGTAGTGCACGTCTTGAAGTCATGACCTTCTTGGCCGCAGGTGGAGCAGAACTTCTTATTCTTAGCAGGGCAGTCTTTGGTGGTATGTAGGTATGAGTAACAGTTGGAACACTGTGGAATTTGATTGAATTTTTCTGCTTCGATAAACGCTGGATTGATGTGGAAGTAGTGAATAGCCAGTCCCTCAGCGAGAGCTCTGGCTGCCATGTTGACGTCACTGAAGGTGACCTTCAGCATGGAGGAGGCATTGGGTATTTTGATAATGAATTCCACCTTGGCCCAAGGGTTCTGTGCTTCAATGGACGACTTGATTTCTTCGGTAGCCTGGGCAGTGATGAGCCTGTCGAGTCTCTTGAGGAACACAGTTCTCCTGGCCCTCAGAGCTGGGGAAGTCAAGACAATAAATCCCTGATCTCGTAGAATGATTGTAGCAGTGGTGGTAATGAGTTTTTCAGCCTCGGTGTCGTAGTACAGACAACAACGAAGGCCTCTTTGAGCGAGAGAATCGCATTAAACTTGACTTGCAGTCTGCCACTGACGACAGCTGCAAGCGCTAGCTTGGACGAGTCATTGACTGTCCCACTCTCTGGTTTGATCTTTACCCTATTCGAGAAGTGCATCGTGAAGTGTGGTCCAGTTTACACTAGAAGAAGAGTCCAATGACAACCTACCTTTCCTAGACGTCCTCATTCACAAAGTAGACAACAACCTAAGATTTCAAGTTTATCGGAAACCTACAAATAAAATTGATCTCACACACTTCTATTCCAGTCAAGATACTAAGACCAAAAGAGGCATCTTCATCGGATTTTTCCTGAGAGCATACCGAATGTGTAGTCCTGAGTTTCTTGACGAGGAATGTACATACATTCACCAAACCTTCACTGATTTACATTTTCCTTCCTGTTTTATCAAAGATTGCAAGAAAAGAGCTCTTCAGATCATTAATTCTCCACGCACCAACACCACTCCTAACAAAGTTATAATTCTTCCCAACAGCCAGGTTGCACTGAACGTTTCTAAAGCACTTTCACAAGGTAACACAAGAGCAGCCATCGCTTCCAGCACTTCAATAAAGGATCTAACCAGAACAAAATCCAAGCACCACGAACCAGTCAAAGCAGAGATTTACACTGTACCCTGTGGAGGCTGCGACAAGATCTATGTAGGTGATAGGAATAAGATGGACGAGTTGAGATTAGTTGCTAATGCAGGTAACATTGATGTATTTGCCATAACTGAGACGTGGTTTAATTAAAAAAGTCGGGACATGAATGCAGAATGTCACATTCAGGGTTTTAAATTGTTCCAAGTAAATAGAAGTATTGGGAAGGGGGGGGGGGTGGCACTGTATGTCCGAGGTCGCTTGAACTGTTGCATAAAAACGGGTATTAAGTCTGAAGTAACATACAGAGTCTGTTTGGAAAGAATTTTCAGAGGGACATGAAAAATTGATTTTAGGTGTGATATACCGTCCCCTAAACTTAGATAGGGACCAAAGGAGACTACTGTGGGAGGAAACTGTTAAGGCCACAAGGCACGATAACGTCGTAATTCTAGGACACTTTAACTTTAGTCATATTGATTGGAATTTCTTGACTGGGAATTTAGAATCAAACGGTTTCTTAGAAATACTTCTGGATTGTTTTTTGAAGCAATTTGTAATAGAGCCTACAAGGAGAAATAACCTGCTTGACTTGGTTTTGGCAAAAAAGAAAACCCTTGTTAATAATGTAGAAATTACAGAGGAACTCGGCACAAGCGATCACAAATCAATTAGCTTTAGCATTGAATGGAAGTATGATAGTAGCGATAATTCACTAATGGTCCCAGATTTTCGCTTAGCAGATTACAAAGGGCTTAGAGAACACTTATCATCTGTGGACTGGAGTAACGGAGAGAGCTATCAGTACGACAGCTTTCTTAACACAATACATGCTGCCCAAAGGACATTTATCCCATATAAGGAAATTAGATCGAATAGAAATGACCCCAAGTGGATGAATAATAGGCTCAAATATCTTTTAGGACAGGAAAAAGGAATTTATAGGCGTATCAAAAGAGGTGAGGGTCATCTTATCAATCAGCATTTTGGCATTAAGAGGGACGTTAAAAAGGGGATAAGAAAAGCTAAACGGGACTATGAAATTAAAGTTGTTAGGGAATCGAAAACTAACTCAAAAAGTTTTTTCCAGGAATATAGAACAAAAGTTAGAGATAAGATAGGTCATCTTAAAAATAACTCTGGGCATCTTACTGACAAGGAAAATGAAATGTGCTCTATTCTTAATAATTATTTTCTCTCGGTTTTCACTCAGGAAGACACTAACAATATCCCAGTAATTAATTTTTATAGTGGGCTTGAAGATGATAAATTATGCAATATCACAGTCACTAGAGAAATGATTATCAAACAAATAGACCAGTTGAAGCAAAATAAATCTCCGGGTCCTGATGAACTTTTTCAAGGGTTCTTAAAAAGTGTAAAATGGAACTTTGTGAACCATTGACTAATATTTTTAATGTTTCTCTTCAAACAGGTGTAGTGTCTGATATGTGGAAGGTGGCTATTGTAATTCCTATTTTTATAGCAGGGGACAAGTCGTTACCGTCAAATTACCGCCCAACAAGCCTAACCTCAATTGTAGGCAAATTACTAGAGTCAATTATAGCTGATAATATAAAAAGCCATCTCGATAAGCACAGCTTGATTAATGGTACTCAGCATGGATTCACGAGGGGCCGTTCCTGTCTAACTAATTTGTTAACCTTCTTCAGTAAAGCTTTTGAGGCCGTTGATCATGATAAAGAATTCGATATTGTTTATTTAGATTTTAGTAAGGCTTTTGATACAAAACCGCACCAGAGTCTGTTAAAGAAAGTGGCAGCTCATGGCACTGGGGGAAAATTGCTGTCATGGATCGAATCATGGCTCACAGATAGGAAGCATGAACACATATGCAGTATAATGTGATCCTTTATTGACAACGTTTTGCCAACACAGTGGGCTTTTCAAGTCACAAACAGATCTACCTGGGTGGAAGGTACGACAGTATTTATAGTCAGGTGGAGAATGCTGCATGTTATGATCTACCGAGTAGCTTGGAAGAGAGATTGGATAAGTATATGTGTAGACCAATTGCAGTGTTCCTCCATTCCTATGTTCTTATGTGGGATAGCGATGAAGAAGTTTCTTGGCAAGTAGTTCAGCTATGTTATAGAAGCCGTTGTTCTGGTTGAAGTTGTTGGACATAGAGATAAGCGATGATTCCAGGATTCTTCGGTATTGAGTGTTGTCTTTTCTGGCGATAAGTCTTGAGTTTCTGTAGCTGATTAAATGGTTGTGTGAGTTATGGTGTTGTACACAGGCATTCCTTGGATCGTCAGACCTGCTTGTGTATTGGTGTTCTGAAATACTTGTTTGGAGGTCTCTTGATGGTTCGCCCACGTATAATTTGCTGCAGTCATTACAAGGGATTGTGTATACCCCTGCAGAGGATGGAAGTTTGTCCTGTCTGTTACTGGTAATGTCCTTAATGGTCGTGGTTGTGGAGGTAGATACTTGAAATGAGATATTGGAAAAGATGTTGGAAACGTGTTTGGCAATGGAGTTGGTGGGGAGGACTATGTATTACTCATGTGCGAGTTAATTGTTCTAACATATTGTATTACTACTACTACTATTACCACTACTTATATCACTACTACTACTGCTACCACTAGTATTGCACCTCACTCTGAGCCTATATATACCCTCTGTGTCCATGTACTGTTTGTAACGGCTTGACGAAGCTCCTTCCCCTTTCCCATTACATCTATCCACATGGAAACACTTAAACCTTTGAATATTACACTCAGCAATCATATCCCGACTCTTTAAATCATACCACATTTCAGTTAATGCAATGGCATCAAAGTTCCCAGCACATGCTGCCAAACTTAGTTCATTAATCTTATTCCTTGCACTTCGACTGTTAGCATAAAATACCATCATATGTTTCTTCTTCTGCACATTTTTCCTATTCACCTTTGTTTTTACGCAATTTCTGAAATTATCATTACCCAGAGTTACTCCATGACAGTTACTATTAAGATTCTTAATATCAGAGCATTAGTCAATATATCCACACTCATTATTTATCCTTTTAAACCCATACATCTAAGTAACACTAGTTTAAAGTCCTAATAACCCCCTCAACTGAGCTAGCAAGAAAACCCATACCTGCCCTGGATAAGTGATCCCCATCTCTGGCATACATGCCATTTTGGCAATAGAAGTTGTCCCAGTTGTCAATGAATGGTACTGCATTATCCTTACAGTGTTTATCCAGCCAACAATTAATACCAATTGCTCTGGACAACCATTCATTTCCAACACCCTTTCTTAGCAAAATGTCACATATAACAGGGCGCTCCCCCTTCTTCCTAATTATGTCTATTGTTGTCCTGAACCTTCTAACTAAATTCTCACTTCTACGTTTGCCTACATCATTGCCTCCAGCACTGAGGCAGATAATAGGATTGATCCCATAACCATTCATGATGTTGTCAAGCTGGCTAATAATATCCTCCATCCCAGCCCCAGGAAAGCAAACTCTCTGTCTCCTACTCCTGTCTTTCAAGCAGAAGGCCCTATCCATGTACCTAACCTGGCTATCCCCAACAACAACAATATTCTTACCTTCCTTGGTGTCGTTCGTCGTGACGTTCCAAGTAGTCGACTCACATTCGTCGGGAAGCATGGAGAATGCATTAGATGTTTCCACAACAGTGTCCACAACAGTCTCTTTATTCTTTATCGTTTCTACCTTTCCATTCGTCTTCTTGATCGTCAACTTCGTTCCATGTTGTCCAGCCACTGTCCAGGTTCCCTTCTTGACCTGAGGACTCACAACAGGAGGACTACTACGAATCCTCTTGTTTTCCTCAGTCAATCGCCGTTTCTCCATTTTTGCCACCCTCAATTTTTCCTTAAGCTGCTGGTAAAGTTGCTCGATGGAGGGCATCTTGGTTCAGTCTGCTGAGAGCACATTCGACACGTCCTCACTGAGCTAAGTACAAGTCACCAGTGAACTAAGTACAGGTCACCACTGCTAAGTACAGGTCACCACTGAGCTAAGTACAGGTCACCACTGAGCTAAGTACAGGTCACCACTGAGTGCTAAGTACAGGTCACCTTTGCTTTTACATAATATCTGTAATTATCATTACCCAGCGTTACTCCATGACGTATTATAAAGTTTCATAATATCAAAGCGTAAGTCAATGTATCCATACTCATTATTTTTCATTTCTAAACCCATACCTCTAACTAATCCTAGTTTAAAGCCCTAACAACACCCACAACTGAGCTAGCAAGAAATCCCACACTTGCCCTGGATAAGTGAACCCCATCCTTGGCATACATGTCATTTCGGCCATAAGAACATAACATAAGAAAGGACTTTTTGGCCCGTACTAGGCAGGTCCTTTACAATTCATCCCACTAACAAAACATTTGCCATAGAAGTGGTCCCATTTGTCAATGAATGGTACTGCATTATCCTTACAGTGTTTGTCCAGCCAACAATTAATACCAATTGCTCTGGACGACCATTTATTTCCAACACCCTTTCTTGGCAAAATGCCACAAATAACAGGGAGCCCCTCCCCCCGTCTTCATAATTATGTCTATTGCTGTCCTATACCTTCTAACCAAATCCTCACCTCTACGCTTGCCTACATCATTGCCTCCAGCACTGAGGCACATAATTGGATTGATACCATTACCTTTCATGATGCTGTCAAGCCGGCTAACCATATCCTCCATCCGAGCCCCAGGAAAGCAAGCCCTTCGTCTCCTACTCCTATCCTTCAAGCATAAGGCCCTATCCATGTACCAAACCTGGCTATCCCCAACAACAACAATGTTTTTACCTTCCTTGGTGTCGTTCGTCTTGACCTTCCCAGAAGTCGACTCACATTCATCGGGTAGCACGGAGAATGCATTCGATGTTTTCACAGCAGTCTCTTTCTTCTTCATCGTTTCTAACTCTATTCGTCTTCTTGATCTTTAACTTCGCTCCATGCTGTCCGGCCACTGCACAGGTTACTTTCTTGACCTCAGGACTCACAACAGGAGGACTACTACGAATCCTCTTGTTTTGGTTCGTCAAGCGCTGTATCTCTATCTTTGCTACCCTTAATTCCTCCTTAAGCTGTTGGTAAAGTTGCTCAGTGGAGGGCAACGGCTTGACAAAGCTCCTGGAGAGCGAAACGTTGCCACGATAAAATGCCACATTAGTTGCACTTGTGTCCTTTTACTTTACAGGTCACCACTGAGCTAAGTACAGGTCACCAATGATTTAAGTACAGGTCACCACTGAATGGATATTAATTCATTAGATATTCGTGGATATTAATTCGTTAGAAAACACTCAGCGAAGAATGACCAAATTAATTCATAGCATTAGAAAACTTCCGTATGAAGAAAAATTGAAGTCCTATAAATTACATTCACTTGTAAGACGAAGAATGAGGGGAGACATGATCGAGGTATACAAGTTGAAGATGGGTATTAACAAAGGGGATATAAATAAGGTTTTAGGGTATCTCTCCAAGAGAGAACCCGCAATAATGGATTCAAATTAGATAAGTTTTAGATTTCGAATTTAGGTTGGATAAATACATGGATGAGAAGGGTTTGAATTGAGTGGGACTTGCACATGAGTAATTAGAATTATCAAAGCTTATTTCTTGGGTAGCATTGAAAATTGCGATAAGCAAATATTTGTTAGTGGGATGGATTGTGAAGGACCTGCCTAGTATGGACCAACAGGCCTGCTGCAGTGTTCCTCCTTTCTACATTGAACTGCATCTGCCACTTTTCTGATCACGAAATTAGTTTGTCTAAATCCTCCTGAAGTTCCGAGACATCAACGTCTGAATCGATTATCCTACCTATCTTCGTGTCATCAGCGAATCTGCATATATCACTAGTAATTCCCTCATAAAGGTAATTTATATATATTATAAACAACAACGGGCCTAAAACCGATCCCAGCGGAAGGCCGCTTGTTACAGATTCCCACTCAAAGTTAACTCCATTTATGCACACTCTCTGCCTCCTATTGGTTAGCCATGACTCGGTCCATGACAGTACTTTTCCCCCAGTGCCATGAGCAGCCACTTTCTTCAACAGTCTCTGATGTGGTACTCTATCAAAAGCCTTACTAAAATCCAAATAAACAATATCGAATTCTTTATCATTATCAACTGCCTCAAAAGCCTTACTGAAGAAAGTTAACGAATTAGTTAGGCAGGAACGGCCCCTAGTGAATCCATGTTGAGTATCATTAATCAAATTATGCCTATCGAGATGGCTTCTTATATTATCAGCTGTAATTGACGCTAGTAATTTGCCTGCAATTTGAGGTTAGGCTCATTGGGCATTAATTTGACCGTAACAACTTGTCTCCATTAAAAATAGGAATTACATTAGCCATCTTCCACATATCAGACACTACACCTGTTTGAAAAAGAAAATAAAGATATTAGTTAAAGGTTTACAGAGGTCCATTTTGCATTCCTTAAGAACCCTTGAAAAAAGCACATCAGGACAGGGCAATTTATTTTGCTTCAAACGGTCTGTCTGTTTGATAACCATTTCGCTAGTGACTGATATTACATAATTGATCTTCCTCAGGCCCACTAAAAAAACTGATTACTGGGATATTATTAGTGTCTTCCTGTGTGAAAATCGAGAGAAAATAATTATTAAAAATCGAGCACATTTCATTCTCGTTGCCAGTAAGATCCCCGTAGTTATTTTTAAGAGGACCTATCTTATCTCTAACTTTTGTTCTACACTCATGGAAAAAACTTGTTGGGTTAGTTTTCGAATCCCTAACAACTTTAATTTCATAGTCTCGTTTAGCTTTTCTTATCCCCTTTTTAACGTCCCTCTTAATGTCAGTATACTGATTCATAAGACGACTCTCACCTCTTTTGATACGCTTATAAATTCCTTTCTTCTGCTCCAAAGATATTTGAGCCTATTATTCATCCATTTTGGGTCATTTCTATTCGATCTAATTTCTTTATATGGGATAAATGTTCTTTGGGCAGAATGTATATTGTTCAGAAAGCTGTCAAATTGATAGCTCTCTTCTTTACCCCAGTCCACAGATGATAAGTGTTCACTAAGCCCATTGTAATCTACTAAGCAAAAATCTGGGACCGTTACTGAGTTATGCCTACTTTCATACTTCTATTCAATGCTATAGGTAATTGATTCGTGGTCGCTTGCGCCGAGTTCGTGTGTAATTTCTAAATTATTAACAAGGATTTCCTTATTTGCCAGGACCAAGTCAAGCAGGTTATTTTCCCTTGTAGGTTCTGTCACAAACTGCTTCAAAAAAAATCCTGTACTACTTCTAGGAAGTCGCTAGATTTTAAATTCCAAGTCAAGACTAAAGTTGAGGTCCTGTAGAATTACTACGTTATCATGTATCGTGGCCTTAACAATTTCCTCCCACAGCATTCTCTCTAGGTCCCTATCTAAGTTTGGGGGGACGGTTTATCACACATAAAATCAATTTTTT
>NC_091297.1:39752056-39753115 GCF_038502225.1 Cherax quadricarinatus | reverse complement strand
GAGATAACTTGAAAGACGTTTAAATTGTTTTACAGAATGCATAATCAGACAATCGCTCAACAATCGCGTTCCTTGTATGACCCAGATTAATTATTATCCATGAATTGCCTAACCACAAAGTTAATTAGCGTTTTTCCTTGTGACTGGCGGACATAGGATCGAGGCTTCACTGTTCCCTGAGCTGCATGACAGAACGAATTAGCAGTTCACTCAAATAAAATAATATTAATTCACGTTTTTATGTTAACTATATATATTGAATATTACAACACAAGGGAAACTTTAACAGATTTGCTAATACGTTAAACATTCAGCTACATAAAAAAATAAGATTTATTGTCAAGTATTATATAGGTGGATAAAAAAGCTTACTGCCAACTGCACAGAAAAAAAGACACAGGTGCAGAGAAAACCTTCTGGTGTGAATTATTATTATTATAATCAAGGGGGAAGCGCTAAACCCTTCTGGTGTGAAGAAATTTCTGTTTGTCACTAGCCTTATATAGCTCTAAACAGCTTTTCTTCGACGACAAATAGCTAAGTTTAGATTTGTCTTTTTTTCTTTATCCTTACTGCAGTTATCTAATGATTTCCCATACACAAATCTGATTCATACATAACTGAAATGTTACAGGTGAATTCCATTAAGAGTTCTAAAAACAGCTGCAACTCCGAAAGACTCGTCAAAGGCTAGTTTTTACACTTGTTAATTATGAAGGCCTCTCTTTCTTGTTTCATGACTTCACCCATGGGTCATACAGTGCTTGGGGAATGGATGGTATAATTAGATTTGTTCCATGGAAGAGGAGTGTTACACAAATTCTTGGGATGAAGAGCCCTTCGCCGGCATGTAGGCAACGTTCTTCATCCTTACGAAGTTCTACAGCAGGGGATAAAGCATACAGCATCAGCTCAGATTCGGAATCATCTACACCCTCTCAGCTAATTTTGCGTTTAAGCTGTCATATTTAGAATGAGCTGTCTGTCAACCGTTGAACGGCAGATGCCTCTGCCGTTCAACTGTTCGGCCTTTGTTTGCTGTCTCGTAAATCTATCTTA
>NC_091297.1:39724556-39747056 GCF_038502225.1 Cherax quadricarinatus | reverse complement strand
TTTGGGAAGCGATGTAGTGGAGGCAGGATCCATACATAGCTTTAAGCAGAGGTATGATAAAGCTCACGGTTCAGAGAGAGTGACCTAGTAGCGATCAGTGAAGAGGCGGGGCCAGGAGCTCGGACTTGACCCCCGCAACCTCAACTAGGTGAGTACAACTAGGTGAGTACACACTATATCTGGTATATGTGAATGACATGATGGAAGAAATAGGTTCAGAGGTGTCCTTGTTCGCAGATGATGTGAAGTTAATGAGGAGAATTAAATCAGATGAGGATCAGGCAGGACTTCAAAGAGACCTGGACAGGCTGGACACGTGGTCCAGCAACTGGCTTCTTGAATTCAACCCTGCCAAGTGCAAAGTCATGAAGATCGGAGAAGGGCAAAGAAGATTGAAGACAGAGTATAGACTAGGTGGCCAATGACTGCAAACTTCGCTCAAGGAGAAAGATCTTGGGGTGACCATAACACCGAGCATGTCTCCGGAAGCACACATCAACCAGATAACTGCTGCAGCATACGGGCGCCTGGCAAACCTGAGAATAGCGTTCCGATACCTTAGTAAGGAATCGTTCAAGACATTGTACACTGTGAACATCAAGCCCATACTGGAGTATGCAGCTCCAGTTTAGAACCCACACCGTCAAGAAATTAGAGAAAGTGCAAAGGTTTGCAACAAGGCTAGTTCCGGAGCTCAGGGGTATGTCCTACGAAGAAAGGTTGAGGGAAATCGGACTGACGACATTGGAGGACAGGCGGGTCAGGGGAGACATGATAACGACATACAAAATACTGCGTAGAATAGATAAGGTAGACAGAGGCAGGTTGTTCCAGAGAGATACACAGAAACAAGGGGTCACAGTTGGAAGCTGAAGACTCAGACGAGTCATAGGGATGATATTAGGAAGTATTTCTTCAGTAATAGAGTCGTCAGAAAGTGGAATAGCCTAACAAGTGATGTAGTGGAGGCAGGAACCATACATAGCTTTAAGATGAGGTATGACAAAGCTCTGGAAGCAGAGAGAGAGAGGACCTAGTAGCGATCAGTGAAGAGGCGGGGCCAGGAGCTGTCTCGACCCCTGCAACCACAATTAGGTGAGTACGATTAGGTGAGTACACACACACACACACACTCACACACACAAACTCACACACACACTCACACACACACACACACTCACACACACACACACTCACACACACACACACACACACACACACACACACACACACACACACACACACACACACACACACACACACACACAGGAAAGACTGGGAGTTAGAGCTCCAAAAAAGGGAGGAAGAGTGGGGAAGGAAGATAGTAGAGCTTGGTAAGAAAATGGAGGAGCGGATAGCTGAAGAGTGCAGGAAGTGGGAAGTACAGGCCTTAGCAGCAGAAGCTAGGATACAGTGCTTAGAAGAGAAACTGCAAAGCCTGAAACAGATTAGAGAGACAAATGACAATTCAGACGTGACATCAGGAAATTCAAAGTCAGGCGCAGACAAGGGGATGGTAAGCAACAACGGAGACATGCCGTACAGGAAGGCCCTATCAGACCCACGTGGGGCCAGGGAAAAGACGACGAGCACACTGAGATCAAACGACAGGTCTGAAGACAATGATGGAAATTCAGAGTCAGGCGCAGACAAGGGGATGGTAAGCAACAACGGAGACATGCCGTACACGAAGGACCTATCAGACCCACGTGGGGCCAGGGAAAAGACGATGAGCACACTAAGATCAAGCGACAGGTCCGAAGAAAATGAAGGTTTGTTATATGCAGAGGTTCTAACAGCCAACTGCAGTAGCACGGGACAGCTGGCCAGGAAAGACAGTCCACTAAGAATAGATGTTTCAGATATGACAGGGACTGAAGGCAAGAACATGTCAATGGAAGGAAACAAAATGCCTCAGAGGAAGCAGATGGAGACTCAGTGGGAGGAGGAAAGGGCGAGGTCAGTTTTTGTGTACGGGCTCCAAGAAGCCAAGGGGGCCAACTTTGAAGAAATAAAACAGGAGGAGAAAAAAATGATTGAAGGCATCATGAAAACAATAGGGGAGGGCAATATGACCCAGGTGACAAATTTTCAGAGAATTGGGTGGTTTGCGAGTGGAAGGATACGGCCTGTCAGAGTAACTTTCAAGGAAGAATCAGTTCGAATCAGGATTCTGCAAGAGAAAGCAAGACTGAGAGACAAAGAGGGGTACCAGAGAGTATACCTCGACCGCGACAGAACACAAGAAGAAAGGACTACACTGAAAGAGAGGGTACAGAGACGCAAGGAGGAACGAGAAGCAATGAAAATGAGCAGGACCCAGACACAGGAGGAAGGGCAAACACACCCCACAGAATCTCCCACCAAAAGACCCCACCCGCGACATTCCCAACGCAACTGAGCAACCTATACTCCAACCCACTCACTGTTCCCTCTGCCACCAACCCCCATATCACAAACCTCACCCCAACAGCTGTCCCTTATGGGCATTCTGACCCCACCCCCATCAACACATACCCCACCTACACCACAGCCCCATATAGGCCCCCACCAAGGCTCTCCCTCCCCCAACCCCAATATACTTGCATGACCACAATGATAGAAAAGAAACTAAAGGTTTGGTACACAAATGCGGATGGAATAATGAATAAACATGAGGAGTGGAATGAAAGAATCAGTGAAAAATCCCCAGACATCATAGCAGTCACAGAAACAAAACTCGCTGAGATAATAACAGACACAATCTTCCCAACAGGATATCAGATCCTGAGGAAAGATAGAAGGAGTAGAGGGGGAGGAGGGGTTGCACTGCTCATAAAACACCAATGGGGATTTGAGGAAATGGAAGGCATGGACATGATTGGAGAAAGAGACTACATTGTAGGTACAATTCAGTCCGGAGAACATAAAGTAGTCATTGGAGTGATGTATAACCCACCACAGAACTGCAGGAGGCCAAGAGAGGAGTACGAAGAAAACAACAGGGTGATGGTGGACACACTGGCTGAGGTGGCAAGAAGAGCTCACTCGAGCAGAGCAAAGTTACTGGTAATGGGCGATTTCAACCACAGGGAGATCGACTGGGAAAACCTGGAGCCACATGGGGGTCCCGAAACATGGAGAGCAAAGATGATGGATGTGGTACTTGAAAACCTCATGCATCAACATGTCAGGGACACAACCAGAGAGAGAGGGGAGGATGAGCCAGCAAGACTGGATCTTGTGTTCACCCTGAGCAGTTCAGACATCGAGGACATCACTTACGAGAGGCCCCTTGGAGCTAGCGATCATGTGGTTCTGAGTTTTGACTATATAGTAGAGTTACAAGTGGAGAAGGTAACAGGAACTGAAGGGGACAGGCCAAACTATAAAAGGGGGGACTACACAGGTATGAGAAACTTCCTGCAGGAGGTTCAGTGGGACAGAGAAATGGTAGGAAAATCAGTAAACGAGATGATGGAATATGTGGCAACAAAGTGCAAGGAGGCAGAGGAAAGTTTTGTTCCCAAGGGAAACAGAAATAATAGGAAGACCAAGACGAGTCCTTGGTTTACCCGAAGGTGTAGGGAGGCAAAAGCTAAGTGCAACAGAGAATGGAAAAGGTACAGGAGGCATAGGACCCAGGAAAACAAGGAGATTAGTAGAAGAGCCAGAAACGAGTATGCGCAGATAAGGAGGGAGGCCCAGAGACAGTATGAAAACGACATAGCATCGAAAGTCAAATCTGACCCGAAACTGCTGTATAGCCACATTAGGAAGAAGACAACAGTCAAGGACCAGGTGATAAGGCTGAGGAAAGAAGGTGGGGAACTCACAAGAAACGATCAAGAGGTATGTGAGGAGCTCAACACGAGATTTAAGGAAGTATTTACAGTAGAGACAGGAAGGACTCTGGGGGGACAGACCAGATGGGGACACCAACAAGGAATACACCAACAAGTGTTGGACGACATACATACAGATGAGGAGGAGGTGAAGAAACTGCTAAGGGACATCGATACCTCAAAGGCAATGGGACCGGACAACATCTCTCCATGGGTCCTTAGAGAGGGAGCAGATATGTTGTGCGTACCACTTACCACAATCTTCAACACATCCCTGGAAACTGGGCAACTACCTGAGGTATGGAAGACAGCAAATGTAGTTCCCATTTTCAAAAAAGGAGACAGAAAAGAGGCACTAAACTATAGACCTGTGTCATTGACGTGTATAGTATGCAAAATTATGGAGAAGATTATCAGGAGGAGAGTGGTGGAGCACCTGGAACGGAACAGGAGTATAAATGCCAACCAGCACGGATTCACGGAAGGCAAATCCTGTGTCACAAACCTTCTGGAGTTTTATGATAAAATAACAGAAGTAAGACAAGAGAGAGAGGGGTGGGTTGATTGCATCTTCTTGGACTGCAAGAAGGCCTTTGACACAGTTCCTCACAAGAGATTAGTGCAGAAGCTAGAGCATCAGGCGCATATAACAGGAAGGGCACTGCAATGGATCAGAGAATACCTGACAGGGAGGCAACAACGAGTCATGGTACGTAATGATGTATCACAGTGGGCACCTGTGACGAGCGGGGTCCCACAGGGGTCGGTCTTAGGACCAGTGCTATTTTTGGTATATGTGAACGACATGACGGAAGGGTTAGACTCAGAAGTGTCCCTGTTTGCAGATGATGTGAAGTTAATGAGGAGAATTAAATCTGATGAGGACCAGGCAGGACTTCAAAGAGACCTGGACAGACTGGACACCTGGTCCAGCAAATGGCTTCTCGAATTTAATCCTGCCAAATGCAAAGTCATGAAGATAGGGGAAGGGCACAGAAGACCACAGACAGAGTATAGGCTAGGTGGCCAAAGACTGCAAACCTCACTCAAGGAGAAAGATCTTGGGGTGAGTATAACACCGAGCATGTCTCCGGAAGCACACATCAATCAGATAACTGCTGCAGCATATGGGCGCCTGGCAAACCTGAGAACAGCATTCCGACACCTTAGTAAGGAATCATTCAAGACACTGTACACCGTGTATGTCAGGCCCATACTGGAGTATGCAGCACCTGTTTGGAACCCGCACTTGATAAAGCACGTCAAGAAACTAGAGAAAGTACAAAGGTTTGCAACAAGGTTAGTTCCAGAGCTAAGGGGAATGTCCTATGAAGAAAGATTAAGGGAAATCGGCCTGACGACACTGGAGGACAGGAGGGTCAGGGGAGACATGATAACGACATATAAAATACTGCGTGGAATAGACAAGGTGGACAAGGACAGGATGTTCCAGGGAGGGGACACAGAAACAAGAGGCCACAATTGGAAGTTGAAGACACAAATGAGTCAGAGAGATAGTAGGAAGTATTTCTTCAGTCATAGAGTTGTAAGGCAGTGGAATAGCCTAGAAAATGACGTAGTGGAGGCAGGAACCATACACAGTTTTAAGACGAGGTTTGATAAAGCTCATGGAGCGGGGAGAGAGAGGGTCTAGTAGCAACCGGTGAAGAGGCGGGGCCAGGAGCTAGGACTCGACCCCTGCAACCACAAATAGGTGAGTACAAATAGGTGAGTACACACACACACACACACACACACACACACATCACACACACACACACACCACACACACACACACACACACACACACACACACACACACACACACACACACACACACACACACACACACACACACACACACACACACACACACACACACACACACATGTGCCTAGGACAAAATGGTAACTAACACACACACACACACACACACACACACACACACACACATAGGGGGAGGAGGGGTTGCACTGCTCATAAAAAACCGATGTAGATTTGAGGAAATGGAAGGCATGGTCGAGATTGGAGGATAGGATTACATAGTACGTACACTTCAGTCTGGGGAACTGAAAGTAGTCATTGCAATGATGTATAACCCATCACAGAACTGCAGGAGGCCAAGAGAGAAATATGAAAAGAGCAACAGAGCAAAGGTGGGCACACTGGCCGAGGTGGCAAGAAGAGCTCACTCGAGCAGAGCAGTGTCTGGTTATGGGCGATTTCAACCACAAGGAGATCGACTGGGAAAATCTGGAGCCACACGTGGGTCCCAAAACACGGAGAGCCAAGATGATGGATGTGGTACTGGAAAACCTCATGCATCAACAAGTTAAGGACACTACCAGAGAGAGAGGGGAGGAAGAACCAGTAAGACTGGACCTTGTGTTCACCCTGAGCAGTTCAGACATTGAGGACATTGCATATGAGAGGCCCCTTGAAGCTACTGTTCACATGGTTCTGTGTTTTGAATACATAGTACAGTTACAAGTGGAGAGGGGTAACAGGAGTTGAATGGGAAAAATCAAACTATAAAAGGGTGGACCACACAGGTATGAGGAATTTCCTGCAGGAGGTTCAGTGGGACAGAGAATTGGCAGGAAAGTCAGTAAATGAAATGATGGAATAAGTAACAACAAAATGCAAGGAGGCAGAGGAAAGGTTTGTTCCCAAGGGCAACAGAAATAATTGGAAGATCAGATCGAACCCCTAGCTTACCCGAAGGTGTAGGGAGGCAAAAACTAAGTGCGCTAGAGAACGGTAAAAGTACAGAAGGCAAAGAATCGAGGAAAATAAGGAGATTAGTCGAAGAGCCAGAAACGAGTATGCACAGATTTGGAGGGAGACCCAACGACAGTTCAAAAAAAACACAATATCGAAAGTCAAGTATGACCCGAAATTGCTGTATAGCCACATTAGGAGGAAGACAACAGTCAAAGACCAGGTGATCAAGCTGAGGAAAGAAGGTGGGGAACACACAAGAAACGATCAAGAGGTATGTGAGGAGCTCAACACGAGATTCAAGGAAGTATTCAGAGAAGAGATAAGTAGGGCTCTGGGAAGACAGCACAGAGGGAAACACAAACAGGGATTGTATGAACAAGTGTTGGATGACATGCACACAACTGAGAAGGAGATGCAGAAGCTGCTAAGTAACCTTGACACCTCAAAGGCGATGGTACAGGACAACATCTCCCCGTGGGTCCTTAGAGAAGAAGCAGAGATGCTGTGTGTGCCGCTAACCACAATCTTTAACACATCTCTTGAAACTGGGCAACTACCTGAGGTATGGAAGACGGCAAATGCAGTCCCCAGTTTTAAGAAAGGAGACAGAAACGAGGCAGTAAACTACAGATCAGTATCACTGACGTGTATAGTATGCAAAGTCATGGAGAAAATTATCAGGAGGAGAGTGGTGGAGCACCTGGAATGGAACAATAAACAGCAACCAGCATGGGTTCATGGAAGAAAAATCCTGTGTTACAAACCTTCTGGAGTTTTATGACAAAGTAACAGAAGACACGAGAGAGAGGAGTGGGTTGATTGCATTTTCCTGGACTGCAGGAAGGCCTTCGGCACAGTTCTTCACAAGAGATTATTGCAGAAGCTGTAGGATCAGGCGCATATAACAGGACGGACACTGCAATGGATCAGAGAATACCTGACAAGGAGACAACAACGGGTCATAGTACGTGATGAGTTATCACAGTGGGCGCCTGTGACGAGCAGGGTCCCACAGGCGTCAGTCCTAGGACCAGTGCTATTTTTGGTATATGTGAATGACATGAAGGAAGGGATAGACTCTGAAGTGTCCCTGTTCGCAGATGATGTGAAGTTAATGAGGAGAATTAAATCAGATGAAGATCAGGCAGGGCTACAAAGAGACCTGGACAGGCTGGACATGTGGTCCAGCAGCTACCTTCTCGAATTCAACCCCACCAAATGCAAAGTTATGAAAATCGGGGAAGGGCAAAGAAGACCACAGACAGAGTATAGGCTAGGTGGACAAAGACTGCAAACCTCAGTCAAGGAGAAAGAGCTAGGGGAGACCATAACACTGAGCATGTCTCCAGAGGCACATATCAACCAGATAACTGCTGCAGCATATGGGCGCCTTCCAAATCTGAAAATAGCGTTCCGGTTCTTTAGTAAGGAATCGTTCAAGACACTGTACACTGTGTACGTCAGGCATATACTGGAGTATGCAGCAGCAGTTTGGAACCCACACCTGGTCAAGCACGTCAAGAAATTAGAGAAAGTACAAAGGTTTGCAATAAGGCTAGTTCCGAAGCTCAGGGGAATGTCCTACGAAGAAAAGTTGAGGGAAATCGGCCTAACGACACTGGAGGACAGGAGGGTCAGGGAAGACATGATAGCAACATACAAAATACTGTGTGAAATAGATAAGGTGGACAGAGACAGGATGTTCCAGAGAGGGGATACAGAAACAAGTGGTTACAGAGTGGTCATAAAGTGGAATAGCCTAGCAAGTGATGTAGTGGAGGCAGGAACCATACATAGCTTTATGTTGAGGTATGACAAAGCTCAGGGAGCAGAGAGAGAGAGGACCTAGGAGCGATCAGTGAAGATGAGGGGCCAAGAGCTGAGTCTTGACCCTTGCAACCACAATTAGGTGAGTACAATTAGGTAAGTACATACACACGTACACACTCGCGCTCGCACACACACACACACACACACACACACACACACACACACACACACACACACACACACACACACACACACACACACATATATAATTTTTCACAAAGCAGAAGGAGCTAGAGCATGTTAACAGGATTAAAAAAAATGGGATCTTAAAAGAGAGGACGTAGAGACAAAGGAACGGAGCATGGCTGGTCTGAAAAGGAAGAATGGGTAGAAAGGCTCATGAACAAAATAGATCAAGAATGGGAAAAAAGATTAAATGAGCTTTGCAATAGCATGTTATGGAAGCTATCTGCAGAGAACAAGGAGTGGGAATCATGAGCTGTAGCTGCTGAGGCAAAGATACAGAGAATGGAGGAAGAATTAGACATGCTGAAGCAGGATATAATAAGGTCTGAAAGTATCAATGTGACTGAAATGGAAACATCAGCAGGCAGCAAGGCGACTGCAGGAGTGGATGGAACTAAGAAGTCCCTTGCAGCAGTAATATCAGGCAATCAGGGTGTCCAGGAGATGATAAGAAAAACAACAAAGGAAATGTTTAAATCAGATGCAGGGATATGGATTGAAAAAAATTGGAAGAAGAGAGGGAGAGGTCAATAATTATTCATGTGCTTCAGGAGGCTGAAGGAAGTCCTATGATGAAAGAAAGCATTGGGGGTAGAAAGAGATTAAGAGCATCATTGCAATAACAGGAGAGAAGGACATATCTCAGGTAGAAGAGTTTCACAGACTTGATGGGTATTCGAGGGAAAAAATTGACCATTCAAATTGACATTCAAGACAGAAGTGGTACACAACAAGATACTACAACAGAAGTCACTGTTCAAAAACTCTCAAGATTATCAACAAGTGTACCTCAACCGAGACAGAACACGAAAAGAAAGGGAACAACTGAGAGTGAGAGTTAGATGAAACCATTGGAAGGAAAGAGAGACAGTACAGGCAATGACAGACAGGAAAGCTCGGCCTCTGGGGGAGCATCAAACACAAATGATTACAGAAACCGTTCAACCCCTGTCACCCCATATAAACCAAACACAATAACCAGAAACAAACCATACTTCATAGCCACCCCACCACCAAGCACTAATTTCATGATCACAGCAGCCTCCCATAATATTCCACTCTGCCTTTCACATCCCCAGCCTGCACCATTTTCTTCCACCTCCCAAATACAGTACTGGAAAGGAAGCTGAAGGTATGGTACACCAATGCAGATGGAATAACAAATTAGAGTGAAGAGTGACATAAACGAATCATTGATGCATCCCCTGACATCATAGCAATAACAAAGATCAAACTTGCAGGTATGATAAGAGATGCAATCTTTCCAACTGGATATCAGATCCTGAGGAAAAACAGAGAGAACAGAGGAGGGGGAGGAGTGACACTGCTCATCAAAAGCCAGTGGAGATTTGAGGAAATGAGAGGAATGGACAGAGGGGAAACAGACGACTTCAGTGAAGGAACACTTTTGACTGGGGGCCCAAAGGTGATGATAGCAGCGATGTGTAACCCACCACTGAACAGCAGGAGGCCAAGACAAGAGAATAATGAGTGTAATACAGCAATGGTGGATACACTAGCTGAAGTGGCCAGGAGGGCTCATATGGGTAGGACAAAATTACTCGTAATGGGGAATTTCAATCATAAAGAGATTGACTGGGGGACCAGAAACATGAGGGACCAGAAACATGAAGAGTTCAGATGTTGGAGACTGTATTGGAGAACTTCATCCACCAACATGTTAGGGATACAACCAGAGAGAGAGGAGAGGATGTTGTAGCAAGGCTGGATCTCATATTCACCTTGAATAGCTCAGACCTAGGGAATGTTACACACGAAAGACCACACACACACACACACACACATAATAGGAACACTTCAGTCTGGAGGTCCCAAGGTGGTGGTATACTAGCTCCCCTTAAATCATGGATAATCACAGACAGCACTACTGACCACTGCCCCACCTTCTTCTTAACAAATATTAATAAACCACCACTGAAATACAACAAAGTTACATTTAGACTCCATGACGAGGCCTCAATAACTTCACAGCAGAGCTAGAGACGGTTGACTGGCCTACAGAATTCTCCAATGCCAATGGTATCGATGATCGGACAGATATATTTCTTTATAAATTACTCAGATTATACAAAAATATTGTCCTATTAAAACAAAACAGATTACGAATAAACGGCTAGGTTGTCCATGGCTAACTAACAGCATATTAAGATCCATTGATAAGAAACATCAATATGAAAAGCAATATAGACAGGGCTTAATACACAAAGATATTATTAAACACAATTCATCAGTTCTCACCAAACTAATAGAAAAAGCCAAACAATTGTACTACTCCAGCAGATTCAATGAAACAAGAGGAGATCTAAAAAAGATCTGGAAAACTCTCTCTCAGATTTTGGGCACCCACAAACTGAAAAAAACTTGGGATACTGTCCTAACTAAACTGAACGAAACACAACTACAGCCAATTGATACAGTCAACAAGATAAATGACTTCTTCTCAACCATAGGAACAAATCTTGCCTGTAAAATCCCACGTACTAATGCCCGAGCAACTTACTACTTAGATGGGAATTTCCCAACCTCCTTCTATCTTGCACCTACTGAGCCCACTGAAGTCACTACGATTACCAAGTTACTAAAAATAAATCAGAGAATCTGTCACAAGTCCCACCATTACTATACAAGCGAACGGCCCATGTCCTTTCACATGCTATTTCATAACTCTAACAAATCATTAGAAACTAGCACTCTTCCGACACTACTCAAGACAGCAAGGGTTACACCAATACACAAAGGTGGTGACCCCCACAGATGTAAACAACTATAGACCAACATCAAACTTACCGTTCCTACCCAAAATCTTCGAGAAACTCGTGCACAAGAGATTATATTCGTTTATAACAGCACAAAGCATACTCAACCCCTGCCAGTTTGGCTTAAGAAAAAATAAAAGCACAAACGATGCAATTGTAAAAATGCTAGATCTGCTTTACACAGCACTAGAAAATAAGGAATATCCATTAGGACCTTTTATTGGCCTAAGAAAAGCTTTCGACACAGTAGACCACGGCATCCTACTCCACAGCTTTGACCATTATGGTATAAGAGGCCATGCTCTTGCATATTTCAAATCCTACCTTATTAATAGGTATCAGTACGTCACCATTAAAGACACAACTTCATCAACAAGACCACTTGATACTGGAGTGCCACAGGAAAGTGTCCTTGGTCCTCTGCTCTTCCTCTTATACATCAATGATCTTCCCAACATATCACAACACCTGAAACCAATTCTCTTTGCTGACGACACGATTTATGTCATCTCCCACACAAATATTGCCACACTCAACACCATTGTTAACGAGGAGCTACTAAAAAAATCTACCTGGGTGACAGCCAATAAACTTACACTAATCACTGACAAATCCTTCTATGTTATGTATGGTAGAAGAGCAGGTGTTGCACAACTGAACATTAAGATCGACAACACTCTTATTGCTGAACATAATGAGGGCAAATTCCTAGGCCTGCACCTCGGCAGTAACCTGAACTTCAGCACCCATATCAAACATATAACAAAAAAAGTATCCTAAACGGTTGGGATCCTCTCCAAGATACGTTACTACGTGCCACATTCATCCCTTCTCACACTCTACTATTCACTCATTTATCCCTACCTCACCTATGTTATTTGTACTTGGGGATCAAAAGCAGCAACACATCTAAAGCCTATAATAACCCAACAGAAAGCCACAGTAAGAATTATCACGCATTCCAGTACTAGGCAACATCTCCCCCCCCCCCACTGTACAGAACATCCACATTGACAACTGTGCAACCTACATTTACAAAACCATAAATTCCAATATTAACCCGGAACTAAAACACTTTCTTGATGGGTGTGACAGGACCCACAAGCACAACACCAGGCACAAAAATCTCTATGTCCAGCTAAACCTTTACAAAAATTCAGTGTACATTAAAGGGCCTAAAATCTGGAACTCTCTGCCTGAAAACTCTAGAACTGTAGACACAACCATCACTTTCAAAACTACCGTTAAAAAACATCTTATCTCACTGACACCTCACCGTCAGCTAGCTACATAAAAGCCACCTATTCTCTTACTTGTATCATGCACACACAAAACAAACTAGACCTCTCGATATCTGTGATTCCTCCAATTTACACTTACACTCACTCAAATGATTGTAAACATAAAATTTCGAACAAACACTCTTATTGCTGAACAAATCTTAAACTAGTCATAAGTTTGCCTGCGATACTCCAATATAGGAGCTTTAATAGAAACTGTGTATCATGCCAAGACAAAATCATTCTCATTGCTCCATAACCTGTATCAACATACAGTCAGAATTATTATTAGTCTGTTCGAAATGCCTAGTCATGCTATGCATGATAGTGGCCCTCTTCGTAATTAGTATTTTATATGTAAACCACACATTGTAACCAATATTTTATAATATGTACACTCTACATTGTACTCTTTACAGAGAAATAAACATTTGTATTTTATTGTATTTGTATAAATAACCCGCCACAGAACAGCAGGAGGCCAAGACAAGAATATGATTAAAGTAACAGAGAGATGGTTGACACACTGGATGAAGTGGCCAGAATGGGCAGGGCAAAACTACTGGATGTGAGTGACTTAAATCACAAAGAGAATGACTGGGAAAACCTGGAGCCACATAGGGGCCCAGAAACGTGGAGGGCTAAGATGATGGAGATGGTACTGGAAAACCTAATGTACCAACATGTTAGGGACACTACCAGAAAGAGAGGAGAGGGAGAACCAGCAAGACTGGATCTAGTATTCACCTTGAGTAGTACAGATTTAGAGGACATTACATACGAAAGGTCCCTCAGGCTAGTGATCACGTGGTTCAGAGCTTCGAATACTTAGTGGAATTACAAGTGGAGAGGAAAACAGGAAGGACAGGACAAATAAAACCAAACTACGAGAAGGGACTACACAGGCATGGGGAATTTCCTGCATGAGGCTCAGTGGGAGAGTGACTAGCAGGGAAATTAGTAAATAACATGAAATAATATGTAACAACAATATGCAAAGAAGCAGAGGAGAGGTTTGTACCCAAAGGCAACAGAAATAATGAGAAGGCCAGAACGAGCCCTTGGTTCATCCAAAGATGTAGAGAGGCCAAAAGCAGGTGTGCTAGAGAATGGAAGAGGTATAGAAGGCAAAGGACCCATGAGAATAAGGAGAGTAGTCAAAGAGCCAGAAATGAATTCGAAAATGACACAGCAGCGAAAGACAAGCCCGACACGAAACTGACGTACAGTCACATCAGGAAAAAACAACAATCAAGGACAAGGTAATCAGGCTGAGGAAGGAGGGGAGATCACAAGAAACGACTGATAAGTGTGTGAGGAGCTCAAAGAAGTATTCACAGTGGAGGCAGAAAGGTCTCCCAAAAGACGGAGTGATGAGGTCATCAACGGCTGAACATAATACATGCAACCGAGGAGGAGGAGGAGGAGGTGAAGGGCTGCTAAGAGAACTAGATACCTCATAGGCGATGGAACCACTAACAACATTCTGTCGAAACTGGGCGACTACCTGAGGTATGGAAGACAGCAAATGTAGTCACAGTTTTTTTTTCAAAAAAGGAGGCAGACACGCAGCATTAAACTACAGACCAATGTCACTGATATGTATAGTACACAAAGTTATGGAGATTATCAGGAGAAGAGTGGTGGAGCACCTAGAAAGGATGGGAAATCCTGTGTCACAAACCTACTGGAGTTCTATAACAAGGTGATATCTATAAAACAAGAGAGAGAGGGGTGGGTAGACTGCATTTCCTTGGACTGTAATCAGGCTTTTGACACAGTCCCACACAAAATATTAGTGCAAAAGTTTGAGGACCAGACAGGTATAATAGGAAAGGCATTGCAGGTGACGAGGTGTCAGAGTGGGCGCCTGTTACAAGAAGGGTTCCACAGGGTTCAGTCCTAGGACCGGTGCTATTTCTACTGTATGTGAATGATATGACAAAAGGAATAAGAACATAAGAAAGAAGGAACGCTGCAGCAGGCCTACTGGCCCATGCGAGGCAGATCAAGTCACCTCCCGGCTTAAGCCAATGACACCACTTAAGGAAGGGGCACATCGTCAAACCTATTAGCACAAGGTAGTCAGGTCCACCTCACACCCAACTACACCCATTCATGTATTTATTTAAAGCCTATTTTTAAAACTACACAACGTCTTAGCTTCTATGACGGTACTCGGGAGTTTGTTCCACTCATCCACAACTCTATTACCAAACCAGTGCTTTCCTATATCCTATCCTATATCCAGTTTAGGATTATTCATGCAGTCAGCATAACTTCATACGTAGGCCTCAATATTTCCTTCCTCTCTCAGCGTTTACCATATGTGACGATTATTATTAGTATTATCATATTTAGGGGAATCACTAAACCTGTAGGGGTTACATAGAGCCTGCAGAATGGGAGGCAGTCAGGTTCGATTCCAGAGGTCACAGTCCCCGACCCGGCCTGAAGAGGAGGCCAAATCCAGCCTCAAGAAACCTTCCATGAGGATATCAATCAGTTTATGTAATTCATTATCGACAAGTTGATGAATAAGACACACTTGCAAGACCTGGATATCTTTATGAAGGCTTCTCGCCAACCATTGCCTATCCATTCAGTATGCAGATTGTATGTTAGAAACAGTGGAAGATGAGGCAATCAGTCCCTTAATTAACCTTTATAGAAGATCTCAGTCCCAATTCATGAAAGCTTTATATACTTGAGACAAAGTGAGGCACAACAGGTGAAAGCATCGTCACAGATGGGATTGAATCACTAGTCCTGACAAGTAGAAGTAGGTTGACCACAAGAGTTGTACCAGAGAGTTAGCAATAGGGTTGTAGAAGAGATCCTCTATACAAAGATTCCGTGGTGATGTATATGATTTACATAATAATACTTGTATGACACAGCAACGCTATACAATCTTGGTACGGAGGATATCTTGCACAACCCAAGCATTAACCTCTGATACTGCTGGAGATAATAGACTCAGAAGTGTCCTTGTTTGCAGAAGATGTGAGGCTAATGAGGAGAATTCAGCTGGAGGGGGACCAGGCACAGCTGTAAAGGGACCTGGACAGGCTGCAGGCCTGGTCCAGCAACTGGCTCCTGGAGTTCAACCCCATCAAGTGCAAATTCATGAAGACCGGGGAAGAACTAAGAAGACCACAGACATAGTACAGTCTAGGGAGCCAAAGACTACGAACCTCACTCATGGAAAATGATCTTGGGGTGAGTATAATACCGAGCACATCTCCTGAGGCGCACATCAACCAAATAACTGCTGCAGCATATGAAAGCCTAGCAAATCTAAGAATAGCATTCCAATATCTCAGTAAAGAATCATTCAGGACTCAGTACACCATGTAAGTCAGGCCCATATTGAAGCATGCAGCACCCGTTTGGAACTCACACCTGGTCAAGCACGTCAAGAAATTAGAGAAAGTGCGAAGGTTTGCAACAAGACTAGTTCCAGAAGAAGAAAGGTTAAGAAAGGTTAAGAGAAATCGGCCTGACGGCACTGGAAGATAGGAGGGTCATGGGAGACATGATAACGACATACAAAATACTACGAGGAATAGATAAGGTGATGAGAGATAGGCTGTTCCAGAGATTGGACACAGAAACAACGGTTCACAATTGGAAGTTGAAGACTCAGATGAGTCAAAGGGATGTTAGGAAGTATTTCTTCAGTCATAGAGTTATCAGGAAGTGGAATAGTCTGGCAAGTAATGTAGTGGAGGCAGGAACCATACACAGTTATAACACGAGGTATGATAGAGCTCATGGAGTATGGAGAGAGAGGACCTAGTAACGGTTAGTGAAGAGGCGGGGCCAGGAGCTGAGTCTCGACCCCTTCAACCACAAATAGGTGAGTACACATACACACGCACGCGCACACGCACACACACACACACACACACACACACACACACACACACACACACACACACACACACACACACACACACACACACACACACACACACACAATGCAAGGAGGCTGAGGAGAGGTTTGTACCCAAGGGTAACAGGAATAATGAAAAAGCCAGGATGAGCCCATGGTTTACCCAAAGGTGCAGGGAGGCAAAAACCAAGTGTGCTAGGGAATGGAAGAAATATAGAAGGCAAAGGACCCAGGAGAATAAGGAGAGCAGTCGTAGAGCCAAAAACGAATATGCACACATAAGAAGGGAGGCCCAAAGACAATATGAAAATGACATAGCAGCGAAAGCCAAATCCGACCCGAAACTGTTGTACAGCCACATCAGGAGGAAAACAACAGTCAAGGACGAGGTAATCAGGCTAAGGAAGGAAGGAGGAGAGACAACAAGAAATGACCGTGAAGTATGTGAGGAACTCAACGAGAGATTCAAAGAAGTGTTCACAGAGGAGACAGAAGGGGCTCCAGAAAGACGGAGAGGTGGGGCACACCACCATATGCTGGACACAGTGCACTCAACCGAGGAAGAAGTGAAGAGGCTTCTGAGTGACCTAGATACCTCAAAGGCAATGGGGCCAGATAACATCTCCCCATGGGTATTGAGAGAGGAAGCAGAGGCGCTATGTGTACCCCTAACAACAATATTCAATACATCTATCGAAACAGGGAGATTGCCTGAGGCATGGAAGACAGCAAATGTAGTCCCAATCTTTAAAAAAGGAGACAGACATAAAGCATTAAACTACAGACCAGTGTCACTGACATGTATAGTATGCAAAATCATGGAGAAGATTAACAGGAGAAGAGTGGTGGAACACCTAGAAAGGAATGATCTCATCAACAGCAGCCAACATGGTTTCAGGGACGGGAAATCCTGTGTCACAAACCTACTGGAGTTCTATGACATGGTGACAGCAGTAAGACAAGAGAGAGAGGGGTGGGTGGATTGCATATTCTTGGACTGCAAGAAGGCGTTTGACACAGTTCCACACAAGAGATTGGTGCAAAAACTGGAGGACCAAGCAGGGATAACAGGGAAGGCACTACAATGGATCAGGGAATACTTGTCAGGAAGACACCAACGAGTCATGGTACGTGGCGAGGTGTCAGAGTGGGCACCTGTGACCAGCGGGGCCGCACAGGGGTCAGTCCTAGGACCAGTGCTGTTTCTGGTATTTGCGAACGACATGACGGAAGGAATAGACTCTGAGGTGTCCCTGTTTGCAGATGACGTGAAGTTGATGAGAAGAATTCACTCGATCGAAAACCAGGCAGAACTACAAAGGAATCTGGACAGGCTGCAGACCTGGTCCAGCAATTGGCTCCTGGAGTTCAATCCCACCAAGTGCAAAGTCATGAAGATTGGGGAAGGGCAAAGAAGACCACAGACGGAGTACAGTCTAGGGGGCCAGAGACTACAAACCTCACTCAAGGAAAAAGATCTTGGGGTGAGTATAACACCAGGCACATCTCCTGAAGCGCACATCAACCAAATAACTGCTGCAGCATATGGGCGCCTAGCAAACCTCAGAACAGCATTCCGACATCTTAATAAGGAATCGTTCAGGACCCTGTACACCGTGTACGTTAGGCCCATATTGGAGTATGCGGCACCAGTTTGGAACCCACACCTAGCAAAGCACGTAAAGAAACTGGAGAAAGTGCAAAGGTTTGCAACAAGACTAGTCCCAGAGTTAAGAGGTATGTCCTACGAGGAGAGGTTAAGGGAAATCAACCTGACGACACTGGAGGACAGGAGAGATAGGGGGGATATGATAACGACATACAAAATACTGAGAGGAATTGACAAGGTGGACAAAGACAGGATGTTCCAGAGATTGGACACAGTAACAAGGGGACACAGTTGGAAGTTGAAGACACAGATGAATCACAGGGATGTTAGGAAGTATTTTTTCAGCCACAGAGTAGTCAGTAAGTGGAATAGTTTGGGAAGCGATGTAGTGGAGGCAGGATCCATACATAGCTTTAAGCAGAGGTATGATAAAGCTCACGGTTCAGAGAGAGTGACCTAGTAGCGATCAGTGAAGAGGCGGGGCCAGGAGCTCGGACTCGACCCCCGCAACCTCAACTAGGTGAGAACTAGGTGAGTACACACACACACACACACACACACACACACACACACACACACACACACACACACTGGAGAAAGTGCAAAGGTTTGCAACAAGACTAGCAGGGATAACAGGGAAGGCACTACAATGGATCAGGGAATACTTGTCAGGAAGACAGCAGCGAGTCATGGTACGTGGCGAGGTGTCAGAGTGGGCACCTGTTACCAGCGGGGTCCCGCAGGGGTGAGTCCTAGGACCAGTGCTGTTTCTGGTATTTGTGAACGACATGACGGAAGGAATAGACTCTGAGGTGTCTCTGTTTGCAGATGACGTGAAGTTGATGAGAAGAATTCACTCGATCGAAAACCAGGCAGAACTACAAAGGAATCTGGACAGGCTGCACACCTGGTCCAGCAATTGGCTCCTGGAGTTCAATCCCACCAAGTGCAAAGTCATGAAGATTGGAGAAGGGCAAAGAAGACCGCAGACGGAGTACAGTCTAGGGGGCCAGAGACTACAAACCTCACTCAAGGAAAAAGATCTTGGGGTGAGTATAACACCAGGCACATCTCCTGAGGCGCACATCAACCAAATAACTGCTGCAGCATATGGGCGCCTAGCAAACCTCAGAACAGCATTCCGACATCTTAATAAGGAATCGTTCAGGACCCTGTACACCGTATACGTTAGGCCCATATTGGAGTATGCGGCACCAGTTTGGAACCCACACCTAGCAAAGCACGTAAAGAAACTGGAGAAAGTGCAAAGGTTTGCAACAAGACTAGTCCCAGAGTTAAGAGGTATGTCCTACGAGGAGAGGTTAAGGGAAATCAACCTGACGACACTGGAGGACAGGAGAGATAGGGGGGATATGATAACGACATACAAAATACTGAGAGGAATTGACAAGGTGGACAAAGACAGGATGTTCCAGAGATTGGACACAGTAACAAGGGGACACAGTTGGAAGTTGAAGACACAGATGAATCACAGGGATGTTAGGAAGTATTTCTTCAGCCACAGAGTAGTCAGTAAGTGGAATAGTTTGGGAAGCGATGTAGTGGAGGCAGGATCCATACATAGCTTTAAGCAGAGGTATGATAAAGCTCACGGTTCAGAGAGAGTGACCTAGTAGCGATCAGTGAAGTAGGTACCCACAAGGTCATTAAAATATAATGACGGCGATTGTGGTTAAAAGATGGGGCCAGAAATTATGATTCGACCACAGTAAAACTCAGCGAGTACAGATGTATCATCTCAACACACCCCATGACCCAAAATCCACCTCACTCCAAAGATCCACTATTCCTCCAAAAAAACATTACTCCTTCAAAATCAACTAATAGAAAACTTGACATATAATAACTAGGCAGCAAAATATTTCAAAATAATACACACAGATGAAATTACAAAGAAAACTGAAGTGTTAAATGAAAGAATGAGAGAGAGTTGGTCCCATACCTCATTGCAGTTACAGAAGCTAAACAAACAGGTGAGAGGAAATACTGCATAATGTTGAGTCAGATATAACTAAGGGAACAATTACAACTGATAAAATTCTGATTAAAATTCAATGAAATAGCAATTCCAGAGCAGAACAATGGAATAATATGAAAGAACACAGCATCGAAAAAAAAAAAAGTCTTTGACAAAATGCAGTAACTTCTAACAAATCCAGTGATTTATTGTGATTTTAATCATGGAGATATAAACAAGGAAAACTGACACCACATAATGGAAAGAAGTCTGAAGGAGCAAGCTGCTTCTTTATGCCTGAAGCAGCAAGTTGAAGAATCCACAAGAATAAGACAGAGAGATGAACCGGGAAGGCTGGGCCTGGTTCCGTGTTGAGGTTTGCTACTTGGTGGATAAACCTGAGGATACTGGGAAAATTGGAGAATTGGAGAGACTGGCATAGAAGGAAGTTATTAGGGAGGGGTGAAGCATAATGTGATGATACAATTCAACAATAATATTTAAAAAAAAGGGCACGTGCCCCAAAAAAGTGACAAGCAAATTGGAAAAAATCGGGTGTGGATTGAAATAAGAGACACTATGAGAATTCATTGTTCTTTGGGTGAGGAAGGAAGTTGTGACACAATCTGAAATAAACACAGCAACGATGGCAAAGGCAGAAGCAAAGCTGCTTCTCAGCCTCACCAGAAAAAAAAAATGACAATGAAGAACGAAACGATAAGTGAAGGGAAAAACTCGATCATTTCTTCACTAACTCGAACTCTCCTTAATTTATTCACCGATGCGTACACTCATATATTTCCTCATTGCTCAGAATACTCATCAGTTCCTCTTTGCTCGAGAAAAATACGAAAATACTCAGTTCTTCGTAGAAGCAAACACTCATCCATTCACGAATTCATTTCCTCACTGATCCGTACACTTACTTCTATGCTGACCCGTACACTCACTTCCATGCTGACCCGTACACTCACTTCCATGCTGACCCGTACACTCACTTCCATGCTGACCCGTACACTCATTTCCATGCTGACCCGTACACTCACTTCCATGCTGACCCGTACACTCACTTCCATGCTGACTTGTACACTCACTTCCATGCTGACTTGTACACTCCCTTCCATGCTGACTTGTACACTCACTTCCATGCTGACTTGTACACTCACTTCCATGCTGACTTGTACACTCACTTCCATGCTGACTTGTACACTTACTTCCATGCTGACCCGTACACTTACTTCCATGCTGACCCGCTCACTCACTTCCATGCTGACCCGTACACTCACTTCCAGGTTAACCCATGCATTCACTTCCATGCTGACCCGTAAGCTCACTTCCATGCTGACCTGTACACTCACTTCCATGCTACCCCTTACACTTCCATGCTGACCCGTACACTTCCATGCTGACCCGTACACTTACATGCTGACCCGTACACTCACTGCCATGCTGACCTGTATACTCACTTCCTTGCTGACCCGTACACTCACTTCCATGCTGACCCGTTCACTTCCATGCTGACCCGTATATTTCCATGCTGACCCGTACACTTCCATGCTGACTCGTACACTTCCATGCTGACCCGTACACTTCCATGCTGACCCGTACACTCACTTCCATGCTGTCCCGCACACTCACTTCCATGCTGACCCGTACGCTCACTTCCATGCTGACCCGTACACTTCCATGCTGACCCGTACACTTCCATGCTGACCTGTACACTTCCATGCTGACCCGTACACTTTCATGCTGACCCGTACACTCCCTTCCATGCTGACCCGAACACTCACTTCCATGCTGACCCGTACACTCACTTCCATGCTGACCCATACACTCACTTCTATGCTGACCCGTACACTTCCATGATGACCCGTACACTCCCTTCCATGCTGACCCGAACACTCACTTCCTTGCTGACCCGTGCACTCACTTCCTTGCTGACCCGTACACTTCCATGCTGACCCGAACACTCACTTCCTTGCTGACCCGTACACTTCCATGCTGACCCGTACACTCACTTCCATGATGACCCGTACACTCCCTTCCATGCTGACCCGAACACTCACTTCCATGCTGACCCGTACACTCACTTCCATGCTGACCCGTACACTCACTTCTATGCTGACCCGTACACTTCCATGATGACCCGTACACTCCCTTCCATGCTGACCCGAACACTCACTTCCTTGCTGACCCGTGCACTCACTTCCTTGCTGACCCGTACACTTCCATGCTGACCCGAACACTCACTTCCTTGCTGACCCGTGCACTCACTTCCTTGCTGACCCGTGCACTCACTTCCATGCTGACCCGTACACTCACTTCCATGCTGACCCGTACACTCACTTCTATGCTGACCCGTACACTCACTTCCATGCTGACCTGTACACATCC
>NC_091297.1:39704556-39717056 GCF_038502225.1 Cherax quadricarinatus | reverse complement strand
GGTCTCACTACGGTCTCCACCACCACGGTCTCCACCACTACGGTCTCCACCACCACGGTCTCCACCACTACGGTCTCCACCACCACGGTCTCCACCACTACGGTCTCCACCACTACGGTCTCCAAGAGGAACCTTGCATCTGGTACAATGATTCGACGAGTTTTTTTTACAAAGGAGTTAAAAGCAAAGGGATTAACACGAGGTAGAAGAAATTGAATGTGTAATTTGTTGTTGACTGTGGTGGTAGTGGTGGTAGTGGTGGTAGTGGTGGTAGTGGTGGTAGTGGTGGTAGTGGTGGTAGTGGTGGTAGTGGTGGTAGTGGTGGTAGTGGTGGTAGTGGTGGTAGTTGTGGTAGTGGTGGTAGTGGTGGTAGTGGTGGTAGTGGTGGTAGTGTTGATAGTGATGGTAGTGGCGGTAGTGGTGGTAGTGGTGGTAGTGGTGGTAGTGCTGGTAGTAGTGGTAGTGTTGGTAGTGGAGGTATTGGTGGTAGTGGTGGTAGTGTTGGTAGTGGTGGTAGTGGTGGTAGTGATGGTAGTGTTGGAAGTAGTGGTGGTAGTGGTGGTAGTGGTGGTAGTAGTGGTTGTAGTGGTGGTAGTGATGGTAGTGGTGGTTGTGTTGGTAGTGGTGGTAGTGGTGGTAATGTTGATAGTGATGGTAGTGGCGGTAGTGGTGGTAGTGTTGGTAGTAGTGGTGGTAGTGGTGGTAGTGGTGGTAGTAGTGATGGTAGTGGTGGTAGTGTTGGTAGTAGTGGTGGTAGTGGTGGTAGTGGTGGTAGTGGTGGTAGTGGTGGTAGTAGTGATGGTAGTGGTGGTAGTGTTGGTAGTGATTGTAGTGGTGGTAGTGTTGGTAGTGGTGGTAGTGGTGGTCGTGGTGGTCGTGGTGGTAGTGTTGGTAGTGGTGGTAGTGGTGGTACTGGTGGTAGTGGTGGTAGTGTTGGTAGTGATGGTAGTGGTGGTAGTGTTGGTAGTGGTGGTAGTGGTGGGAGTGTTGATAGTGATGGTAGTGGTTGTAGTGGTGGTAGTGGTGGTAGTGGTGGTAGTGTTGGTAGTGTTGGTAGTGGTGGTACTGGTGGCAGTGGTGGTAGTGTTGGTAGTGGTGGTAGTGGTCGTAGTTTTGGTAGTGGTGGTAGTGGTGGTAGTGTTGGTAGTGGAGGTATTGGTGGTAGTGGTGGTAGTGTTGTTAGTGGTGGTAGTGGTGGTAGTTGTGGTAGTGGAGGTAGTGGTGGTAGTGGTGGAAGTGGTGGTAGTGGTGGTAGTGTTGGTAGTGGTGGAAGTGGTGGTAGTGGTGGTAGCGTTGGTAGTGGTGGAAGTTGCGGTAGTGGTGGTAGTGGTGGTAGTAGTGGTGGTAGTGTTGGTAGTGGTGGTAGTGGTTGTAGTGGTGGTAGTGTTGGTAGTGGTTTTAGTGGTGGTAGTTGCGGTAGTGGTGGTAGTGGTGGTAGTGGTGGTAGGGGTGGTAATGGTGGCAGTGGTGGTAGTGATGGTAGTGGTGGTAGTGGCGATAGTGGTGGTAGTGGTGGTAGTTGTGGTAGTGGTGGTAGTGGTGATAGTGGTGGTAGTGGAAGTAGTTGTGTTAATGGGAGTAGTGGTGGTTGTGGTGGTAGTGGTGTTAATGGGGTTAGTGGTGGTAGTGGTGTTAATGAGGGTAGTGGTGGTAGTGGTGGCAGTCGTGTTAATGGGGGAAGTGGTAGTAGTGGTGGTAGTGGTGGTAGTGGTAGTAGTAATGGTAGTGGTGGTAGTGGAAGTAGTTGTGGTAGTGGTGGCAGTGGTTGTAGTGATTGTAGTGGTGGTAGTGGTGGTAGTGGTGGTAGTGGTAGTAGTGGTGTTAATGGGGGTAATGGTGGTAATGGTGGTAGTGTTGGTAGTGGTGTTAATGTGGGTGGTAGTGGTAGTGGTGGTGGCGGTGTTAATGGGGGTAGTGGTGGTAGTGGTGGTAGTGGTTGTAGTGGTGGTATTGGTGGTATTGGTGGTAGTAGTGGTATTGGTGGTAGTGGTGGTAGTGGTGGAATTGGTGTTAATAGGTGTAGTGGTGGTAGTGGTGTTAATGGGGATAGTGGTGGTAGTGGTGGTAGTGATGGTTGTAGTGATAGTGGTGGTAGTGGTGGTAGTGTTGTTAATGGGAGAATTGGTGGTAGTAGTTGTAGTCGTGGTAGTGGTGGTAGCGGTGGTACTGGTGTTAATGGGTGTAGCGGTGGTAGAGGTGGTAGTGGTGATAGTTGTGGTAGTGGTGGTAGTGGTGGTAGTAGTGGTAGCGGTGGTAGTGTTGGTAGTGGTGGTAGTGGTGGTAGTGGTGGTAGTGGTGGTAGTTGTGGTAGTGTTGGCAGTGGTGGTAGTGGTGTTAATGGGGTAGTGGTGGTAGTGGCGGTAGTGGTGGAAGTTTTGGTAGCAGTGGTAGTAGTGGTAGTGGTGGTAGTGGTGGTAGTGAGGGTAGTGATGGAAGTTGTGGTAGTGGTGGAAGTGACGGTTTTGGTGGTAGTGGTGGTAGTGGTGGTAGTGACGGTATTGGTGGTATTCGTGGTAGTGGTGGTAGGGACGGTAGTGGTGGTAGTGGTGGTTGTTGTGGTATTGGTGATAGTGGTTGTAGTGGTGTTAATGGGGGCAGTGGTGGTTGTGGTGGTAGTGGTGGTAGTGGTGGTAGTGTTGCCTTGTAGGTATGTACAATATTGGGACAGGTGGGGCATCGTGTGTTGCCTTGTAGGTATGTACAATAGTGGGACAGGTGGGGCATCGTGTGTTGCCTTGTAGGTATGTACAATAGTGGGACAGGTGGGGCATCGTGTGTTGTCTTGTAGGTATGTACAATAGTGGGGGACACATCGTGTGTTGCCTTGTAGGTATGTACAATAGTGGGACAGGTGGGGCATCGTGTGTTGCCTTGTAGGTATGTACAATAGTGGGACAGGTGGGGCATCGTGTGTTGCCTTGTAGGTATGTACAATAGTGGGACAGGTGGGGCATCGTGTGTTGCCTTGTAGGTATGTACAATAGTGGGACAGGTGGGGCATCGTGTGTTGTCTTGTAGGTATGTACAATAGTGGGACAGGTGGGGCATCGTGTGTTGCCTTGTAGGTATGTACAATAGTGGGACAGGTGGGGCATCGTGTGTTGCCTTGTAGGTATGTACAATAGTGGGACAGGTGGGGCATCGTGTGTTGCCTTGTAGGTATGTACAATAGTGGGACAGGTGGGGCATCGTGTTTTGTCTTGTGAGTATGTTCAATTGTGGGACAGGTGGGACATCTTGTGTTCTCTTCTGGTTATGTAGAGTGGTGGGGCACCGTGTGTTGTCTTCTGGGTATGTACTGTAGTAGTGGCACATTGTATTGTTTTCTGGGTATGTACAATGGTGGGTCACATTATGTTGTCTTCTGGATATGTACTGTATTGTTTTCTGGGTATGTACAGTGGTGGGTCACCTTGTGTTGTCTTCTGGATATGTACAGTGGTGGGGCACCTTGTTTTGTCTTCTGGGTATGTACGGTTGTGTTGGACCTTGAGAACATTGTTGTCATACTGCCTCACTCATGTTCACTTTGGGAGTGACGATGGTAGATGATGGTAGTGCTGGTTGCTATGCATGTGCTGGTGGTAGGATTCTTAAGCCTATGGGGATCAAACTGGTGTAAGTAGCAACAACATGTTAGACAAGCCGAAGAGAGGAAGAGAGAGAGAGAGAGAGAGAGAGAGAGAGAGAGAGAGAGAGAGAGAGAGAGAGAGAGAGAGAGAGAGAGAGAGAGAGAGAGAGAGAGAGAGAGAGAGAGAGAGAGAGTCATGTCTGTAATACAAACTTAGAGCGCTGGCACCCACAGCAGCTGCCTCTCATAAAACATTCACTGTAACAGAGATACGACTCCGCGTTAGATCTTTGTCCCATTTTTTTTAGTGGTGCATAGAGCAGCATACCCATTACCTCATCCTAAGATCATGGGTCAAGGAATCCATCAGCGCACGCTCGGATCATGAGATATCATACCCATTATCTCATAATGACATCATGAGTTAAGGAATCTATTAATGTTTGCTTGGATCATGGGGGAAAATGCCCATTGATTCACCTTCTGATTTTTGGGTCAGAGAACCCAAACATCCGAGCACACCCATTCACTCACCCTAAAACCATGGTGATCATGGGTGGCAGAATGACAGTTGATGAGTTCCTTGACCATAAGACAAGGAGTCCTGATACGCACGCTCGAATCACAGGTAAACAAACATACCTAATCAACCCCGCAGTCAGATAAGGATGGGGCAGATTACCCATCAGTGAACACTCGAATCATGTGGCAGCATAACTGTCAATCTACGCTTGGATCAAGGATCATGAAAACGCATGTGTAATTATTATTATTATTATTATTATTATTATTATTATTATTATTATTATTATTATTATTATTATTATTATTATTATTATTATTATTATTATTATTATTATTATTGTTATTATTATTATTATTATTATTATTATTATTATTATTATTATTATCATTATTATTATTATTATTATTATTATTATTATTATTATTATTATTATTATTATTATTAAATTAAAATCAAACCTTGTGAAGCAACAGTTGAAACTAGTGACTGACGCCCTACAAACATCCAGGTTGTGAGAATTCTTGATTCTAAAAGACCAGCATCACTCCTTGCACCTTCAGGCAAAAGAAAAAAAAAAGAAATCGTAGCGAACCATAAGATGCTCTCACTGTA
Organism: Cherax quadricarinatus; assembly: GCF_038502225.1. Taxonomy (NCBI): domain Eukaryota; kingdom Metazoa; phylum Arthropoda; class Malacostraca; order Decapoda; family Parastacidae; genus Cherax; species Cherax quadricarinatus. The sequence goes on along the minus strand of NC_091297.1, from coordinate 39,712,347 downwards.
AGATGAAGAGGAAAGAAAACAAGAAATCTAAAGAAAAGAGGAATTACTCGCTCGTGGAGTGCATAAGAAGAAAGAAAGGAGGCTGTAGGGGGAGGGGAGCTGTATAGTGTGCATTCGAGACTGTGATTTACTGGTAATAGCTGGGCGGCTTAGTCTGGCGGAAAGACGGTAGGCGGGGAGCCATCACCGACCAGTACCTGAACAGGTTTTTGGTATCCAGTTGAAGGCAGCCTTCATTCTGGACACAGTGCTACTCCGTGAAGGCACAGTTCGCTCGTGAGGGATATTGGCAGTTTGGAGGGATATGTTGCGTATCTATATACGTATATGCTAATAAACTGCTGTATTATGAGCACCTCTGCAAAAACAGTGATTATGTATGAGTAAAGTGAAAGTGTTGAATGATGAAAGTATTTTCTTTTTAGGGATTTTCTTTCCTTTTGGGTGTTACAAAAAACGCGATTCTAAAAGCTCAGAGATCTCCAGTGAATACTAGAAAGGACTGCTCTTCTAGCATTCAGCCTGTTACTGGGTTTTCGTAACAATTAGTCAGTATCCTTGTCCAATTATCCATTAGAATTCAGTATGATTCAATAGTGCTTCTGGATTACAATTGGTAGGCTACTAACTAAAGAAAAGAAAATTTAATAAATTTACTAAGTATCGTCTAGAGATATATCAAATTAAATTAAATTAATCAATTCAAACAAATTAATAATAATCACTTCTCTCGTGTGCATTAGTATTGTGCTGTAGGCACATATCACTTTTATAAGTCTTAAGTACCGTCTGGTACATTAACATTTAATAAGATATTACAAATATGTACAAGTAAGTTTGTGTGTATGTGTGTAAGTGCTCTAAGTAGTTCGCTATGTCTCACGACTCGACTAAACTTAAACAAGTGACTGACAAAGTCCTCAAATAAACTAACTTCTGGCAATCAGAACAGTCTGCTTGAACAATAAAAAGAATGCTAAACCCAATTGCAATATAACAAGCAACTGCGACACAGAATCGGGAACAAGGAGATAATATAATGACACTAAGTAGGGACCATCTATAGATCCTCCACAAAAGTCACCAAACTCCCTTACTACTGAATCTAAGTTCAGCATAAGAAAATCCCCGACTGTGACAATACACAGATACCAGTACAAGTTAGGTCAGAAGCTATAGCTCAGGACCTGAGTTGTTTAGAGTGTCTATGCGACACACAACCTCAGAACAACGTGGAAAATCATTAAGTCTACACAATGTTCTGTGAACAGTCTCCAGAACTAACAATAATGAGACAAGAGATGATCTTCAAACAAGGGTCTATAAGGAAGAGTTAGGCACTTCTTGTCTAGAATACGTCCAACCGCCAAGCGAGTCTAGACCAGACTGAATTCTTCAGGCGAGGCTAGGACACCCCCCCCTCGATCACGTGATAGCTCTGTGGATAGTTACTGCCCAGCAACAGAAGCCGGCAGGAAAACGAGCAAAGAGCGATAATTACAGTAGTTAGACAATCAAGACTTGAACTGAGCACATAATATGTTACATCCTACCTAACAACATAACTAAGTCAAATAATAATATAAAGCAATACATTTACGATTTAGCTATTATCACAAATATAAGCAATATAAAATTATATGAAAAGGTAATAATTATACATATACTTAATAATCATTGCAACCCATTCAGGGGTTGCAACATTGGGTCACCCTGCTTCCGAGGGAGACGGCCGACTTCTTAAAAAAAAAATATGTATATATATATATATATATATATATATATATATATATATATATATATATATATATATATATATATATATATATATATATATGCAAAACAACCACTTTGAAAGAATAGAGAAATTCCAAGCGCTTTCGTGACTACTCATATTATCAAGGATCTATGAAAGTGAAGCATCCAAGGAAGCTATATAAGGGGTCCGGCCAGCACCTCACTATCACCACTATCACCACCACTATATATATATATATATATATATATATATATATATATATATATATATATATATATATATATATATATATATATATATATATATATATATATATATATATATATATATATATATATATATGTATATATATATATATATATGCATATATAAAGATTCATCAGGATAACTAGGGATCACAGGGCAGCTAGTTTTCTGTTTCAGCGACTCAGCGCTGCTGTTCAGAGGGGTAATGCTTGCTGTATTTTGGGCACGCGCCCCAGTTCTGAAGAGCTGGATGAGATTTTTGCATTATAATCAGTGACAAACATGTAACAATATGTACTACACATGTAACTCTCTCTCTCACACACAAACACACACAAACACACACACACAAACACACACACACACACAAACACACACACACAAACACACACACACAAACACACACACACAAACACACACAAACACACTCACACACAAACACACACACACACACAAAAAAAACACACACACACACACACACACACACAAACACACACATACAAACACACACACACACACAAACACACACACACACAAACACACATGCCGGAATACAAGAAGGTGTATCTCGACCATGACAGAACACAAGAAGAAAGGCAGAAACTGAGAGAGATGGCACAAAGGTGAAAGGAGGAAAGAGAGGGGATGGAGAAGACAGACAGGAGATCCCAGACCCAGGAAGAAGATCAAATACGGCCTCCCTCACAACTTCCTATACAAGCCTCCCAACCAGGTCAACCCCAGTGCAACCAAACACTCTAAACCAAAACACCCATGCCACATCCAATGCCCCCACCCACTGCATTACAAACTCCACCCCCACAGCAACCACCCATAGTTCCTTATCAGATCTCCCACTTCCCCAACCCCAATATACCTCCCAGACCACAGTCTTAGAAAAGAAGTTGGTGTGGTATACAAATGCAGATGGAATAACAAATAAGTATGAGGAGTGGCACGAAAGAATCAAGGAGACATCCCCAGACATAATAGCACTCACAGAAACAAAACTCGCCAGAATAATAACAGATTCAATCTTTCCATCCGGATATCAAATCCTCAGGAAAGACAAAGGGAGGAGAGGGGGAGGAGGAGTTGCACTCCTCATTAAAAACCAGTGGAGGTTTGAGAAAATGGAAGGAATGGATGGCATGGGCGAAAGGGACTACTTAGAAGGAACAATCCAGTCTGAGGGACATAAGGTGATAATTGCAGTAATGTACAACCCACCACAGAACTGCAGGAGGCCAAGAGAAGAATACAATGAGAGCACCAGAGCAATGGTCGACACACTAGCCGAGGTAGCCAGAAGAGCACACATGGGAGGAGCAAAGTTACTAGTTATGGGTGATTTCAATCACAAGGAGATTGACTGGGAAAACCTGGAGCCCCATAGGGGTCCCGAAACATGGAGAGCCAAGATGATAGATGTGGTACTGGAAAACCTCATGCATCAACATGTTAGAGACACTGCCAGAGAGAGAGGAGAGGATGAACCAGCAAGACTGGACCTTGTATTCATCGAGGATATCATGCAGGAAAGGCCCCTGGGAGCTAGTGATCATGTGGTTCTGTGCTTCGACTACATAGTTGAGCTCCAAGTGGAGAGAGTAGCAGGAAGAGGTTGGGAAAAACCAAACTACAAAAGGGGAAACTACTCAGGCATGAGGAACTTCCTTCAAAACATTCAGTGGGAGAGAAAACTGACGGGAAAACCAGTACAAGAAATGATGGACTATGTGGCAACAAAATGCAAGGAGGCAGAGGAGAGGTTTGTTCCCAAGGGAAACAGAAATAATGGGAAGAACAGAACGAGTCCTTGGTTCACCCAAAGGTGTAGGGAGGCAAAAACTAGGTGTACTAGAGAATGGAAAAGGTACAGAAGAGAGAGAACTCAGGAAAATAAAGAGATTAGCCGAAGAGCCGGAAACGAATATGCACAGATAAGAAGGGAGGCTAAGCAACAATATGAAAATGACATAGTATCAAAAGTCAACACTGACCCGAAGCTGTTGTACAGCCACATCAGGAGGAAAACAACAGTCAAGGACCAGGTAATCAGACTGAGGAAGGGTGGTGGAGAGTTCACAAGAAACGACCGAGAGGTATGTCAGGAGCTCAACACAAGATTTAAAGAAGTATTTACAGTGGAAACCAGTAGGACTCCAGGTAATCAGAACAGGGGGGTACACCAGCAACTGCTGAATGTGGTACATATAACCAAGGAGGAGGTGAAGAAGCTGCTATGCGAACTTGACACCTCAAAGGCGGTGGGACCAGACAACATCCTTAAAGAGGGAGCAGAGATACTGTGTGTGCCATTAACAAATATCTTCAACACATAATTTGAAACTGGGCAACTCCCTGAGGTATGGAAGATGGCAACTGTAGTCCCAAATCTTAAAAAGGGAGACAGACATGAGGCACTAAACTACAGACTTGTATCACTAACGTGTATAGTATGCAAGGTCATGGAGAAGATCATCAGGAGGAGAGTGGTGGAGAATCTGGAAAGAAAAAGTGTATAATTGACAACCTGCACGGTTTCAGGGAGGGAAAATTCTGTGTCACAAACCTACTAGAGTTTTATGACAAGGTGACAGAAGTAGGACAAGAGAGAGAGGGGTGGATCGACTGCATTTTTTTGGACTGCAAGAAGGCCTTCGACACAGTTCCTCACAAGAGGTTACTGCAAAAGCTAGAGGATCAGGCACACATAACACGAAAGGCACTGCAATGGATCAGAGAATACCTGACAGGGAGGCAACAACGAGTCATGGTACGTGACGAGGTGTCAGAGTGGGCACCTGTGACAAGCGGGGTTCCACAGGGGTCAGTCCTAGGACCTGTGCTGTTCTTGGTATATGTGAACGACATAACGGAAGGGATGGACACAGAAGTGTCCTTGTTTGCAGATGATGTGAAGTTAATGAGAAGAATCAAATCGGATGAGGATCAGGCAGGACTACAAAGAGACCTGGACCGGCTACGAGCCTGGTCCAGCAACTGCCTCCTTGAGTTTATCCCTGCTAAATGCAAAGTCATGAAGACTGGGGAAGGGCAAAGAAGACCGCAGACACAATATAGTTTAGATGGCCAAAGACTGCAAACCTCACTCAAGGAAAAAGATCTGGGGGTGAGTATAACACCGAGCATATCTCCTGAGGCGCACATCAATCAGATAACTGCTGCAGCATACGGGCGCCTGGCAAACCTACGGATAGCGTTCCGATACCTCAGTAAGGCTTCGTTCAAGACTCTGTATACCGTTTACGTCAGGCCCATACTGGAGTATGCAGCACCAGTTTGGAATCCACACTTAGTCAGGCACGTCAAGAAATTAGAGAAAGTGCAAAGGTTTGCAACAAGACTAGTCCCAGAGCTACGTGAATTGTCCTACGAAGAAAGGTTGAGGAAAATCGGCCTGACGACACTGGAGGACAGGAGGGTCAGGGGAGACATGATAACGACATATAAAATACTGCGCGGAATAGACAAGGTGGACAAAGACAGGATGTTCCAGAGAAGGGACACAGAAACAAGAGGTCACAATTGGAAGTTGAAGACTCAGATGTATCAAAGGGATTTCAGGAAGTATTTCTTCAGTCATAGAGTTGTCAGGCCGTGGAATAGCCTAGAAAGTGACGTAGTGGAGGCGGGAACCATACATAGTTTTAAGGCGAGGTATGATAAAGCTCATGGAGCAGGGAGAGAGAGGACCTAGTAGCAATCAGCAAAGAGGCGGGGCCAGGTGCTATGACTCGACCCCTGCAACCACAAATAGGTGAGCACACACACACACACACACACACACACACACATATATATATATATATATATATATATATATATATATATATATATATATATATATATATATATATATAAATAATATATATATATATATATACATATATATATATATATATATATATATATATATATATATATATATATATATATATATATATATATATATATATATATATATATATATATATATATATATATATATATATATATATATATATATATATATATATATATATATATATATATATATATATATATATATATATATATATATATATATATATATATATGCAAAACAACCACTCTGAAAGAATAGAGAAATTCCAAGCGCTTTTGTGACTTCTCACATTATCAAGGAACTATGAAAGTAAAGCATCCAAGGAAGCTATATGAGGGGTCTGGCCAGCACCTCACTATCAGATCCCACAACGGTTAAACACCTGACGCGCGCCGACCTAACTTGGATAGGTCCTTTGCAGAACTCACCCACAAACTATTCTGCCCAAGAAAATTTAAAAATTATTATTTGTCCAGTGTATTATTAAATTCTTCCCAAATTCTATTAATTATAAATGGATCTAATTTATATAAACCTAAGGAAATATTCATATTATTGTCAAAACTGCTTTTTATGAAACAAGATTCAATTATATTCCTGTCGACCATGGACTTGCTTGATACTACTTTCTCAACTTTTTGAAAATCAATTGGATGGTTAAAATCTCTTACATGAATAAATAGAGCATTGGAATCTTGTCCAGTTCTAATGCTATATTTATGTTGTTTTAATCTTAGTTCGAGATTTTTACCAGTTTGACCGTAATAAACTTTATCGCAAATTTTACAAGGAATCTTAAAGACACATCCATCAGCATTTTGGGGGGAATTCTTTATCAAAAGTTTGTTTACTGTATCAAGATTTTTGAATGCAACTTTAATATTAAAAGTCTTAAGAAGAGAAGGCATATAAACCAAGTTTTCATGGTAAGGGAGAACCAACATATTTTTAGTTGAATAAGGCTGGTTGTCCCTTTTTGAATTGTAAAAAGTATTTCTGGCAATTTTAAAAGATTTATCAATTACATTTCTTGGGTATTTCAAATCATTACCTATTTCATAAATTTTGGATATTTCCTCATCTATGAACTCAGGACTACAAATTCGTAAAGCTCTCAAAAACATTGATGAGAAAACAGACAGTTTAACTCTATCTTGATGGGAAGAATAATAGTGGACATGGGAACAGTTATTTGTAGGTTTTCTGTGAATTTGAAATTTGAGTTCATTATTACACTTAATAATTAAAACATCTTTAAATTCAACAGTAAAGTTTATAGAATGGGCTAAGCTATTTAATTTGCCAAGGAATTGGTGTATATCTACATTTTTGGCCATATGACACAAAATATCATCAACATATCTGAACCATTTAGCCCTAATAGAGCTATATATACATACATATATATATATATATATATATATATATATATATATATATATATATATATATATATATATATATATATATATATATATATATATATATATATATATTTTTTTTTTTTTTTTTTTTTTTTTTTTTTTTTTTCAGCAAGTCGGCCGTCTCCCACCGAGGCAGGATGACCCAAAGAGAAAGAAAATCCCCAAAAAGAAAATACTTTCATCATCATTCAACACTTTCACCTCACTCACACATAATCACTGTTTTTGCAGAAGTACCCAGAATACAACAGTTTAGAAGTATATACGTATAAAAATACACAATATATCTCTCCAAACTGCCAATATCCCAAACCCCTCCTTTAGAGTGCAGGCATTGTACTTCCCATTTCCAGGACTCAAGTTCGGTTATATAAAATAACCGGTTTCCCTGAATCCCTTCACTAAATATTACCCTGCTCACACTCCAACAGATCGTCACGTCTCAAATACCATCTGTCTCCATTCACTCCTATCTAACACGCTCACGCATG
>NC_091297.1:39669556-39699556 GCF_038502225.1 Cherax quadricarinatus | reverse complement strand
ATTGAAAAAAGGGTGTTGGCGATGGTGGCAGGAAGGAAGGGGAGGGGGGGTGAAAGGGAAAGGGATGGTGAGGAGACTATTTATAAGTATTTCCTAATGTCTCTGAGAGTCATCTGCTTGTTCATTTTCCTTCTGCGTCCCCTTCGTTGTGTTACCTCTAATAATAGCTAATGTATCTATGTCTTCTTTTACAGCAGAGTATTTTATATGTCATGATCATGTCTCCTCTCCAACGATGTTCTAGAGTCAAAAGCTCCCCCGTTCCCTACAGTCTTTTCCTTTTATTTTGATCACAGAATATGGTGTCCGCCCCTCCCTCTTTTGTTTTGAGTTTCTCTTAGCTTGGTGAGACAGGAAGTTCCATCTCTGAAAACGTGTTGTCCTTCAGGGAAGAATCCTGTTTTCTCTATATATGCTAGAATTTTTTTTATATAATCTACGTCACTTTGCATGTGATAATTTCTGTGGTGCATTGTTCATCAGTGCTGTGTTGCTGTGGCGCTTAGCATACATGTTGACTGTTGTTGCTGTGATACTCGGCACACCTGTTGACTTCTGTGGTGCTTGGCACTCGTGTTGACTGCTGTGGTGTTTGGCACACATGTTGACTTCTGTTTTGCTGTGGTCCTTATCACACGTGTTCTTTGATGCGTTTGTCACGTTTCACGATCATCTTGACAATTGTGTTCTGTGGTCTTTAGAACACGTGTTCACTGCTGCATTGCTGTGGTACTTGGCACATGTGTTCACTCTTGTGTTGCTGTGAGCAGCTTGAAGTATACTTTGAAAAATGTTATACTGGCAGCCATCACCACCTACCTGACCCACAGGATAAGGAGCAGTCAGGTCACACCATGTCACCCCACCGAGATAATTTCTCAGCCCCATGAAACTGGCTAAGCGAAAATCAGGGATTTTGACTTGGTTGTACTTGTTAAGGTAATCCCATATTGTATAGACGACTTGTGATCCCATATTATATAGTGATTTGTGATCACTTTGCCCAAGTCCATCAGTATCCTCAAGATGATAATTAGTGATTCCTTCTTAGCAAGTCAAGTCGGTTATTTCCTCTAGTTGGTTTGGTCACAAACTGTTTATAAAATAATCCTGTAAAATTGTTCCAGTCAGTTTGTCTGAAGTTAAAATCTTCCATTAACACAACATTTTCGCAACTAAATGCGTAAGTAATTTCGTCCGAGAGAGGTTTACGTGAGCCCTATCATGGTTAGGGCGGCTGTACATCACACCTAAGATCAGTAAGCTGTTGTGTTGTGGTTCTTGGTACCCGTGATGCTGTTCTGCTTGGCACGCGTTGTTATTGTTGTGTTGCTGTAGCGCATGGCACACGTGTTGACTGCTGTGTTGCTGTAGCGCATGGCACACGTTGACTGCTGTGTTGCTGTAGGGCATGGCACACGTTGACTGCTGTGTTAGTGTAGCGCATGGCACACGTGTTGACTGCTGTGTTGCTGTAGCGCATGACACACGTTGACTGCTGTGTTGCTGTAGCGCATGGCACACGTGTTGACTGCTGTGTTGCTGTAGCGCATGGCACACGTGTTGACTGCTGTGTTACTGTAGCGCATGGCTCACGTTGACTGCTGCGTTGCTGTAGCGCATGGCACACGTGTTGACTGCTGTGTTGCTGTAGCGCATGGCACACGTGTTGACTGCTGTGTTGCTGTAGCGCATGGCACACGTTGACTGCTGTGTTGCTGTAGCGCATGGCACACGTTGACTGTTGTGTTGCTGTAGCGCATGGCACACGTTGACTGCTGCGTTGCTGTAGCGCATGGCACACGTTGACTGCTGTGTTGCTGTAGCGCATGGCACACGTTGACTGCTGCGTTGGTATAGCGCATGGCGCACGTGTTGACTGCTGTGTTGCTGTAGCGCATGGCACACGTTGACTGCTGCGTTGCTGTAGCGCATGGCACACGTTGACTGCTGCGTTGCTGTAGCGCATGGCACACGTTGACTGCTGCGTTGCTGTAGCGCATGGCACACGTTGACTGCTGTGTTACTGTAGCGCATGGCACACGTTGGCTGCTGTGTTGCTGTAGCGCATGGCACAAGTGTTGACTGCTGCGTTGCTGTAGCGCATGGCACACGTTGACTGCTGCGTTGCTGTAGCGCATGGCACACGTTGACTGCTGTGTTGCTGTAGCGCATGGCACACGTTGACTGCTGCGTTGCTGTAGCGCATGGCACACGTTGACTGCTGCGTTGCTGTAGCGCATGGCACACGTTGACTGTTGTGTTGCTGTAGCGCATGGCACACGTTGACTGCTGCGTTGCTGTAGCGATTGGCACACGTTGACTGCTGTGTTGCTGTAGCGCATGGCACACGTGTTGATTGCTGTGTTGCTGTAGCGCATGGCACACGTGGACTGCTGCGTTGCTGTAGCGCATGGCACACGTTGACTGCTGCGTTGCTGAAGCGCATGGCACACGTGACTGCTGCGTTGCTGTAGCGCATGGCACACGTTGACTGCTGTGTTGCTGTAGCGCATGGCACACGTGTTGACTGCTGTGTTGCTGTAGCGCATGGCACACGTTGACTGCTGCGTTGCTGTAGCGCATGGCACACGTTGACTGCTGTGTTACTGTAGCGCATGGTACACGTTGATTGCTGCGTTGCTGTAGCGCATGGCACACGTTGACTGCTGTGTTACTGTAGCGCATGGCACACGTTGACTATTGTGTTGCTGTAGCGCATGGCACACGTTGACTGCCGTGTTGCTGTAGCGCATGGCACACGTTGACTGCTGTGTTACTGTAGCTCATGGCACAGGTTGACTGTTGTGTTGCTGTAGCGCATGGCACACGTTGACTGCTGCGTTGCTGTAGCGCATGACACACGTTGACTGCTGTGTTACTGTAGCGCATGGCACACGTTGACTGTTGTGTTGTTGTAGCGCATGGCACACGTTGACTGCTGCGTTGCTGTAGCGCATTACACACACGTTGACTGTTGTGTTGCTGTAGCGCATGACACACGTTGACTTCCGTGTTGCTGTAGCGCATGGCACACGTTGACTGTTGTGTTGCTGTAGCGCATGGCACACGTTGACTGTTGTGTTGCTGTAGCGCATGACACACGTGTTGACTGCTGTGTTACTGTAACGCATGACACACGTGTTGACTGTTGTGTTGCTGTAGCGCATGGCACACGTTGACTGCTGTGTTGCTGTAACGCATGACACACGTGTTGACTGCTGTGTTACTGTAACGCATGACACACGTGTTGACTGCTGTGTTACTGTAACGCATGGCACACGTTGACTGTTGTGTTACTGTAGCGCATGACACACGTGTTGACTGCTGTGTTTCTGTAGCGCATGGCACACGTTGACTGCTGTGTTGCTGTAACGCATGACACACGTGTTGACTGCTGTGTTACTGTAACGCATGACACACGTGTTGACTGCTGCGTTGCTGTAGCGCATGGCACACGTTGACTGCTGCGTTGCTGTAACGCATGGCACACGTGTTGACTGCTGCGTTGCTGTAGCGCATGGCACACGTTGACTGCTGTGTTACTGTAGCGCATGACACACGTGTTGACTGCTGTGTTACTGTAGCGCATGACACACGTTGACTGCTGCGTTGCTGTAGCGCATGGCACACGTGGACTGCTGCGTTGCTGTAGCGCATGGCACACGTTGACTGCTGTGTTGCTGTAGCGCATGGCACACGTTGACTGCTGTGTTGCTGTAGCGCATTGCACACGTTGACTGCTGTGTTGCTGTAGCGCATGGCACACGTTGACTGCTTTGTTGCTGTAGCGCATGGCACACGTTGACTGCTGTGTTGCTGTAGCGCATGACACACGTGTTGATTGCTGTGTTGCTGTAGCGCATGGCACACGTTGACTGCTGTGTTACTGTAGCGCATGACACACGTGTTGATTGTTGTGTTGCTGTAGCGCATGGCACACGTTGACTGCTGTGTTGCTGTAGCGCATGACACACGTGTTGATTGCTGCGTTGCTGTAGCGCATGGCACACGTTGACTGCTGCGTTGCTGTAGCGCATGACACACGTGTTGACTGCTGGGTTGCTGTAGCGCATGGCACACGTTGACTGCTGCGTTGCTGTAGCGCATGACACACGTGTTGACTGCTGGGTTGCTGTAGCGCATGGCACACGTTGACTGCTGTGTTGCTGTAACGCATGACACACGTGTTGACTGCTGTGTTACTGTAGCGCATGACACACGTGTTGACTGCTGTGTTACTGTAGCGCATGACACACGTTGACTGCTGCGTTGCTGTAGCGCATGGCACACGTTGACTGCTGCGTTGCTGTAGCGCATGGCACACGTTGACTGCTGTGTTGCTGTAGCGCATGGCACACGTTGACTGCTGTGTTGCTGTAGCGCATGGCACACGTTGACTGCTGTGTTGCTGTAGCGCATGGCACACGTTGACTGCTGTGTTGCTGTAGCGCATGGCACACGTTGACTGCTGTGTTGCTGTAGCGCATGACACACGTGTTGATTGCTGTGTTGCTATAGCGCATGGCACACGTTGACTGCTGTGTTACTGTAGCGCATGACACACGTGTTGATTGTTGTGTTGCTGTAGCGCATGGCACACGTTGACTGCTGTGTTGCTGTAGCGCATGACACACGTGTTGATTGCTCCGTTGCTGTAGCGCATGGCACACGTTGACTGTTGTGTTGCTGTAGCGCATGACACACGCGTTGATTGCTGTGTTGCTGTAGCGCATGGCGCACGTGTTGACTGCTGTGTTGCTGTAGCGCATGGCACACACGTTGACTGCTGTGTTACTGTAGCGCATGGCACACGTTGACTGCTGTGTTACTGTAGCGCATGGCACACGTTGACTGTTGTGTTGCTGTAGCGCATGGCACACGTTGACTGCTGCGTTGCTGTAGCGCATGGCACACGTTGACTGCTGTGTTACTGTAGCGCATGGCACACGTTGACTGTTGTGTTGCTGTAGCGCATGGCACACGTTGACTGCTGCGTTGCTGTAGCGCATGGCACACGTTGACTGCTGCGTTGCTGTAGCGCATGGCACACGTTGACTGTTGTGTTGCTGTAGCGCATGGCACACGTTGACTGCCGTGTTGCTGTAGCGCATGGCACACGTTGACTGCTGTGTTACTGTAGCGCATGGCACACGTTGACTGTTGTGTTGCTGTAGCGCATGGCACACGTTGACTGCTGCGTTGCTGTAGCGCATGGCACACGTTGACTGCTGTGTTACTGTAGCGCATGGCACACGTTGACTGTTGTGTTGCTGTAGCGCATGGCACACGTTGCTGTGTTACTGTAGCGCATGGCACACGTTGACTGCTGCGTTGCTGTAGTGCATGACACACGTGTTGACTGCTGTGTTACTGTAGCGCATGATACACGTGTTGACTGCTGTGTTACTGTAGCGCATGACACACGTGTTGACTGCTGTGTTACTGTAGCGCATGACACACGTTGACTGCTGCGTTGCTGTAGCGCATGACACGTGTTGACTGCTGTGTTACTGTAGCGCATGACACACGTGTTGACTGCTGTGTTACTGTAGCGCATGGCACACACGTTGACTGCTGTGTTACTGTAGCGCATGGCACACGTTGACTGCTGTGTTACTGTAGCGCATGGCATACACGTTGACTGCTGTGTTACTGTAGCGCATGGCACACACGTTGACTGCAGCGTTGCTGTAGCGCATGACACACGTGTTGACTGCTGTGTTGCTGTAGCGCATGACACACGTGTTGACTGCTGTGTTGCTGTAACGCATGACACACGTGTTGACTGCTGTGTTGTTGTAGCGCATGGCACACGTGTTGGCTGCTGTGTTACTGTAGCGCATGGCACACGTGTTGACTGCTGTGTTGCTGTAGCGCATGACACACGTGTTGACTGCTGTGTTGCTGTAGCGCATGACACACGTGTTGACTGCTGTGTTGCTGTAGCGCATGGCACACGTGTTGGCTGCTGTGTTACTGTAGCGCATGGCACACGTGTTGACTGCTGTGTTGCTGTAGCGCATGACACACGTGTTGACTGCTGGGTTGCTGTAGCGCATGACACACGTGTTGACTGCTGCGTTGCTGTAGCGCATGACACACGTGTTGACTGCTGGGTTGCTGTAGCGCATGACACACGTGTTGACTGCTGTGTTGCTGTAGCGCATGACACACGTGTTGACTGCTGTGTTACTGTAGCGCATGACACACGTGTTGACTTCTGTGTTGCTGTAGCGCATGACACACGTGTTGACTGCTGTGTTACTGTAGCGCATGGCACACGTGTTGGCTGCTGTGTTACTGTAGCGCATGACACACGTGTTGACTGCTGTGTTACTGTAGCGCATGACACACACGTTGACTGCTGTGTTACTGTAGCGCATGGCACACGTGTTGACTGCTGTGTTACTGTAGCGCATGGCACACGTGTTGACTGCTGTTTTGCTGTAGCGCATGACACACGTGTTGACTGCTGTGTTACTGTAGCGCATGGCACACGTGTTGACTGCTGTGTTATTGTAGCGCATGACACACGTGTTGACTGCTGTGTTATTGTAGCGCATGACACACGTGTTGACTCCTGTGTTACTGTAGCGCATGACACACGTGTTGACTGCTGTGTTACTGTAGTGCATGACACACGTGTTGACTGCTGTGTTACTGTAGCGCATGACACACGTGTTGACTGCTGTGTTACTGTAGCGCATGACACACGTGTTGACTGCTGTGTTGCTATAGCGCATGACACACGTGTTGACTGCTGTGTTGCTATAGCGCATGACACACGTGTTGACTGCTGTGTTGCTATAGCGCATGACACACGTGTGTACTGCTTTGTTGCTATAGCGCATGACACACGTGTTGACTGCTGTGTTGCTATAGCGCATGACACACGTGTTGACTGCTGTGTTACTGTAGCGCATGACACACGTGTTGACTGCTGTGTTGCTGTAGCGCATGACACACGTGTTGACTGCTGTGTTACTGTAGCGCATGGCACACGTGTTGACTGCTGTTTTGCTGTAGCGCATGACACACGTGTTGACTGCTGTGTTACTGTAGCGCATGACACACGTGTTGACTGCTGTGTTATTGTAGCGCATGACACACGTGTTGACTGCTGTGTTACTGTAGCGCATGACACACGTGTTGACTGCTGTGTTACTGTAGCGCATGACACACGTGTTGACTGCTGTGTTACTGTAGCGCATGACACACGTGTTGACTGCTGTGTTACTGTAGCGCATGACACACGTGTTGACTGCTGTGTTACTGTAGCGCATGACACACGTGTTAACTGCTGTGTTACTGTAGCGCATGACACACGTGTTGACTGCTGTGTTGCTATAGCGCATGACACACGTGTTGACTGCTGTGTTGCTATAGCGCATGACACACGTGTTGACTGCTGTGTTGCTATAGCGCATGACACACGTGTTGACTGCTGTGTTGCTATAGCGCATGACACACGTGTTGACTGCTGTGTTGCTATAGCGCATGACACACGTGTTGACTGCTGTGTTACTGTAGCGCATGACACACGTGTTGACTGCTGTGTTGCTGTAGCGCATGACACACGTGTTGACTGCTGTGTTACTGTAGTGCATGCCACACGTGTTGGCTGCTGTGTTGCTGTAGCGCATGACACACGTGTTGACTGCTGTGTTGCTCTAGCGCATGGCACACGTGTTGACTGCTGTGTTACTGTAGTGCATGGCACACGTGTTGGCTGCTGTGTTGCTGTAGCGCATGACACACGTGTTGACTGCTGTGTTACTGTAGCGCATGACACACGTGTTGACTGCTGTGTTGCTGTAGTGCATGGCACACGTGTTGGCTGCTGTGTTACTGTAGCGCATGGCACACGTGTTGACTGCTGTGTTACTGTAGCGCATGACACACGTGTTGACTGCAGTGATGGTTAACACTTGTGTTGATCTCTCTGGTGTTGTGGTGCTTGGCACACCGTTGCTTGGTGTTGTGGTGCTTGGCACACCGTTGCTTGGTGTTGTGGTGCTTGGCACACCGTTGCTTGGTGTTGTGGTGCTTGGCACACCGTTGCTTGGTGTTGTGGTGCTTGGCACACCGTTGCTTGATGTTGTGGTGCTTGGCACACCGTTGCTTGATGTCTCTCCCTCCACACACTATCCACCGCTGCCACCATTTATCATGTGGGAGTTCGAATACGTGGATTAGGTAAAGGAATACTCACGTAGGCTGGTAGTACGTATAATTACAGATAATGTGGGTTGCGCCCTTACAGCCGTACCTATCTCACTCGCTCCTCTCGTAACACTGACTGACTGACTGGCCGCCCACGTACCCATAGAGGGTCTTTGAATAATGCCAGGTCAGCGCAATATGAGTTCAGATAGTGACTCAGGCAGAGACGGTTGGTCGTTGAGTCAACGGTACACTGGTTACTGGTAACTGGTTACTACTACTGAGAGATGTTGTGGTGCTTGGCACACCGTTGCTTGCTGTGGCGTTTAAAACAAAACAAAAAAAAGCAAAACAATGTTTTACTCCTAAAGATTATGAGGTGTAAAAACAGTTATGAATAATCTTGATGAGTGAGGAAAGTCTCAAGAAGAAAAATAAAACATAAATCACTGTAAAAATATTACAACTAGGCCTTTGGTAGGTAAGACACATAGGCAACAGTTAGGCAACTTTATTCCGAAACGTTTCGCCTACACAGTAGGCTTCTTCAGTCGAATACAGAAAGTAGGCAGGAACATTAGAGATGTGAAGACGATGTAATCAGTTCCTGCCTACTTTCTGTATTCGACTGAAGAAGCCTACTGTGTAGGCGAAACATTTCAGAATAAAGTTGCCTAACTGTTGCCTATGTGTCTTACCTACCAACCTGTCGGTATTGTGTACCATTTTGATATAACTAAGCCTTTGACAAACACGATACAGGAGCTACGTCTGAATGTGTGGCATGAAATAAATGGCTAAGACCTGTTATGAACGAGAGGAAAAAATAGATAAATATATTATTGGGGTGTGAAAGTCAAGAGATAAAATGGAATTAATTGATCTAAAATAAAGTGGAATAAAGGGAGGAACTGTGAATAAAATTCGAATGAAGAGTGAAATAAACAACAATATCATTTAGGATGTGGAAGGGACGAGGAAGGAATAATAACAAGTACCTGAAAATGACGTGAAAGAAACAAAGAGAAGTGTCGCGAATGACATGAGAATGACAGGAATTATGGAGGGAAGACCAAGGAACTCCAGGAACACCAGGAAACTGCAGCGACACCACGAAACTCCATGAACACCAGGAAACTCCAGGAACGTCACGGAACTCAAATAACACCAAGGAACTCCAGGAACACCACGGAACTCCAGGAACACCACGGAACTCAAGGAAAAACACGGAACTCCAGGAACATCACAGAACTCCAGGAACACCAGGAAACTCCAGGAACACAAGAAAACTCCAGGAACACCAGGAAACTCCAGGAGCACCAGGAAACTCCAGGAGCACCAGGAATCTCCAGGAGAAACACGGAACTCCAGGAACACCACGGAACTCTGAGAGTATTACGGAACTCCAGGAACACCAGGAAACTCCAGAAACACCACGGAACTCCGGGAACATCACGGAGCTCCAGGAACACCAGGAAACTCCAGGAACACCACGGAACTCAAATAACACCTAGAAACTCCAGAACACCAGGAAACTCAAGGAACGCCACGGAACTCCACGAACACCACGAAACTCCACGAACACCACGGAACTGTAGGAACATCACAGAACTCCAGTAACACCAGGAAATTCCAGGAACATCAGGAAATTCCAGGAACACCAGGAAATTCCAAGAACACCAGGAAACTCCAGGAACACCACGGAACTTAGGAACACCTCGGAACTCCAGGAACACCACGGAAGTTAGGAACACCACGGAACTCCAGGAACATCACGGAAATCCAGGAACATCACGGAACTCCAGGAACACAACGGAACTCCAGGAACACCAGGAAACACGAGGAACACCAGGAAACTCCAGGAACACCGCGGATCTTAGGGGCACGACGGAATTCCAAGAACATCACGGAACTCCAGGATCACAAGGGAACTCGAGAAACACCAGGAAACTCCAGGATCACCAAGGAACTCCAGGAACACCAAGGAACTTCAAGAACACCAAGGAACTTCAGGAACGCAAAGGAGCTCCAATAACACTAGGAAACTCCAGTAACACAAAGGAACTTCAGGAACACCAAGGAACTCCAGGAATACCAGGAAACTCCAGGAACACTAAGGAACTTTACTAACACCACGGAACTCCAGGAACACCGTGGAACTTCAGGAACACAAGGAACTCCAGGAACACCACGGACTCCAGGAACACCACGAACTTTAGGAACACCTCGGAACCCCAGGAACATCACGGAATTCCAGCAACACAACGGAACTCCAAGTACACCATTAAACTCCAGGAACACCAGGAAACTTCGGGAACACCAGGAAACTTCGGGAACACCAGGAAACTCCATGAACACCACAGATCTTAGGAACACCACGGAACTCCGGGAACATCACAGAACTCCATGAACACCAGGAAACTCCAGGAACACCACGGACCTCAGATAACACCAAGTAACTCCAGGAACACCATAAAACTCCAGGAGCACTAGGAAACTTCAGAAACACCAGGAAACTCCAGGAATACTAGGAAACTCCAGGAACACTAGGAAACTCAAGGAACATCAGGAAACTCCAGAAACACAAGGAAACTCCAGAAACACCACGGAACTCCAGGAACATCACGGAACTTAGGAACACCACGGAATTCTAGGAACACCACGGAACTCCAGGAACACCAGGAAATTCTAGGATCACCAAGGAACTAGAGGAACACCAAAGAACTCCAGGAACATCAAGAAACTCCAGGAACACCAGAAAACTTAAGGAAGATCATGGAACTTCAGGAACACCAAGGAACTTCACGAACACCAAGGAACTCCAGGAACACTAAGGAACTCCAGGAACACCAAGGAACTTCAGGAACCCCAAGGAACTCCAGGAAAACCAAGGAACTCTAGAAACACAAGAAAGCTCCAGGAACACCAAGGAACTTTAGGAACACCAAGGAACTCCAGGAACACCAGGAAACTCCAGGATCTTTAACGAACTTCAGGAACACCAAGGAACTACTGGAACACCAATGAACTCCAGGAACACCAAGGAACTTCAGGAATACCAAGGAACTCCATTAGTACCACGGAACTCTGGGACAACCACGGAACTCCACGAATACCAATAAACTCCAGGAACACCAAGGAACTCCAAGAACACCAAGGAACTCCAGGAACACCAAAGAACTCCAGGAACACCAAGGAACTCCAGGAACACTAAGGAACTCCAGGAACACCAATGAACTCCAGGAACACCAAGAAACTTCAGGAACACCAAGGAACTCCAGGAACACTAAGGAACTCCAGGAACACCACGGAACTCCAGGAACACCACTGAGATGAGCAGAGTGTTCACACGTTTGTTCTTTCATGTGACTGACCAAAAACGCTTATTTTTTTTTATTCATGCAGTGCTAAGCGCATGTGGGTTTAGCGGGTGGTTGTTGGTAGTTGGGAACCAGGGCCAGAAACACAATCCAGTGCCACGTATTGCTGGGCACGTAGACTGGTCCCACATACCCAGCTCTTCCTGCACCATTACACCAACACCCACGCCCAACATTACGTTTATGCCCACGCCCGCACCTATTTTAGAGCCAACACCCACAACCACATTATCTTTAACGCCAAAGCAACACATACACCCAAACGTGCACACGCACAGTCATATATATACGCACACACACACACGCACACACACACACACACACACACACACACACACACACACACACACACACACACACACACACACACCTAGCCAAGCACGTGAAGAAACTAGAGAAAGTGCAAAGGTTTGCAACAAGACTAGTCCCAGAGCTAAGAGGTATGTCCTACGAGGAGAGGTTAAGGGAAATCAACCTGACGACACTGGAGGACAGGAGAGATAGGGGGGACATGATAACGACATACAAAATACTGAGAGGAATTGACAAGGTGGACAAAGACAGGATGTTCCAGAGATTGGACACAGTAACAAGGGGACACAGTTGGAAGCTGAAGACACAGATGAATCACAGGGATGTTAGGAAGTATTTCTTCAGCCACAGAGTAGTCAGTAAGTGGAATAGTTTGGGAAGCGATGTAGTGGAGGCAGGATCCATACATAGCTTTAAGCAGAGGTATGATAAAGCTCACGGCTCAGGGAGAGTGACCTAGTAGCGATCAGTGAAGAGGCGGGGCCAGGAGCTCGGACTCGACCCCCGCAACCTCAACTAGGTGAGTACAACTAGGTGAGTACACACACACACACACACACACACACACACACACCTACACACACCTACACACCTACACACCTACACACACACAACAGAGATTGGTGCAAAAACTGGAGGACCAAGCAGGGATAACAGGGAAGGCACTACAATGGATCAGGGAATACTTGTCAGGAAGACAGCAGCGAGTCATGGTACGTGGCGAGGTGTCAGAGTGGGGACCTGTGACCAGCGGGGTCCCGCAGGGGTCAGTCCTAGGACCAGTGCTGTTTCTGGTATTTGTGAACGACATGACGGAAGGAATAGACTCTGAGGTGTCCCTGTTTGCAGATGACGTGAAGTTGATGAGAAGAATTCACTCGGTCGAAGACCAGGCAGAACTACAAAGGGATCTGGACAGGCTGCAGACCTGGTCCAGCAATTGGCTCCTGGAGTTCAATCCCACCAAGTGCAAAGTCATGAAGATTGGGGAAGGGCAAAGAAGGCCGCAGACGGAGTACAGTCTAGGGGGTCAGAGACTACAAACCTCACTCAAGGAAAAAGATCTTGGGGTGAGTATAACACCAGGCACATCTCCTGAAGCGCACATCAACCAAATAACTGCTGCAGCATATGGGCGCCTAGCAAACCTCAGAACAGCATTCCGACATCTTAATAAGGAATCATTCAGGACCCTGTACACCGTGTATGTTAGGCCCATATTGGAGTATGCGGCACCAGTTTGGAACCCACACCTAGCCAAGCACGTGAAGATTCTAGAGAAAGTGCAAAGGTTTGCAACAAGACTAGTCCCAGAGCTAAGAGGTATGTCCTACGAGGAGAGGTTAAGGGAAATCAACCTGACGACACTGGAGGACAGGAGAGATAGGGGGGACATGATAACGACATACAAAATACTGAGAGGAATTGACAAGGTGGACAAAGAGAGGATGTTCCAGAGATTGGACACAGTAACAAGGGGACACAGTTGGAAGCTGAAGACACAGATGAATCACAGGGATGTTAGGAAGTATTTCTTCAGCCACAGAGTAGTCAGTAAGTGGAATAGTTTGGGAAGCGATGTAGTGGAGGCAGGATCCATACATAGCTTTAAGCAGAGGTATGATAAAGCTCACGGCTCAGGGAGAGTGACCTAGTAGCGATCAGTGAAGAGGCGGGGCCAGGACCTCGGACTCGACCCCCGCAACCTCAACTAGGTGAGTACAACTAGGTGAGTACACACACACACACACACACACACACACACACACACACACACACACACACACACACACACACACACACACACACACACACACAGAGATTGGTGCAAAAACTGTAGGACCAAGCAGGGATAACAGGGAAGGCACTACAATGGATCAGGGAATACTTGTCAGGAAGACAGCAGCGAGTCATGGTACGTGGCGAGGTGTCAGAGTGGGCACCTGTGACCAGCGGGGTCCAGCAGGAGTCAGTCCTAGGACCAGTGCTGTTTCTGGTATTTGTGAACGACATGACGGAAGGAATAGACTCTGAGGTGTCCCTGTTTGCAGATGACGTGAAGTTGATGAGAAGAATTCACTCGGTCGAAGACCAGGCAGAACTACAAAGGGATCTGGACAGGCTGCAGACCTGGTCCAGCAATTGGCTCCTGGAGTTCAATCCCACCAAGTGCAAAGTCATGAAGATTGGGGAAGGGCAAAGAAGGCCGCAGACGGAGTACAGTCTAGGGGGTCAGAGACTACAAACCTCACTCAAGGAAAAAGATCTTGGGGTGAGTATAACACCAGGCACATCTCCTGAAGCGCACATCAACCAAATAACTGCTGCAGCATATGGGCGCCTAGCAAACCTCAGAACAGCATTCCGACATCTTAATAAGGAATCATTCAGGACCCTGTACACCGTGTATGTTAGGCCCATATTGGAGTATGCGGCACCAGTTTGGAACCCACACCTAGCCAAGCACGTGAAGAAACTAGAGAAAGTGCAAAGGTTTGCAACAAGACTAGTCCCAGAGCTAAGAGGTATGTCCTACGAGGAGAGGTTAAGGGAAATCAACCTGACGACACTGGAGGACAGGAGAGATAGGGGGGACATGATAACGACATACAAAATACTGAGAGGAATTGACAAGGTGGACAAAGAGAGGATGTTCCAGAGATTGGACACAGTAACAAGGGGACACAGTTGGAAGCTGAAGACACAGATGAATCACAGGGATGTTAGGAAGTATTTCTTCAGCCACAGAGTAGTCAGTAAGTGGAATAGTTTGGGAAGCGATGTAGTGGAGGCAGGATCCATACATAGCTTTAAGCAGAGGTATGATAAAGCTCACGGCTCAGGGAGAGTGACCTAGTAGCGATCAGTGAAGAGGCGGGGCCAGGAGCTCGGACTCGACCCCCGCAACCTCAACTAGGTGAGTACAACTAGGTGAGTACACACACACACACACAAACACACACACACACACACACATACACACACACACACACACACACACACTCACGGGGAGAGGAGCTGAGTCTCGACCCCTGCAACCACAATTAGGTGAGTACACATGGTGAGGTGTCAGAGTGGGCGCCTGTGACCAGCTGGGTCCCGCAGGGGTCAGTCCCAGGACAAGTGCTGTTTCTAGTATTTGTGAATGACATGACGGAAGGAACAGACTCTGAAGTGTCCCTGTTTGCAGATGACGTGAAGTTGATGAGAAGAATTCACTCGATCGCAGATCAGGCAGAACTACAAAGGGATCTGGCCAGACTGCAGACCTGGTACAGCAATTGGCTTCTTGAGTTCAACCCCACCAAGTGCAAAGTCATGAAGATTGGGGATGGACAAAGAAGATCGCAGACGGAGTACAGTCTAGGGGGCAAGAGACTACAAACCTCACTCAAAGAAAAAGATCTTGGGGCGAGTATAACACCCGACACATCTGAAGCGCACATCAACCAAATAACTGCTGCAGCATATGGGCGCCTAGCAAACCTCAGAACAGCATTCCGACATCTTAATAAGGAATCGTTGAGGACCCTGTACACCGTGTACGTTAGGCCCATATTGGAGTATGCGGCACCAGTTTGGAACCCACACCGAGCCAATCACGTAAAGAAACTAGAGAAAGTGCAAAGGTTTGCAACAAGACCAGTCCCAGAGCTAAGGGGTATGTCCCACGAGGAGAGATTAAGGGAAATCGACCTGACGACACTGGAGGACAGGAGAGATAGAGATGACATGATAAAGACATACAAAATACTGAGAGAAATTGACAAGGAGGACAAAGACAGGATGTTCCAGAGATGGGACACAGCAACAAGGGGACACAGTTGGAAGTTGAAGACACAGATGAATCACAGGGATGTTAGGAAGTATTTCTTCAGCTCTTGGGGGATTCTGAAGAGAAGTTGCAGAGGTTGGTGGATGAATTTGGTAGGGTATGCAAAAGAAGAAAATTAAAAGTGAATACAGAAAAGAGTAAGGTTATGAGGATAACAAAAAGATTAGGTGATGAAAGATTGGATATCATATTGGAGGGAGAAAGTATAGAGGAGGTGAATGTATTCAGATATTTAGGAGTGGACGTGTCAGCGGATGGGTCTATGAAAGATGAGGTGAATCATAGAAATGATGAGGGGAAAAGGGTGAGCGATGCACTTAGGAGTCTGTGGAGACAAAGAACTTTGTCCTTGGAGGCAAAGAGGGGAATGTATGAGAGTATAGTTTTACCAACGCTCTTATATGGGTGTGAAGCATGGGTAATGAATGTTGCAGCGAGGAGATGGCTGGAGGCAGTGGAGATGTCATGTCTGAGGGTAATGTGTGGTGTGAATATAAAGCAGAGAATTCGTAGTTTGGAAGTTAGGAGGAGGTGCGGGATTGCCAAAACTGTTGCCCAGAGGGCTGAGGAAGGGTTGTTGAGGTGGTTCGGACATGTGGAGAGAATGGAGCGAAACAGAGTGACTTCAAGAGTGTATCAGTCTGTAGTGGAAGGAAGGCGGGGTAGGGGTCGGCCTAGGAAAGGTTGGAGGGAGGGGGTAAAGGAGGTTTCGTGTGCGAGGGGCTTGGACTTCCAGCGTGCATGCATGAGCGTGTTTGATAGGAGTGAATGGAGACAAAGGGTTTTTAATACTTGACGTGCTGTTGGAGTGTGAGTAAAGTAACATTTATGAAGGGATTCAGGGAAACCGGCAGGCCGGACATGAGTCCTGGAGATGGGAAGTACAGTGCCTGCACTCTGAAGGAGGGGTGTTAATGTTGCAGTTTAAAAACTGTAGTGTAAAGCACCCTTCTGGCAAGACAGTGATGGAGTGAATGATGGTGAAAGTTTTTCTTTTTCTGGCCACCCTGCCTTGGTGGGAATCGGCCAGCGTGTTAATAATAAAAAAAAAAAACAGAGTAGTCAGGAAGTGGAACAATTTGGGAAGCGATATAGTGGAGGCAGGATCCATACATAGCTTTACGCAGAGGTATGATAAAGCTCACGGTTCAGGGAGAGTGACCTAGTAGCGACCAGTGAAGAGGCGGGGCCAGGAGCTAGGACTCGACCCCTGCAACCTCAACTAGGTGAGTACAACTAGGTGAGTACACACACACACACACACACACACACACACACACACACACACACACACACACACACACACACACACACAGACACATATACACATGCACACACAAAGCTCAGGAAGCAGAGAGAGACCTCACCTAGTAGCGATCAGTGAAGAGGCGGAGCCTGGAGCTGAGTCTCGACCCCTGCAACCACAATTAGGTGAGTACAATTAGGTGAGTACAATTAGGTGAGCACACACACACACACACACACACACACACACACACACACACACACACACACACATATGGATGACATACGAACAACCGAGGAGGAGGTGTAGAAGCTGCTAAGTGACCTTGATAACTCAAAGGCGATGGGACCGGACAACATCTCCCCATGGGTCCTTAGAGAAGGAGCAGAGATGCTGTGCGTGCCCCTAACCACAATCTTCAACACATCCCTTGAAACTGGGCAACTACCTGAGAAATGGAAGACAGCAAATGTAGTCCCCATATTTAAGAAAGGAAACAGAAATGAGGCACTAAACTACAGACCTGTGATTATCAGGAGGAGAGTGGTCGAACACCTGGAACGGAACAAGATTATAAATGAAAACCAGCATGGGTTCATGGAAGGCAAATCCTGTGCCACAAACCTCCTGAAGTTTTATGACAAGGTAACAGAAGTAAAACACGAGAGAGAGAGGTGGGTTGATTGCTTTTTCCTAGACTGCAGGAAGGTCTTTGACACAGTTCCCCACAAGAGATTAGTGCAGAAGCTGAAGGATCAGGCGCATATAACAGGGAGGGCACTGCAATGGATCAGGGAATACCTGACAGGGAGGCAACAACGAGTCATGGTACGTGAAGAGGTATCACATTGGGCGCCTGTGACGAGCGGGGTCCCACAAGGGTGAGTTCTAAGACCAGTGCTATTTTTGATATATGCGGACGACATGATGGAAGGAATAGACTCTGAAGTGTCCCTATTAGCAGATGATGTGAAGTTGATGAAAAGAATTAAATCGGATGAGGATGAGGCAGGACTACAAAGAGACCTGGACAGGCTGGACATGTGGTCCAGAAACTGGCTTCTCGAATTCAACCCTGCCAAATGCAAAGTCATGAAGATTGGGGAGGGGCAAAGAAGACCGCAGACAGAGTATAGGCTAGGTGGACAAAGACTACAGACCTCACTCAGGAAGAAAGACCTTGGGGTGACCATAACACCGAGCAAGTTACCGGAGGCACACATCAACCAAATAACTGCTGCAGCATACGGGCGCCTGGCAAACCTAAGAATAGCGTTCCGATACCTTAATAAGGAATCGTTCAAGACTGTGTATGTTAGGCCCATACTGGAGTATGCAGCACCACTCTGGAACCCACACCTGGTTAAGCACGTCAAGAAGTTAGAGAACGTACAAAGGGTTGCAACAAGGCTAGTCCCAGAGCTCAGGAGAATGTCGTACGAGGAAAGGTTGAGGGAAATCGGACTGACGATACTGGAGGACAGAAGGGTCGGGGAGACATGATAACGACATACAAGATACTGCAGGGAATAGACAAGATGGACAGAGATAGGATGTTCCAGAGAGGGGATACAGAAACAAGGGGTCACAGCTGGAAGCTGAAGACTCAGACGAGTCACAGGGACGTTAGGAAGTATTTCTTCAGTCATAGAGTCGTCAGGAAGTGGAATAGCCTACCAAGTGAAGTAGTGGAGGCAGGAAACATACATAGTTTTAAGAAGAGGTATGACAAAGCTCAGGAAGCAGAGAGGGAGAGGACCCAGTAGCGATCAGTGAAGAGGCGGGGCCAGGAGCTGAGTCTCGACACTTGCAACCAAAATTAGGTGAGTACAATTAGGTGAGTACACACACAGGACAGGACAGGAGAGATAGGGGGGACATGATAACGACATACAAAATACTGAGAGGAATTGACAAGAGTAGTCAGGAAGTGTAATAGTTTAGGAAGCGATGTAGTGGAAGCAGGATCCATACATAGCTTTAAACAGAGGTATGATAAAGCTCACGGTTCAGGGAGAGTGACCTGGGAGCGACCAGTGAAGAGGCGGGGCCAGGAGCTTGGACTCGACCCCTGCAACCTCAACTAGGTGAGTACAACTAGGTGAGTACACACACACACACACACACACTCACACGACACTGTACACTGTGTACGTCAGTCCCACATTGGAGTATGCAGCACCTGTCTGGAACCCTTTCCAGGTCAAGCACGTTAAGAATTTAGAGAAAGAGTAAAACTTTGCAACAAGACTAGTTCCTGAGCCATGGGATAGGCCCTAGAGAACAGGAGGGATAGGGATGACATGATAAAGACGTTTAAAATATTGAGAAATTGACAATGTGGATAGTAACAGAAAGTTGCAGACATGGGACACAGGAACAACGGGGACACAACTTGAAGCAAAACCATTGATGAATCATAGGATTTTTGGAAGTATTTCTTCAGTCTTAAAGTTGTCAGTAAGTCGAACTATCTGCATTTCCACCCTCCATCCTCGGCTTGTCCTACATAATTATATGACAAAAGATCAGCATTAAATTCCAGCATATATCTTTCTGTCCATTTTCTCTATAAATCTAAATAATCTTACACAAATTTAAAGCATCATTTTGCAGAGTTTTCACAAAATTTATGAATCATTACCTAACATATTCATAAAGTTTCCTGTCTTCCGTGTGGCACACTAAGAGTACATTACATTTTATTCTGCCTATGTCACATACCCATAGAGGCATACCCTTCCGACCAGTGAACCAGATGCTAAGAGTATAACTAGCGGGTTACCCCTTCTTCATGGTTTAACCCAGCCAATCACAAGGAAGCCCGCCAAATTTGTGAAGCGATGTTGGACTTTCGTGAATCAACCTTGACAGACTTACCTCCAAGTCTGCATGAAGGTGGTTCTCGCTTGCAATTTGCCTTTCTCTACATATCCTCTGTAAATATTGTACATATTACTGCTTGCTGTTTGACAATGGAAATATATAAGTATTTACTTTCAACTGTCTTTTGTTCGTTCCTTGTTTCTACCTTCGTTATGGTGCTACAAACAGGTGTGCAGTCCACTAGACTACACCTGTGTTCGTAGCATTCCGATAAGTCATTTGTATAATATTAAAACGTCATCAGATGAAGTACATACCACTATTGACATCTTCCCACGAGGGTTCTTTATGTACTTTATCTCTTACAGGATTTCCCTTTCAGACAGAAAGCCTCATACTTATTACAATCATTTCCTTTTTAATTCCTCCTGTATTTTTTTCTGTTCCAAATTCATATTTCAAGGGCGTCTCTCTCAATAAATAATTACTTGTTAGTAAATTTTTGCTTTACCCACTTTCCTCTATGAGTTTTTAACATTTTTTTCAGAAACACTTGCCAGCTATTAGAATACTGTATTAAAATATTTATATAAAATAACGTTCCATATATAATGTCATTTTCCATGGGGCTTTCGAACATGTAAAAGTCTGCTTACCAGTGCTCCTGTGTTGGCTAGTCCCAATTTTGAGCTGCCATTTTGTCTTCAGGTAGACGCTACTGATACTGGTGTTGGTGCTGTATTATTACAAGACGTAGCAGGACAATTATTTCCAGTCAGCTACTTCTCTGCGAAACTCAAAAAACATCAGAGATATTATGCCACCATCGAAAAGGAGGCTCTTGCTTTAGTGTTGGCTGTGCAGCATTTTTGTTTATGTTTCAGGATCGATTCATCCTGTAACTGTGTATAGCGACCACAATCCTTTACGTTTCCTTCACCTAATGAGGAACGACAATCAGAGACTTATTAGATGGGCTTTCTTCCTCCCACCTCTCAATTTGGCGATTCATTGTTTGAAGGGGACGGAGAATGTTGTTGCTGATGCTTTGTCTAGTGTGCAATGTAGAGCAGATATTTATCTCCTCTCGTTTTGCAGTGGTTGCAGTAGGTGAGTTGATATCTTTCTGACCACCTGGTGGATTGAAGCCGGTGAGCTGGTGGAGGAAGGTATCAGATTTCCCAAGAGTGTGTGTGTGTTTTTCGTGGTAGTCACATCAGAACATGCCTAGGTAAGGCATGCTAACATAAGGTGTAGGCGATGATGCCTCACCTGTCTGATGTTGGTGTAAGGACTCTTAGACCAAAGGTAGAGGTACGGTGTTTGCGGTGATCCTGTGTGTTTTGAGTCTTGTGCTTTTTCCAGGGCCCACCTGTTTTATTTTTGGGATCACCAACTGTGGTGACTCCAGGGTTCCTTGGAATGACGACGTAGGTGAAGGCCTGGACGGCACACCTTTTGAGGAGCCAATGGTGAAGCCTCCAGTGTGTTTTCAAGGTCACAGTCCCACTGACTTATTTTATATGTGACTTACTACCCAGTTTTGAAGTCTGGTAAATTCCTTTCCCGTGTTCTCCAATTTCTACCAGTGGTGTGTTTTATAGCCAGTTTTGGTTATTGTATATTGCTGTGAGACGCAGAGTTGGTATTTTCTTTTTTCTGTTTTAATGTGTACACTAATTTTTTGCACTGTTTCTAGAGACTGTTTATATATTTTTTATAAAGTGCATGTTTATTTTGCAAGCCGAGTTGTGTTCTACCGAGCATTGATGTTTAGAAAGAGACTCTTTCTCAGTTTATCATAAGTATCCTTGTATATTTCTTGTTTCAACTTTTTATATAACATGTACAGACTTATCCCAGCCAGCTCTTTAATTTTATGTCATGTATTGAAAATGCATGAACGTAGGTGTTTGGTCAACACAGTGTTGTAATGATGTATTTTCATGTTTATGTTTCAGAGTACAGCTATGACGCATGACTGTGACTCTTTTGGAGAAAAACCTGATCACTTTAAAACCTGATCACGAGTTTCACACGACTGTCGATTAGCAGTGCTCATTGTAGAGTTAAATTTTCCGTTATTAAATGTTTATTGTGTTTTTCTATGTACAAGTAAATTGCATCATGACAGTGCTTGGTGCAATTTTCTCATTTGTTTGGAGAATTTTGCGTTTCCTCAGACCTAAGGTGACTTTCCCATTTTCTTTTTTTTTTTTTTTTTTGCCTTGACCACTTACACCCGACTGGGTTCACCTAGCTAGTGCGACCTGTATTAAAATACTTATATAAAATAACGCTCCATATATAATGTCATTTTCCGTGAAGTATACTGAAAGCGGAAGTGTATTATTATCTGAAAGCGAACGCATTTTATTCCTGTTAGTTAGGCAGTGGCTAGGACAGGAGCAGATGAGAGGAGTGTTTAGTTCAGTAGGAGACGGGTGGTGACGGGCGGTAGATTGAGTGGGTAATTTTGGTAAGTTGTTTAGTGTATACTATAGGTGTTTGTATTTAATTGCTCTCATGTTTATTTGTAAGACCCTAGTATGCAGAGACCTGTTTATGCGAGAGTACTGTATTGTGTTTTGCTTGCTGGTAATTAGTCTACCAGACAGAAGTGAAGACAGGGGTGTGTATGTCATGGTGCTTCCCTGTTCATAAATGTTCATTATTTTGTTTAACTCATTAGTAGCAGTGTGCTAGTGAGCTAATGTGAACTGGAATGTGGTGGTTTTTGGGAGTAGATTGTAAGTTGTATATAAGTTACTATTAATATAGATATATTTTAATATAGGTGAGCTTTTGTCCTTCCTTCCTAATAACAATTAATATTGTTTGCTGGCTCAAGTGTGAGCAAATTTAGGAGCCAGGACCATTTTATTTAAGTACGACATCAAAGTCGTAGCGCCAGCAAAACTGACCTATAGTTTAATGATTCTTCCCTTTCTCTTTATTTTTTTTTTTTAATATTAGAACAGTGTGTTATATATTCCATATATCTGCTGATTTACCATCTTGTAGTAAAATTAGATTTTTCTCAAGTGGTCAGCATAACTCTCCTGCACATTTTTTTTTTTAAATCCATGGTATATTTCGTCTGTTTATATTTCTTTTTTTCTTTTCAGTATTCATAATTTCTTTACATATTTTTTACTTCTATAACCTTCATTTCAACTTCTAGATTTAAATCCTTATTTATAAGATATCCTTCGTGAATATACTGAAACTTTCTGTCCATTACGTCACACATTTCCTCCTTAATTTAGGTGAATTTATCGTTATCATTTATTCTGTGTACCTTAACGTTTACTTAACATAAACTTTGATAAAATATTTGGTTATACTTCGTTTTGTCCACCATGTTTTTCTTTTCAAAACTTCTATTTTCTGTTTTTCTTACTCTTGAATATTCATTTCTGGCCAGTTTGAATATCTGATAAGTTTATCAATTGTTTTATTTCCTACAGCATCGCCCATCAAACCATATTTTTATTATTTTGTCTTGTTTTCCTTTCTGGACTTTTCTTGTATAAATAATTTATATCTGTCCCTTGCAATATAATGTTCGCTTTAGTTTTCCTAAAGCACTTTGTTAACGTATTGTATTTTCTTTCCTATAATCTAGTAGATCCAGTTGATTTTTTTCTTTATTTCACTTCCTTGGTCACATTTAACAGTATATATTTTGCAATAGAAGATATTTCAATTTACAAGTGTATTTAGAGTGATGAAGGTGAAAATTTCTGCCTCGTTTCTTGTAAATATCTAATATAATGTTGACGTGTTTCCCTCTCCCCTTCCTGTGGCTGATACATTCATAAAAGACATTACGTTCAAGAAATCTATTGACCATTTATTTGCAGTTCCAGGTTCACAAGTTGTTCAGTTTATTTTTAATTGATGAAAAACTCCTATTACACTTTCTTTTTAATTTTCTTCAAACTTTCTTAGTAACTCCATAAACTTTTCCTGATACTCATTTTTGGCATCAAACTCTTGTCTCTCTAAGGTATTACTAAAACCTGGGTTGTATACCTTAACATTTAAACTTTCTCTTACTTTCTTTTGAAATTTATCACTAAAATTTCAACATTATTTTTTTTACGGGTTATTTCAATTTGTTTCTATTTTTGTGGTTTGTTTTGCAAATATTGCTACTTCCCTCCTTTCTTTTTTCTCTGTCTTTCCTCTACACCGATTACTTTCTGTGAACTCACCTAATTGTGGTTACAAGGGTCGATTCACAGCTTCTCGCCCCTGCGTGAGTGCAAGTGTTTGAGTGTGTGTGTGTGTGTGTGTGTGTGTGTGTGTGTGTGTGTGTGTGTGTGTGTGTGTGTGTGTGTGTGTGTGTGTGTGTGTGTGTGTGTGTGTGTGTGTGTGCGTGCGTACTCATCTATTTGTACTCACCTATTTGTGGTTGCAGGGGTCGAGTCTTAGCTCCTGGCCCCGCCTCTTCACCGGTTGCTACTAGGTCCTCTCTCTCCCCGCTCCATGAGCTTTATCAAACCTCGTCTTAAAACTATGTATGGTTCCTGCCTCCACTACGTCACTGTGTGTGTGTGTGTGTGTGTGTGTGTGTGTGTGTGTGTGTGTGTGTGTGTGTGTGTGTGTGTGTGTGTGTGTGTGTGTGTGTGTGTGTGTGTGTGTGTGTGTGTGTGTGTGTGTGTGTGTGTGTGTGTGTGTGTGTATGTGTACTCACCTAGTTGAGGTTGCAGGGGACGAGTCCTAACTCCTGGCCCCGCCTCTTCACTGGTCGCTACTAGGTAACTCTCCCTGAACCGTGAGCTTTATCATACCTCTGCTTAAAGCTATGTATGGATCCTGCCTCCACTACATCGCTTCCCAAACAATTCCACTTCCTGACTATTCTGTGGCTGAAGAAATATTTCCTAACATCCCTGTGATTCATCTGTGTTTTCAACTTCCAACTGTCTCCTTGTTGCAGTGTCCCATCTCTGGAACATCCTGTCTTTGTCCACCTTGTCAATTCCTCTCAGTATTTTGTATGTCGTTATCATGTCTCCCCTATCTCTCCTGTTCTCCAGTGTCGTCAGGTCGATTTCCCTTAACCTCTCCTCGTAGGACATACCCCGTAGCTCTGGGACTAGTCTTGTTGCAAACCTTTGCACTTTCTCTAGTTTCTTTACGTGCTTGGCTAGGTGTGGGTTCCACACTGGTGCCGCATACTCCAATATGGGCCTAACGTACACGGTGTGCAGGGTACTGAGCGATTCCTTATTAAGATGTCGGAATGCTGTTCTGAGGTTTGCTAGGCGCCCATATGCTGCAGCAGTTATTTGGTTGATGTGTGCCTCAGGAGATGTGCCTGGTGTTATACTCACCCCAAGATCTTTTTCCTTGAGTGAGGTTTGTAGTCTCTGGCCCACTAGACTGTACTCCGTCTGCGGTCTTCTTTGCACTTCCCCAATCTTCATGACTTTGCACTTGGTGGGGTTGAACTCCAGGAGCCAATTGCTGGACCAGGTCTACAGCCTGTCCAGATCCCTTTGTAGTTCTGGCTGGTCTTCGACTGAATGAGTTCTTCTCATCAACTTCACGTCATCTGCAAACAGCGACACTTCGTGTGTGTTTGTGTGTGTGTGTGTGTGTGTGTGTTAGTTACCATTTTGTCCCAGGCACATGTCAATTAGACACTAGGCCTGTTGTATGTGTGTGTGTGTGTGTGTGTGTGTGTGTGTGTGTGTGTGTGTGTGTGTGTGTGTGTGTGTGTGTGTGTGTGTACTCACCTAGTTGTACTCACCTAGTTGAGGTTGCAGGGGTCGAGTCCGAGCTCCTGGCCCCGCCTCTTCACTGATCGCTACTAGGTCACTCTCCCTGAGCCGTGAGCTTTATCATACCTCTGCTTAAAGCTATGTATGGATCCTGCGTCCACTACATCGCTTCCCAAACTATTCCACTTACTGACTACTCTGTGGCTGAAGAAATACTTCCTAACGTCCCTGTGATTCATCTGTGTCTTCAGCTTCCAACTGTGTCCCCTTGTTACTGTGTCCAATCTCTGGAACATCCTGTCTTTGTCCACTTTGTCAATTCCTCTCAGTATTTTGTATGTCGTTATCATGTCCCCCCTATCTCTCCTGTCCTCCAGTGTCGTCAGGTTGATTTCCCTTAACCTCTCCTCGTAGGACATACCTCTTAGCTCTGGGACTAGTCTTGTTGCAAACCTTTGCACTTTCTCTAGTTTCTTCACGTGCTTGGCTAGGTGTGGGTTCCAAACTGGTGCCGCATACTCCAATATGGGCCTAACATACACGGTGTACAGGGTCCTGAATGATTCCTTATTAAGATGTCGGAATGCTGTTCTGAGGTTTGCTAGGCGCCCATATGCTGCAGCAGTTATTTGGTTGATGTGCGCTTCAGGAGATGTGCCTGGTGTTATACTCACCCCAAGATCTTTTTCCTTGAGTGAGGTTTGTAGTCTCTGACCCCCTAGACCGTACTCCGTCTGCGGCCTTCTTTGCCCTTCCCCAATCTTCATGACTTTGCACTTGGTGGGATTGAACTCCAGGAGCCAATTGCTGGACCAGGTCTGCAGCCTGTCCAGATCCCTTTGTAGTTCTGCCTGGTCTTCGATCGAGTGAATTCTTCTCATCAACTTCACGTCATCTGCAAACAGGTACACCTCAGAGTCTATTCCTTCCGTCATGTCGTTCACAAATACCAGAAACAGCACTGGTCCTAGGACTGACCCCTGCGGGACCCCGCTGGTCACAGGTGCCCACTCTGACACCTCGCCACGTACCATGACTCGCTGCTGTCTTCCTGACAAGTATTCCCTGATCCATTAAGTGCCTTCCCTGTTATCCCTGCTTGGTCCTCCAGTTTTTGCACCAATCTCTTGTGTGGAACTGTGTCAAACGCCTTCTTGCAGTCCAAGAAAATGCAATCCACCCACCCCTCTCTCTCTTGTCTTACTGCTGTCACCATGTCATAGAACTCCAGTAGGTTTGTGACACAGGATTTCCCGTCCCTGAAACCATGTTGGCTGCTGTTGATGAGATCATTCCTTTCTAGGTGTTCCACCACTCTTCTCCTGATAATCTTCTCCATGATTTTGCATACCATACATGTCTGTGACACTGGTCTGTAGTTTAATGCTTCATGTCTGTCTCCTTTTTTAAAGATTGGGACTACATTTGCTGTCTTCCATGCCTCAGGCAATCTCCCTGTTTCGATAGATGTATTGAATATTGTTGTTAGGGGTACACATAGCGCCTCTGCTCCCTCTCTCAATACCCATGGGGAGATGTTATCTGGCCCCATTGCCTTTGAGGTATCTAGCTCACTCAGAAGCCTCTTCACTTCTTCCTCGGTTGTGTGCACTGTGTCCAGCACTTGGTGGTGTGCCCCACCTCTCCGTCTTTCTGGAGTCCCTTCTGTCTCCTCTGTGAACACTTCTTTGAATCTCTTGTTGAGTTCTTCACATACTTCACCGTCATTTCTTGTTGTCTCTCCTCCTTCCTTCCTTAGCCTGATTACCTGGTCCTTGACTGTTGTTTTCCTCCTGATGTGGCTGTACAACAGTTTCGGGTCAGATTTGGCTTTCGCTGCTATGTCATTTTCATATTGTCTTTGGGCCTCCCTTCTTATCTGTGCATATTCGTTTCTGGCTCTACGACTGTTCTCCTTATTCTCCTGGGTCCTTTGCCTTCTATATTTCTTCCATTCCCTAGCACACTTGGTTTTTGCCTCCCTGCACCTTTGGGTAAACCATGGGCTCATCCTGGCTTTTTCATTAAACCTGTTACCCTTGGGTACAAACCTCTCCTCAGCCTCCTTGCATTTTGTTGCTACATATTCCATCATCTCATTAACTGGCTTCCCTGCCAGTTCTCTGTCCCACTGAATCCCGTTCAGGTAGTTCCTCATTCCTGTGTAGTCCCCTTTCTTGTAGTTTGGCTTCATTCGTCCTGGCCTTCCTGCTTCTCCCTCCACTTGTAGCTCTACTGTGTATTCGAAGCTTAAAACCACATGGTCACTGACCCCAAGGGGTCTTTCATATGTGATGTCCTCGATATCTGCACTACTCAAGGTGAATACTAAGTCCAGCCTTGCTGGTTCATCCTCTCCTCTCTCTCTTGTAGTGTCCCTTACGTGTTGGCACATGAAGTTTTCCAGTACCACCTCCATCATCTTAGCCCTCCATGTATCTTGGCCCCCATGTGGGTCCAAGTTCTCCCAATCGATCTCCTTGTGGTTAAAGTCACCCATGATCAGGAGCTTTGCCCTGCATGCATGAGCTCTTCTGGCCACTCTAGCCAGTGTGTCACCCATCGCTCTATTGCTCTCGTCGTACTCTTGCCTTGGCCTCCTGCTGTTCTGTGGTGGGTTATGCATCACTGCTATTACCACCTTGGGACCTCCAGAGTGAAGTGTTCCCACTATGTAATCACTTTCTTCTCCGCTGTCTCCTCTCTCCAGCTCATCAAAATTCCAGCGATTTTTGATCAGCAACGCCACTCCTCCACCCCCCCTGTTCCCTCTGTCTTTCCTCAGGATTTGGTATCCCGTTGGAAAGATGGCATCTGTTATCATACCTGTAAGCTTGGTTTCTGTGAGAGCTATGATGTCCGGTGATGCTTCTTTGACTCTTTCATGCCACTCCTCCCACTTATTTGTTATTCCGTCAGCGTTTGTGTACCATACCTTCAGTTTCCTTTCCAACACTGTGGTTTGGGGGGCCTGTGAGGGTGGGAGACCTGGTGGCATACTGTGGGATTCTATAGCTCGGTGTTGGGTGGAGGCTGTGGGTATGGATTGTAGTGTGTGTTGGGATGGTGTGATAGATTGTATGGTTCTGAGAGTAGTTGTGTGTGTGCTTGCCCTTGCTGTTCTGTTCTGCTCTGACTGACCTCTGCTGGTTCCCTCCTTGTCTCTTTTCCTAGCTCCTTTCGCTTTTTTGTCCTCTCCCTCAGCTGCTGTCGTTCTGATTTTGTTCTGTCTCTGTCTAGGAACACCCTCTTGTACTCTTCCGAGTATTTCAATCGTGGTTTCTCTTGGAGGATCCTGTTCCGCACTGTTTCCGTCCTGAGAATCAGCTTGATTGGTCGGTTTCTCCCCTTCGGGTACCCCCCTATTCTCTGAAAATTTACAATCTCGTCCATCTCTTCACCTATTTCCGTGATGATTTTCTCAATCTCCTTTCTTTCTTCCTGCTGCCTTTCAGTGTGTGTCCTTTCCTCTCTCTCCTGAATCCCATGGATAAACACTGATTTTGCCCTTTCTTCCTCCCATTGCCTCACCCTCTGTGACTCTGGATCCTGCCTGTATGTGGTCAGTTTCTCCCTTGATTTTTCCAGTGGCTCTTGATAGCCTTGTTGTGCCTCAGCATTCGACCTATCACCCTCTCCATCTGCAACCAGCTGATCTTCCCTTTCACTCCTTGGTCCTCCTTGGCAGACTGATGTGACCTTAGCATAATTCATAATTCCTTCCCTCCTGTTCGGCCTCGCAGCTTCATATGCTGTGTCTTTTCTGGTCACTGCCCCTGTAACCCGCTTCAGCCTATTTATCTCAACTTCTAGGACCCTTATCTTGGCTACTGCAGTTTCGACTTGTGCCTCCCAATTCTTTGTCTCCTTCTCCAACCTCTTT
This sequence comes from Cherax quadricarinatus, assembly GCF_038502225.1. Classification (NCBI taxonomy): domain Eukaryota; kingdom Metazoa; phylum Arthropoda; class Malacostraca; order Decapoda; family Parastacidae; genus Cherax; species Cherax quadricarinatus. The sequence goes on along the minus strand of NC_091297.1, from coordinate 39,670,173 downwards.
TCCAATTTCACAGAGAGCTCTTTCTCCATTTTTTCAGAAAGCTCTCCTAATTTTCTCTCCCACTCTTGTTCCATCCTTTTCCACTGCTCCTCTATCCACTCCTCCCTACCAGAACCATTCTCATCTGATCCTTGGTTCCTGCGAGTCCCCACCATTTTTTTTTTTTTTTTTTTTTTTTTGTGAGAGAAGAGAGAAGGGAAAGGTAGAGGGGGAGAGAGAGTGAAGGGAAGAGTAGGAGAGGCGAGAGTTAGAAGGGAAAATGGGGACGAGAGAGAGCAAGAGAGAGAGAGAGCAAGAGAGAGAGAGAGAGAGAGAGAGAGAGAGAGAGAGAGAGAGAGAGAGAGAGGGGGGGGGAGAGAGGGAGAGAGAGAGAGAAAGAGAAGGCAAAGAGGGGGAGAGAGAGAGGGGGCAGAGAGGGGGGAGAAGGGGGAAAGAGGGGGGAGATGGAAGAGCGAGAGGGGAGAGAGGCTAGGGGGAGAGGGAGGGGAGGATGGGAGAGAGGTGGGGAAAGGGAGAGGGGAGAGATAATGGGAGCGGACAGATGTTAGAGGGGGAGAGATGTTAGAGGGGGGGAGGTGTTAGAGGTAAGAGATGTTAGAGGGGAGAGATGGGAGAGG
>NC_091297.1:39647056-39664556 GCF_038502225.1 Cherax quadricarinatus | reverse complement strand
ATCACTGTGATACAGAGACCTGGTCGTCAAGACGACACTAGTGGACCAGCATCACTATGATACACGGACACTGAATAGACAATGTGTTCGAGTATACACGTTTTGGTCCAAACAATGATGTATATTCACTAGCTGTGAAGTGGGTCATTGAACTGATATAGAAAATGGGTTATTCAAAGCTAAATGAAGCTGGCCTGATGGCTACACTGTGACACAGAGGTGTGAACGTGTGTTTCTGAATACTACCTAGAACGTGGTGAAGGGCACGTTCGATGTATACGAGAGAAAATGTGCATTAGCTCTAATGAATGATGAAGTGCGTCTTACCTAGATGCACTCGCCTAGATGCGTTTATGGGAGTTGATTCACAGCTCCTAAATTCCAGGATTCAATCGTATCTACTTTTCAAACTATGTATATTGTTTCTTTACATTGCTTCTTCTCATGGTGCGTTGCACATATTACAGTTAATGTCTCCTGGTAGCCCTCTCTCTTTGTATTCATCAACCTATCCCTATCCACGCTTTCCAACTTTTACATGTGTGTGTATCTGTGTTTGTGTGTATTTGTTTGTGTATGTGTGTGCGTCATTAGGTGAGAGTTTGTGTGTATGTTTGCGTGCACTTTATTATTATTATTATTATTATTATTATTATTACTATTACTATTATTATTATTATTATTATTATTATTATTATTATTATTATTATTATTATTATTACTATTATTATTATTATTATTATTATTATTATTATTATCATTAACTATCCTCAGACCATCTTCAGCACGTAGGTCCCATAATGGCCAAGCCAAATGTTCCGCTCTATAATGTGTCATTCAGTAATTGTTAGCCAGCATCCCATTTCGTAAGTGTTAGTTAGCATCCTATTCCGTAAGTGTTGGCTAAAGTTTCAGTCCGTTTACAGAATGGTACATGACAATGAAACTGTTTGCGTCTCATGACGGTAAGTAGGTTTGACGATATAAACACAGTCATAGCTCCGGGGCAGCGCCAACTGGCAACCAAAACTATAATTACTTTAGTGAATGTGTGCTCAAGGGCTCATCTAGCTAGTAGTGTGTGTGTGTGTGTGTGTGTGTGTGTGTGTGTGTGTGTGTGGCGCCTAGTAATTACCACGTAATAATTTAAAAAGGCGTGTGCAATCAAGAAGTAATATAAAGCTGATTTGCATAATGTTCTTTGGGTGACTTCCCAGGATGTGAAGAGCCGAGGATATTCCTAGGCTGGGATGGTTCGTAGGTCCGGCTTCAGTGTAAGTAGACAAACCCTTGTTGGGTTCAGAGGATTTACAGGTCATGCCTCAGGGTGAAGAAACGAGATCTCGCTGGGATTCGGAAGGTCCATATGGCCTTCGTCAGCGAGAAAAAAACGAGGCAGGTTATCAGCATTATAAAACAGGTTACAATGGTGCATTAGGTAGCATGCTACCACCAGTTATAGTGGTGCGATTGGTAGTATGGGGGTTATGAGACTATGAAGGTACATAGGGAATTATTATGCAGCAGGTTGTGTAGGGTACAGCTGGTGGAGTGATCGCACTCAAGCAGTATGTTAATAGTCCCAATAGTCGACTCTCCTTGAAGACAGTTTCTAGCTGCTAATCGGTTTTTGGCCTTTTGCGGGTTAGGACAGGCTGAGTCAGGTTGGGTTAGGTTGGGTTATATTAAATTAGGATGAGTTAGGATAAGCTTTGTTTTTTGGGTTAGGTTAGATTGGGTTAGGTTGGGTTTGGCTAGGTTAGGTTTGGTTAGTTCAGGTTGGGTTAGTTTTTCCTGGTTGTATCCATACTTCAGCCCATTCTCGCAATAACCACACCACCTGCACTACATGCTTCACCTGCATCACCTTACCACCTGTACCGCCCTACCACCTGCACCACCCTACCACCTACACCATCCTACCACCTGCACCACCCTACCACCTTCACCACCCTACCACCTGCACCACCCTACCACCTGCACCACCCTACCACCTGCACCACCCTGCCACCTGCACCACCTTCATCCATACGAGCATTAGATTTTGCAGCCGAAGTTTATTGTGGACCCTGAACCCATCCTATGGACGGTAGCACAAGACCATGTGAATACACAAAAGGCCTAGGAACTAGGTCCCAGAAAGGATTTACAGAAGTGCATCTAGTTTTGGATCTGTAGTTTCATTCATCTGTTACAAGTAAATTTAAGATATTTATTTAATATATCTGGTATCTTATTTTCATTAATAAGAATATCACATAGGTTGTTATTCTGCCTATCTTTATATTCGTCAACGACCAGAAAATCAAAAACACAGTGTTCAAGAAAGTGACCACATACTTTTCATTTAACTTGACCATCATCTTTGGGTTTGCCATACTGTCAGAAATGCCTGTAATCATGCCAAACCTAACCATTACAACATCAGTCACTTTGTTGACACTGCGAGTCGTTCCGTGAATGTGTGTATCTACGTTCTTGTTCTCATAATGAATTATAGACCTACTCAGGCTTCTAATGCATTCCTTTGATGTTCAGCTTAATTATTTGCCTCTCCTAATATTAGTCTAAACGCTTGACACATGTATGCAAGCTATATTTTATATTTTCTTATGTGTGTTGGAATCTGTAAGAAAAGCACATGAACTCCCTATTCTCTGATTTTTAAGCATCAATCAAGTACATCTGAGCGTACCTTAGTGCTGCCAGGCTATAGCGTAGAAACCGTTTTTAATTCTTTGTTTTCAAACATTTTTATATAACCTAAACCAAGTCAACCTGTACCTAACATTATTTTACTTACTCTAGCCTAGCATCATCTGATCCAACTTACCCTAACCTAATTTTATCCGACCGAACCTACCCTAAACTAACATTATCCGACCCAACCTATCTTAACCTAACATTATGCGACCCAACTTACCCTAACCTCAACATTATCCTACCCAACCTACCTTAATCTAACCTCATCTGACCCAGCCTACCCTAACCTAACATTATTTAACCTACCTTATCTTAAAATACAGAAAATAGAATTTGCACAAATGAGAAAATCCGTAAGAAATTGATGGTGAGAAGTCTGTAAAAAATAATCTTAGCAGAGGAAGAATATTTTGCCATTCTAACAACAGGTTGTCTGAGGAAACTCAACTGGGTCATAATTATACAACCAAATGAAGAGGTTATAAATGTTTGTGTAATTTTGTATGTGATAGTCATTCCAGACCTAAGAATGGACTGATTTATAAATTCTATAGCGTTCCTTGTGTTGCAAGTCGTGTGGTGGTGCAAGTAGTGTGGTGATGCAAGAGAAATGTTGGTGCAAGTGGTGTGGTGGTGCCGCTGGTGCAAGTGATGTAGTGGTGTAGGTGGTACAAGAGATACAGGTGGAGCAAGTGATGTAATGTTGCAGGTGGTGCAAGTGATGTAGTGGTGCAGGTGATGCAAGAGATGCAGGTGGTGCAAGTGATGTAGTGGTGCAGGTGGTGCAAGTGATGTAGGTGGTGCAGGTAGTGCAAGTGATGTAGTGGTGCAGGTGGTGCAAGTGATGTAGGTGGTGCAGGTAGTGCAAGTGATGTAGTTGTGCAGGTGGTGCAAGAGATACAGGTGGTGCAAGTGATGTAGTGGTGCAGGTGGTGCAAGTGATGTAGTGGTGCAGGTGGTGCAAGTGATGTAGGTGGTGCAGGTGGTGCAAGTGATGTAGTTGTGCAGGTGGTGCAAGTGATGTAGTGCTGCAGGTGGTGCAAGTGATGTAGTGGTGCAGGTGGTGCAAGTTATGCAGTGGTGCAGGTGGTGCAAGTGATGTAGGTGGTGCAGGTGGTGCAAGTGATGCAGTGGTGCAGGTGGTGCAAGTGATGTAGCGGTGCAGGTGGTGCAAGTGATGTAGCGGTGCAGGTGGTGCAGGTGGTGCAAGTGATGTAGTGGTGTAGGTGGTGCAAGTGATGTAGGTGGTGCGATATAGCAAGTTGTACCGTAAAATATAGTTAACATTAAAGTTAGAAAAAACTCTACGTGTTGAAAAAAGTTCTACTGTGCAACATTCGTCTGTAGCTGCAGCGGTGTGCAAGGGGGGTGCAATGCCGCACATTTCACTGCTTCAACAGCTGGTGTATCGTAAAATCGTCAGCATTCGCTCTTTCCAGCTGGTGTGGCTTTGTCCGTCGAATTTATTGCAAAAAAAATATTTTTTTTCTTCTCTTAAATCTTAGCACAAGCAAACTGTAGCTGCAAGCATCGTGTCATATCATCTTCCCTCGGGTTGCTTGGTCAACTTCTTGCTTCCATGACAAGGAGAAATTCTATCATTTCCCTTTTGTTTCATTTTTATTCTTCCTTAAGGGTAAGATAACATTTTTGTTCTCCGTAAGGGTAAGTTAACGTTTTTGTTCTCCGTAAGGGTAAGATAACATTTTTGTTCTCCGTAAGGGTAAGTTAACGTTTTTGTTCTCCGTAAGGGTAAGATAACATTTTTGTTCTCCGTAAGGGTAAGTTAACGTTTTTGTTCTCCGTAAGGGTAAGATAACATTTTTGTTCTCCGTAAGGGTAAGTTAACGTTTTTGTTCTCCGTAAGGGTAAGGTAACATTTTTGTTCTCCGTAAGGGTAAGTTAACGTTTTTGTTCTCCGTAAGGGTAAGCTAACATTTTTATTCTCCGTAAGGTTAAGTTAACATCTAGACTTACAAATGCCGAGGAGTATAACAGAAAAATTCATTTAATTATCGCATCAATGCTCCACACACAGCTCGGTATGGTTGCAGGAATCTTGATGATAGTGGTGGCGACGGCGACCAGATGAGACATGGAATTGTTAACTTGATGACTCCTCGCTACCTACACCAATCTTGCATTGTGTGCACAAGATTTCTCTATAATTACATCTAGAACTGCGAGTTTGTAGAGAATTACGTTGGGCGCGTCTCATTCCTCTGGCTCTTGGTGTGCCGAGGCAAAGTTCAAGTCATAATCATGGGATTCGGACGCAGGAAGGGTTGGGGCCGGCACGCCATGCCCAGTGGCCGACCTTGAGGCAGGGGCGTAACACCATTAAACTCCAGCTTCAACATTGAACCTTAAAGCACCAGCTCACACGGGCCACTCAAGCTATGCACTAACGCCCCTGCTTATCGTGGAAGAAAGGGAATATCCTCGGGGCACAGTCGGGATGTGAATACGTTACCATCAACTTCTCGGGTCGGAATTTCTTGCTGTGCCCCTCAACACCCAGGACCGAGGAACGTGTACTCAACTACGTGCTCTCCTGCAGCCTTCATCACACGTCAGGGGACATCGTCCATCTAGTATAGACACGTACTGAAAAGTATTTACGTCAGCGAGGGCATGCTGGGAGGGTGGGTAGTGTGGTAGAGTCCTTCACTCGGCAACATGAGGCCAGGGCACCCGCCGCTATCCTAAACATCCTACACACAGTTGAACATCTGCGCAGGATTCCTCTCGCCTGGACGCGCACGTTTGTCTTAACCCTGTGTACTTGTTGCTCTCTTCTTGTTCTCTCAGAAACTAACCAGAGAGCTTACAAACCAGCTCACTCAGGGCTCAGAGGGTCGTTACTACGTTAAATACAGAGGAATGGTGTCCGCCGATGAGGCCATGCAGAGACAAGCCGATATGCTTGTGACAGCTGGTGGGTCTGTGTAGAAGTAGAATAATACTCAAAATGTTCCCAAGAACCTTGATGCTAATGTTGCACCGAGTACCGTGTCTTCCAGGCCCCTCCCTCTTCCTAGTAAACCATACATACACACACACACACACACACACACACACACACACACACACACACACACACACACACACACACACACACACACACACACACACACACACACACACACACACACACATACACACACACACATGCACATACACACACAAACACACACACACACACATATAATCGACATGTGCCTAGGACAAAATGGTAACTAACATACACACACACATACACACACACACACACACACACACACACACACACACACACACACACACACACACACACACACACACACACACACACACACACACACACACACACACACACACACACACACACACACACACACTAACACACACACACACACACACACACACACACACACACACACACATACACACACATACACATACATACACACACACATACACACACATACACACACACACACATACACACACACACACGCACACACACATACGAGTTAGAGAAAGTACAAAGGTTTGCAACAAGGCTAGTCCCAGAGCTCAAGGGAATGTCGTACGAGGAAAGGTTAAGGGAAATCGGACTGACGACACTGGAGGACAGAAGGGTCAGGGGAGACATGATAACGACATACAAGATACTGCGGGGAATAGACAAGGTGGACAGAGATAGGATGTTCCAGAGAGGGGACACAGGGACAAGGGGTCACAACTGGAAGCTGAAGACTCAGACGAGTCACAGGGACGTTAGGAAGTATTTCTTCAGTCATAGAGTTGTCAGCAAGTGGAATAGCCTAGCAAGTGAAGTAGTGGAGGCAGGAACCATACATAGTTTTAAGAAGAGGTATGACAAAGCTCAGGAAGCAGAGAGAGAGAGGATCCAGTAGCGATCAGTGAAGAGGCGGGGCCAGGAGCTGAGTCTCGACCCCTGCAACCACAATTAGGTGAGGTGAGTACACATACACACACAAACACACACACACACACACATATAATAGACATGTGCCTAGGACAAAATGGTAACTAACTAACATACACACACACATACACACACACACATACACACACACACACACACACACACACACACACACACACACACACACACACACACACACACACACACACACACACACACACACACACACACACACACATACACATACTGGAGCAGGGAGAGAGTGGACCTAGTAGCAATCAGGAAAAAGGCGGGGCCAGGAACTATGAATCGACCCCTGTAACCACAAATAGGTGAGTACAATCTCATACACACACACACGCACACACACATTCCCTGATATTCAGTGCTTATTATACCCTTCAAAGAAGAGGTAGAAGAGAGGTAGTGCCTGAATAAGACTCTCGAGCTAAGAAATTGGAGATATTCTTTCATCCCTTAGATTGAACATTGCATCCCTTTCTCCATGCGGCGCAAGACCCATGCGGCTAAAGCGCAAGAATACATTAAAATAATGTGCCTGTCATAGCACTCTCTGTTATATTACACACTAAGAAGCCTAAGTAGTCATCAATGCAAAGAAAATTATTAATCAAATATATATAAATGTGTTCTGGTCATGGAAAAAAACACAGCTCTTACAAAGTAACACATTCAAGACTCACTGCATAAAAACAGTGTACCCATAAAATCAACGGACGAATTTCTTATAGAAAAAGTTTTTAACTAGCAAAGGGTTGTCTTTTATATCAGATTTGTGTATAAGCCTTTGTAAAACATGCTAGACTACAAGAATATTATAGCCTGTGTCGGCATGCTAGACTTCGACTGGCTAGTAGGTTAATATAACCCTTTTGATGCATGTTAAATTAGCACTGTCTACTAGACTAGTATAGTCCTTGTGACGCATGTGAGATTACAGTTGTCTAGCAGATTAATATACCACTCATCAGGCATGCTTGATTACCACAGTTGCGCATTCAATGCGCAGCTTCATCCTCTCTACTACTTCTCTGCATCCATCCCTCTGTTGCAAGGCCAGAATGCTAGAAAGAGCCTGAATATATTCGTATGTAGAATATATTCGTATGTAAAAGACTACATACTTCGTATGTAGACTTTTTGCACAAATAGCAAAAATAAATGTATGTAGGAAAACAGGGAGAATAAGAAGAGGCGAAGAGAGAGAAAGACAGACAGACAGACAGACACACACACACACACACACACACACACACACACACACACACACACACACACACACACACACACACACACACACACACACACACACACACACACACACACACACACACACATACACACACACACATACACACACACACACACACACACAAACAGACACACACACACATACACACACACACACACACACACACACACACACACACACACACACACACACACACACACACACACACACACACACACACACACACACACAAACAGACACACAGACAGACACACAGACAGAGACACAGACAGATAGAGACAAACCAAGAGAGATTACGAAAACATAAAAAGAAAAGTATACATTTAAAATTTTAATGAATGCAATGAAGCTTTCAAGACAAGAGGGAAAATGCTGTGCTTCATGCATGCAGTACAAACATTGTTATAAGTCTGGCATAAAAAAAGTCTTACAATGCGAAGAGCTTAACACAGAGACAGACCAACGCATCTCTACTTTACCACGGTAAATTTCACAACGTTTCCAACGTCAGTTTCTGGACGCTCCTTGCACCAACTGGGTTGGGTCATAGAAACTTATAGAAACTTGTATTCAACTTCACATATGTATTCCCAGGGAACGTTTAAATATTCACGAATATCGCTTGTAAGCGAGAATTGGATAGAGAGGGATCAGGTATTCCCAAACCGCAGCAATCTGTCATAAAGAAATAAATCTTGAACAGTCGGTGCAGATAAGACTTCGGCGGACAGGGAAGGAGAGAGAGAGAGAGAGAGAGAGAGAGAGAGAGAGAGAGAGAGAGAGAGAGAGAGAGAGAGAGAGAGAGAGAGAGAGAGAGAAAAGAAATGAGACAGCACATTTGTACCCTCAAGATCCACAGCTGAACATACACGCACACACGTTGTAGACCTGGGTTGTACATACACGCACACACGTTGTAGACCTGGCTTGTACATACACGCACACACGTTGTAGACCTGGCTTGTACATACACGCACACACGTTGTAGACCTGGGTTGTACATACACGCACACACGTTGTAGACCTGGGTTGTACATACACGCACACACGTTGTAGACCTGGGTTGTACATACACGCACACACGTTGTAGACCTGGGTTGTACATACATGCGCACACGTAAACAATGAGTGAACTTACGGTCACAAAAAGTACATTTCAACACACAAAGTGTATAATTTAATTTTCAGAGTGCTGCTAGTGCCACACAGAAGTCACTTTCACATTATGGGCTCATCGCTTTCACACACGCATAGTACCGTCACTTTCACATGGCACCATCACATTCACACGCATGGTCATGCCACTTTTACACACGGTACGTCACCTTCACACAGGGCACTCATACATACGAAAGGTACACTACAGTCATATCATAAGCTTAAAATGGCAAAAAGGTTTGCAACCAAACTAGTTCAAGAGCCGAAGAGTGATCTCTACGAGAGACTAAAGGAACTAAGTCTGAAAGGAAGAAGAGGAGACACGACTACTACATGCGAGATACTCAAAGGCAGGCTTATTATTTTATATATAAGAAAATATTACATATAAAAAAAAACGGTCGGGATCGGTGCTGTCTTCTTCTTCCTTGGATCAAACCTAAATAACCTCTTATTGTCCCAGGTTCAAAATCCATAGACCAACAGCTAGGTAATTCTAGCTCCTCAATCATTGCAATTAAAACAAACTCCAACAGCAAAACGAACAAATCACCAATCACAGTAGTGTGACCAGCATTAACAGCAACAACGGCAGCAACAGCAGCATCAGTATTATAAACAACTTCAACAGTAACATCAACATCCACAACAGCATCAACAGTAAAATCCGCATCAACAGCTACAAAGCAACAAAAGTAACGACAGCTAGGGCAGGAAAGTGAACAACAGAAAACAACAGCAACACCAACGAAAGAAATAGAAAAAAGTAACATCATTAACAACAACAACAGTAACATCAACAGAAACTACAGTAACATCAACAGAAACAACAGTAAGAAGAACGGAAACAACAGTAACATCAACGGAAACAACAGTAACATCAACAAAAACAGCAATAACACCAACATTCACAGCTGTAATTAAAAAAACAGTAAGATCATCACCAGTAACATCAGCAGTAACACCAACAAAAACAGCAGCAACAAAAACATTCACAGCATTATCATCCGCCTCAACAGCAAGAACAGCGTCTTCACAGACCACAGGAGAATTAACAGTAAGAAAATAAGAAGCGGAGGAGGGGAAGAATCAAGCTTGTTATCGCGTGTGTAACACAAGAGTGTGACGATGTAAACACGAAGATATTATAATATAAAAGAAAAGAAATTCTCAGTAAAGAGCGAGATGACTGATTACGATGGAGAACTGGGGGTGGGGGGAAATTGAGATGTACGAGGGAAGAGATGGACAGAGAGAGTCAGATAGACAGACAGACAGACAGGCAGAGAGACAGACAGACAGATAGACAGACAGACAGACAGACAGACAGACAGACAGACAGACAGACAGACAGACAGACAGACAGACAGAGACAGAGAGACAGTGAGATTTAATCTCTGAACAAACCAAGAGACTCTCAGATCTGGTGACGACTCTTACTTGTCACTCCACCCCAACTACTCTTATCACAACACCGCAGCAGGTGCTTTTGTGCTTGTTTGCTGATCCACCGAGCCACTCACCCCCCGAGTCCTACCTGCCTCAAAGGCACTCTCTATGTAAACCTTTTTAGTCTAGCCGTACACAAACATGTTGTTTTTGTGCAGCCTAAGCGGTTAATTTATTGTGCACCCCATGCTCATCTTGTGAGCGGTAGGGCAAAAATCACAATTACAATGGGTCTTTGTCAGACCCCACTGGGCATTGTTGCATCATAAGAAAGAAATCTTAGTCATTTAGTTTTTGCAATTACTTCATATAGTTAGTGTGCGCACTACAGTATGAAGTGCAATTTAAAAAAAAAATATATATATATTTTTACCATCAAAAAACTTTGGTCATAATTGGGTTGCAATTACTTCTAAAAGAACCGTTCATTCATTTGATCGATGTAAATGTGGATACAACCTCAAGATTTCAGATATCTTGTCATTAACAATGAGGTGTTTCACCATATCCTCTAAGGCAGTGGTTCCCAAACTTTTTCAGCTTGTTACCCAATTTAACATGCCACATAAAGCATGTTACCCCTTTCACAAAATGTTGTTATTATTGATATATATGGCTAAACGTGAACGTATACAGCCTCGCATACTCTGCTAATCCTAGCAAAACCATTGAAAACGTAAGAACTACACATACATTATATATAAAATTAATAATAGCTACAAATTCACAGTAACAGTGGGTAAATACTAACTATATACTGCACAGGGCAGTACACATACATACCAGCTTATGTCTACCTCGGCTGATGCTCACAGATAAACTGACAGTGTGAAATAGAGGCAGCCTCAGGAAGTGAGTGACGCGTACTGGACAGGTCGATCTGGGCTACTGAGTGACTTTTGTCCTGAAGCATACTTGTCAAAATACTTTTGGGTTTCCACACACTTAGCTATATATTTCTTCTTTTCTAATACTGTATATTAGTTTTTGATGTTTATTGTTATTTGGTTTAACTTTATTACTTACTTATAATAGGTTTACTTTACAACTTTATATACTAAGACAAAGTTAACAATAATCCTCATACCGGGTACCGCATTGTTTTCTTGATTTTCAGAATTCATAACTTTTTTTCTGTCACCCCTCCATTACCCCCCAAAAATGGTTAAATTACCCCCAGTAATTTAACCCCAGTTTCGGGGTGTCTCTGAAATGTTGGATGTTTGGACACTGCTGTACTGCTCCAGTGTATGGTCCTGTTTCTGTCCACACGCTTTGCATTTTATGTTATTGACATCTTTCTTACAAACCGTACTGCCAGAGATATTTATAGACTAGCTTTAGTCTAGCAGTAACACTCATACTGCCAGAGATAATTATAGCCTAGAAGTAACGACATCTTGCAATCTATATACTTTCTCCAAAGATATTTTTAACTTGACACATTTCATTATACTGATCTGAGAGTTCCTATCTGCACTGCTCTAATTTCTTCAAGTTGGCTTGCTAGTTCCTTTCTGACAATGTTTTCGTAAATTTCTGTTTGAAAATAAAAACAAAATTATACTCAGCATTCTGTTTATTTAATGCTTGTTTAACTAATTAATCAATTCTGTCATGCTCCTGGAAGCCAACAAAAACGAGAAGCCAGTCTATCAGTATCCCCGTCTATAGAGATACACTCATCGTTAAGACATGATCGCTATCGTTGAGACGTTTTCGGGCGACGACAGAATTTTGGATAATCGGGCTAAAACTGTTGACTACACCTCATGGAATATGAGACTAGATGTACTATGGAAGCTTCTGGGGTTGTAGGAAAGGACAGCTGGTGACCTCGGCGCAGATCTGGCACAGTGAAGTTGTCTATAAAGCATTCCTATTGCAAGCCTCACAATTCAGAGGTAAGGAGCTGGATTTGCTGTCCGTCAGGATCACAGTTCTAGTCCTTGTCCATTCTTTTGTTAATTCATTGATAGTTGGACTGGGGGGCTCACAGCCTCGGAGCTGTTAGATTATTACTGTATCTTTTCCTGCCACCCACTGCATGCTATGTTTTTGAAATGTTCCAGAACCAAGCACATTTAAAAGTACATTTGGAAGGAGAAAAACATGCATGTCATCACAGAACCTTCACCTCGAATACTTCATTCATCTCCCTGGCGCATTGTCATGTGCTCAGAATGCTGCTGGCAGTTCCTTTTTGAATCGCAACACTGAGTTTCTGGAAAAGGAAGCTAGTCGCCCTTGAGTTTTTGGGTTACGTGATGAGTTTTTCACGAATTTCCTTCAGAAATCTCAGTGTACATTTGCCCTACGCTCCGAGGATCTCCGATTACTATAGGACGAAGTTATAGCAAGGTGCCATCCCACAGTATTTGTTGATCTTCTGAGTCTCCCCAAACCTGACGGCACCACCCCTTTCAGCTTCAGAGTACTGCAGGTAGGTATCAGCGCAGGTGCAGTCCCATGCAACTTGCTTTCCAGGGTAGCATGAAGCCAGAAGCCCATGCTTCTGACTTCAGTTGGGACTCAGTACCTGAGGTTCCCATTCCACTGGTCAACGGGCTGTAGCAAGACTTCGCTTGATGATGTCAGTGACCTCTTCGTGTCTGGCATACTTCTCTTATAACGTATGAGAGACAAGTCCATGGGGCCCAAATTGATCAACTAATGCCCTACCCGAGATGGGCCTGTGTTGGGTGAGTAACAAGGAACGGCTTGACGAAGAGCTATAACAATGCGAATAGCGTAAGGGTCGAGGTGAATGCCCAGGGAGTAATTAGGGAAAGCCAAAAGGAACGCTACAGAAAGTGGTGCCTCCACTGCTAGGATATAAATTCACAAACACACACACAGACACATAGATTTTTGACTTCTAACTAAGGAGTCATTAACGACATTGTTAACCATGTACGTTATGCCCTTAGTGGAGTACACAGCACCAGTATGGAACCCACAACTAGTCAAGCATGCCAAGAAGAGACAGGAAGTTCAGAGGCTTGCAGCAAGATTAGTCCTAGAGTTAAAGGGTATGTCCTATAAGGAGAGGTTAAGAAAACTCAATCTTATGACACTAGAGTACCTACAAGAGGGATAGGGAGGATATGGTAACAACACACACACACACACACACACACACACACACACACACACACACACACACACACACACACACACACACACACACACACACACACACACACACACATACACACACACACACACACACTCACACACACACACACACACACACACACACACACACACACACACACACACACACACACACACACACACACACACACACACACACACACACACACACACACACACACACACACACACACACACACACACACACACACACACACACACACACACACTACGATAACTAGCTTATAAAAGAATGTGACCCCAGAGGAAAGGTCGAAGACCTAGAGGAAACAGAGGAAGATAAACCTACAAAAGAAGGATGAAACAAGATAAGGAAAGAAGGCTAGATGTGCTTATCACTAAAATGGAGGAGAGGATGTATGCAGAGAACAAAGACGTTAATAGGACCGTATCAGGCCTCCAGAAAATATCGAGGAATGAAAGTGGCAAGTTGCTGGGCACAGAAACAGCAGTAAGTAGAGAAGGTAGGTAGAGAAGATGATAGGCCTCCTGCAGAGACACGATCAGGCTACCGGGAGATCAAGGCAATGATAAGGGAAGCAGTGAGAGTTATGTTTTAATGGGATCCAGAGATGCAGAGAGAAAAGCAATGGGAAGAGGAGAGGGAGAGGTCAGGTTTTATTCATGAGCTTCAGATTACTTACAAAGAAAGACGACTGGGAGAGAAAAAAAAAGGTTGAAAATATCTTCAAACAAACAGGAAAGGAGGACATGACTGAGCTGCTAAATTTTCAGAGAACAGGGGGGATACTCAAGGAGGAAAGAAATCGGCCAGTCATATTGATTTTCAAGACAGAAATGATGTGGAACAGGATCCTGCAGCAGAAACCATGACTAAAGGAAACAGCAAAATACCAAAGGGTGTATCCAATTCGCAACAGAATGAGAAGAAAACGACACAAACTGAGAGAGAGGATACAAAGACAAAAGGGGCAAGAAAGTGTGACAAGGCTAAAGTCAGGAGGGGACAACCAGAGCCGGGAGGAGGAGCAAGTGGAAGCACCCACAAACCACCTATAGAACCCTGCAACCAACCATATACCAAACCAAACCACACTCCACACTCACAAACCCCACCCCACCCTACACAGTAGAGTCCCAGCACCCTACTCTCCCAGTAGCCACAGACCCCCCCCCCCAGAATACAGTCTTGGAAAAGAAGCTGAAGGTATGGAACACCAGCGCAGATGGAATAATGAATAGGTATGAGGAGTGGCACGCAGGAATCAGAGGCATAACCAGACATCATAACTCTAACGGAAACCAAGCTCACACGAATGATAACAGATGCCACGTTTCCAACTGGATATCAGATCCTGAGGAAGGATAGAGGGAACAGAAAGGGTGGAGGAGTTGCACCTGCTCATCAAAAACCAGTGGAGTTTTAAGGAGTTGGAAGAAGGGACACTTCTGAGTCTATCCCTTTTGGCATGTCATTTGCATATACCAGAAACAGCACCAGTCCTCGGACTGACTCCTCTGGAACCCAGCTCTTCACAGTAACCCACTCTGACACATCGTCACATACCATGACTCGCTGTTGCCTCCCTGTCAGGCATTGTCTGATCCATTGCAGTCCCTTTCCTGTTATGAGAGCCTGATCCTCTAACTTTTGCTCTAATCTCTTGTGTGAAACTGTATCGAAAGCAATATACCTATTCCTCTGTCTCTTGTCTTGCTTACTTTACCTTGTCATAAAACTCCAGTAGGTTTGTGACTCAGGATTTCCCTTCCCTGAAACAGTGTTGGTTGTCGTGTATAAGGTTGTTTCTTTCTAGGTGCTCCAACACTCTCGTCCTGATAATCTCCATGACTTTGCATACTATACATGTCAGTGACACTGGTCTGTAGTTTAATGCCTCATGTCTTTCTCCTTTCTTAAGAATTGGGGTTACATTTGTTGTCTTCCAAACCTCAGGTAGTTGCCCAGTATCGATTAATGTGTTAAAGACTGTTAGTGACACACACAGCCTCTATGCTCCCTCTCTAAGGACCCATGGAGAGATGTAAAGTCCCACCGAATTTGAGGCATCTAGTTCACTTAGCAGCATCTTCACCTCCTCATCGGTTGTGTTTATTTCGTCCAGCACTTGTTGCTGTATCCTTTGTTGGTGTACCCCACTATTCTGGCTTTCCAGAGTCCTTCCTGTCTCTACTGTAAATACTTCTTTAAATCTCATGTTGAGCTCCTCATATATTTCTCGGTCGTTTATTGTGAACTCCCCTCCTTCCTTCCTCAGCCTGACTACCTGGTCCTTGATTGTTGTTTTCCTCCTAATGTGGTTATACAACACTTTCGAGTGAGACTTGGTTTTCGATGGTATGTCGTTTTCATATTGTCACTGGGCCTCCTTCCTAACCTGTGCATATTCGTTTCTGTTTTTTTTCAACTAATCTCTTTATTTTCCTGGGTCCTTTGCCTTCTGTACTTTTTCCATTCTCTAGTGCATTTAATTTTTGCCTCTCTACATCTTTGGGTGAACCAAGGGCTCGTTCTGGTCTTCCCATTATTTCTATTGCCCTTGGTAATGAACTCCTCCTCTGCCTCCTTGTATTTTGTTGTCATGTAGTCCATTACTTCGTTTACTGATTTTCCCACAAATTCTCTTTCCCACTGAACCTCTTACAGGAAATTCCTCATGCCTGTGTAGTACACCCTTTGTAGTTTGGCTTCTCCCATCTGACTAATGCTTCCCTCTCCACTTGTAACTTTACTATGTATTCAGATCTCAGAATCACATGATCACTAGCTCCGTGGGACCTTTCATATGTGATGTTCTCGATGTCTGAACATGTTGATGCAGGTAGTAGTATAGTTCTTGTTTCCAGAGTATACTGGCATAACAATTCTGGCAGAGAGTTGGGGATAGAAATTAAAGATCGACTAAAAAGCTTACTTTTAATGAAAGAAATTCATTAGCTTATATAATAGCGAATATGTACTTCTGTACATATTCAAGGTTTTCTATAATAAGGAGCATAATTATTCCTTTATACAATCTTCTATTCTCTTATCAAATAACAAGTGGCCATAGTGCCATCTTACAAAACCCATAATACATATATACTAACAGCTAAGTGAATACACCACCGTGGTCAGAGTTATGGAAGTATTCTCGACTAGAATACTCCCATAACTCCAACTAGACCACATCCACTGGATGTGGTCTAGTCGGAAGGTAACTCCACATTGCTCTAAGCTAACAAACTAGGGCTGGAGTCGGGTGAGGTCACCTGACACAGACCGGACAAAGGGGTTGGGGGAGGGGGGGGTGTAGGTGGGAACACGAGAAGTGGTATTAAACAATACTCCCCAGAGGAGAGGCTGAATCGTTATACCTCTATCTATCCTTAAAATGGTATAAAATACCGACAGGTTGTTAGGTAAGACACATATGCAACAGTTAGGTATCTTTATTTCGAAACGTTTCGCCTACACAGTAGGCTTCTTCAGTCGAGTACAGAAAAGTTGATAGAAGCAGAAGAGACTTGAAGACGATGTAATCAGTCCATCACCCTTAAAGTTTTGAGGTGGTGAGTCCCTCAGTCTGGAGAAGAGCATTGTTCCGTAGTCTGAAACAATATGTGTCCTACCTAACAAAAGAGCAAGGATATTACATACATATATATACATAATTATCTGAATAACTTAGAGGACCTGCATGACGTTGATGATAGTAGATAATAATATCAGGTCGGACATTTCCATTTTAGCTAATAATGGAGATGGCTGCGATGAAATATTAAAAAAGATAGCAATGATGAAATAAACTGAATCTTTAGGGCGTTAATAGCATAACAATGTG
>NC_091297.1:39583235-39646956 GCF_038502225.1 Cherax quadricarinatus | reverse complement strand
GTTAGTAGCTTTATTAAGCAGACTTACCTAACGTTGCACTAAAATATTTCTTACATTTGTTGTAATGATTCACGAAATCGTCATAACACGATCTGCAAACAAATCAAAGATTTAGGACTCGCTTGCCATGGGTTCGAATGCCACCTGTTCCGTGATTTGTAGTTATTGTAACTTTTTACTAGGCTAATAAATAATGCGAGTGAAGCAGAAATGAATGAAGATCTGAAAGTTAGGTTTGAAGGTCTTGACGTTAAGACCCATATGGTGAGTCTTGGAACTGGAATAGTGTGACTTGATGATGGTTCTGGACGGACCGATACGTTTTCTACGTCTCCTCTCTCAAATGTGGGTTATTTTTATATTGTACCGTTCATGTCGACTTTTTGCCCAGTCAGGAGATTTTAGTATCTGGAGGCTATATGCTGAAAAGGGAATATAGTAGTGATGTATCGGATATCTGCATCAGCATCCGCATCCACGGAACATCCGCACAATTTCTTACAACCTCATCTACATCCGCATCCGCAAAGTATGTAAGACATCCTCATACACATCCGCATCCGCGGATATCTAAATTTTCACATCTGATACATCTCTAGAATATAAGTTTCGTTGCCTTTAATTCGGTGTAGTTATTTTACAGAAAAAATAATTACTTTAATCTAAGTATCATTTGCATTTCTGTATTATTGAGATTAAGATACTATACCAGACGAGTGTTTAGGTGAGTCTGAGACCAGAGGTGAGGAGATGGAGGAAGAGAAGGAGAAGGAGACCTGCAACCCAAAACAGCTACATGGCGCCACTAGTTAATTGCAGGTGTTGTTGCCTCCTTGTACGATGCTTCTCTTGGTCTCAGGTATTTCTTGTTCCCTGTCCTTCTTTCAGTCTCCTGCTGGTGTTCCCTGTCCTTCTCTCAGTCTCCTGCTGTTGTTCTCTGTCCTTCTCTCAGTCTCCTGCTGTTGTTCTCTGTCCTTCTCTCAGTCTCCTGCTGTTGTTCTCTGTCCTTCTCTCAGTCTCCTGCTGTTGTTCTCTGTCCTTCTCTCAGTCTCCTGCTGTTGTTCTCTGTCCTTCTCTGTCTCCTGCTGTTGTTCTCTGTCCTTCTCTCAGCCCCCTGCTGTTGTTCTCTGTCGTTCTCTCAGTCACCTGCTGTTGTTCTCTGTCCTTCTCTCAGCCCCCTGCTGTTGTTTTTTGTCCTTCTCTCAGTCTCCTGCTGTTGTTCTCTGTCCTTCTCTCAGCCCCCTGCTGTTGTTCTCTGTCCTTCTCTCAGCCTCCTGCTGTTGTTCTCTGTCCTTCTCTCAGTCTTCTGCTGTTGTTCTCTGTCCTTCTCTCAGCCCTCTGCTGTTGTTCTCTGTCCTTCTCTCAGCCTCCTACTGTTGTTCCTTGTCCTTCTCTCAGCCTACTGCTGTCTCCCTCTTTCCACTTCTTACTGTTCCTGGCTTCCTGTTCTCCTCTCCACCTCCTGTTACTCCTTGCTCCTTTTTTGTCTGGTTGAAATATCGACAAATGCAGAACCGAATTACTTTTCCACATGTGTACTTGACATTTTCAAATCAATCAAGCCAGTTGTTGACTTGACAAAGTCTGCTGTGCAGACGAAACGTCGTCTCAGTTAAGGTGATTGTCTGCATTTGCCTTTGTGATTATTTCAACCAACTTAACTCTATGCCACCTCTCTCTCCATTGTTCCTTTTTTCTTGTTTCAGATCCTTAGCCTCTTCTCCGTCTTTTGTCGTGCCCGGTTCCCTAATTATAACAATAATAATAATAATAATAATAATAATAATAATAATAATAATAATAATAATAATAATAATAATAATAATAATAATAATAATAATAATAATAATAATTACAATAACAATCTGCCTCTTTCGTTTCTAGCTGTTTATAATATTGTCTCTGTGGGTTTTCACTGAATTATAAATATCACTGGTAACGCATGATGGCAGCTACTACCTTCCCTTCGGCCACCTCCTCTCCCCGCGTTGGATCATCTTGGTAGGTAGGGTGGTAGGGTTTAAGTGGTTTGTGCCTACGGGTAAGGGGCGCTTCTTTTCTGTTAGAGGTGCCACTCTACCCATAGGGTACTTACCTGACAACGAACCCTGCATCTTTATCAGTATTAATGGTTGGAGGACATTTCCTCCTGTCGTCTACTTGTACCGGCATTGACGGCCGAGGACACTGAACAGTATATGAAGAGGATCCGCATAATGCAAAATATACTTGGGACTTGCGATCGTGTTAAGATTTCATGAGTCATACTTGCTTTGTGAATATTATTTCTGGTGCTATGAGGATTAATTGATCACGATAGTAGCAAGTTGATAATAAGGGTGCAAATCTGATTATGTGAGATGCGGAAATTGTTGGAAATCTGAACAACCAAAAGGTTGTAGCACTTTGCAAATAAAATAATTAAAAAAAAAATAATCTCTGCGTGAGAGCATATTTTTATATACCTTCTGACTGCAGCTACGTAGAAGTGACAGGGTACTTCTCTTGTGTTACTTTTGATGGTGGTGGGCTTACAGTTTGGTCTTGACCAGGCTTGTGTATCTCAGTAAATGTTGACCTGCCATTGTAGTCTTGATGAACAGGTCTGAGTATCACATTGATGCTGGTCTACCAGTGTGGCCTTGACGACCAGGTTTGTGTATCTCAGTGATGCTGGTCCACTAGTGTGGTCTTAGCGATCAGGTCTGTGTATCTCAGTGATGCTGGCTCACCAGTGTGGCCTTGACGACCAGGTCGTTGCAACACATTTTTGATGCTCCACCAGCTTGGTCTTCACGATCATGTCTGAGTATCTCAGTGATGCTGGCTCACCAGTGTGGCCTTGACGACCAGGTCGTTGCAACACATTTTTGATGCTCCACCAGCTTGGTCTTCACGATCATGTCTGAGTATCTTAGTGATGCTGGTTCACCAGTGTGGTCTTCACAAACGGGTCTCTGTATCTCAACGATGCTGGTCCACCAGTGTGACCTTCACGACCAGGTCTGTGTATCTCAGTGATGCTGGTCCACCAGTGTGGTCTTCACGACCAGGTCTGTGTATCTCAGTGATGCTGGTCCACTTCTATGGTCTTGACGACCAGGTCTGTGTATCACAGTGTTGCTGATCCATCAGTGTCGTCTTGACGACTAAGTCTGTGTATCACAATGATGCTGGTCCACCAGGTCGCCTTGACGACCAGGTTTGTGTATCACAGTGTTGCTGGTCCACCAGGTCGTCTTGACGACCAGGTCTGTGTATCACAGTGTTGCTGGTCCACCAGTGTGGTCTTGACGACCAGATGCAGCACCGTATTACATTATCTTGTTACCTTTCCCTCTGCTTGTCTTCTTCCTCTTCTTCAGCAAACTGATCAATTAAATCATTTATTCTATTCTCTCTCGATCCGTCCATTTCATGTCACACGGTTAACTAATAAATAATTATTCCTTCTGTATATTATGTTTTAAATTCTCTTGCTTTTTCTTACTCCATATCACTCGGATTAGCATTTTAAGTATAAGTTAAGGGTAAATCTTTTTAAGATTCCACAATACAGTACGCTTCAGAATTTTTTGTATTTATTTAAAGTATTTTTGGGAAATTTTTAATTTTCCACTTAAATTAATTGTTTTTGGTTAAGAAGCTCAATTATTTGTGAATGCAAATTATTTTGCTGCCTTCACTGGTGTGTCTACTCTAACTGACGTTTTTTTTTAAAGACAAAGACACATGTTGAAACGTTTCGATGTAGGAAGATTTAAATCATATCTTGATAAAACCCTCCTTAGAGCGAAACGTTGTCTTAGTAAAGTCTGTTAGAATGAAATGTTGTCCCAACATGGGGCTTGTTCTACTACATGTGTTCTGTGTTCATTCTTGTCGGCAGTTCACCCTTCATTTAGCTAATTTTGTCTTCTGGCGTTAGCCTCTCTCTTCAATTTATAAGAAAATTTAATACCTAACTTCAAGCAATCTGTTAGCTAATCTTTCAATTCTCTTCTTTTCTTCTCTCCTTATCTTTAGTGTCTTTGTCTGAAAGTGATAATGTTAATGAGGGGAATAACAGGGAATAATTAGACATATGCAACACATTGGGCAACTTTGAAGACATTTCTCCAACCAGTAACTGATTATCTCATCCTCAGTCTTCGTACAGTATATCCCCTCTATAATGAACTGAAAGAAAAGGCCACTGGGTAACGAAACGTCTTCAAATAAAGAAACCCAGGTGCTGCATGCGTCAGTTCCTGGTACCTACCTTGAGGAGGTACCTAAGTCTGAAACGACAGTTTGAACCAGTGTTCCCTGAGGAGTTATTTAACACACAAACTTGTTTTTCCTTAGCTGAAGTTAATGGAAGAATAAATGAGAGTTCTGTGAAACATTCTGAAAAGTAACTTTTTGGGTCATGTATACTTAAGATTGCTGATGTAGTTGTAAAAATATTCTTTGTATTAATGTATTTTTGTACGTGCGTTGAATGCAAAATAAATGCGTATGGAGACTTTTTTTTTTATATGTAATTTGTTTTTAATTGTTTGTTCAGTTATTAATATTAACATTTTTATTGTTATTATCATTGTTGTTGTTGTTGTAGTTATAATTATTGTTACTTTTATTATAATTGTTGTTGTTGTTATAATACTTGTTAATGTTGTTGTTGTTGTTATTGTTATTTTTATGTTATTATTATTATTATTATTATTATTATTATTATTATTATTATTATTATTATTATTATTATTATTATTATTAATATTGTTATTATTATTATTATTATTATTATAATTTCATTGATATTATCATTACTACTAATCATATTATTACAAAAACTGTTACTTCTACTGATGGTGCTTCTGCTACTACTATTACTGCTGCTGCTGCTGCTGCTGATATTGCTGCTGCTCTTCTTGTTACTGCTACTGTTACTGCTGCTGCTGTTGCTACTGCTGCTTCTGATGCTCCAACTGTTCCTACTGCTGTCTTGCTGCTGCTGCTCCTGCTACTGCTGCTGTTGTTACTGCTGCTGATAATGTTAGTACTGTTCCTATTGTTGCTGCTGCTTCTGCTACTCCTGATGCTACTGCTGATGTTGCTGCTATTGTCCTTGTTGCTGCTCCTGCTACTGCTGCTATTGTTACTGCTGTTGTTGCGCTTCCTTCTGGCACTACTGCTATTACTGCTGCTGCTGCTACTTCTTCTGTTACTACTGCTGGAACTGCTGCTGCTTCTGCTGCTGGCAGTGTTACCAGCAAACCTTCACCTGCACAACTTCTAGCAAGGCACTGTTTACTGGCTACGCACGGGTGAGCACATAAGGCGGCTTTAGTCACTTCCAATAACTCTTAAGATTCTTCTTTAGTGTTTTTCTCCGCTGTACATAAACACTAGCTTGATCATTTTGAATCTGTGCACACAGGTCTGGAATTACTTCGACATAACTCTTTCACACAGCATTTTACTGGCTCCCAAACTATCCTTGGTAACATATTTCTCAGTATCTCTCTCTCTCTCTCTCTCTCTCTCTCTCTCTCTCTCTCTCTCTCTCTCTCTCTCTCTCTCTCTCTCTCTCTCTCTCTATGCCAACAAAATCATCAACATACCCACCATCACCATCCTCCCTAACACCACCACCACCCTCCCTAACACCATCACCACTCTTCCTAACACTACCACCACCACCACCCTCCCTAACACCATCACCACTCTTCCTAACACCACCACCACCCTCCCTAACACCATCACCACTCTTCCTAACACCACCACCCTCCCTAACACCACCACCACCCTCCCTAACACCATCACCACTCTTCCTAACACCACCACCATCACCATCCTCCCTAACACCATCACCACTCTTCCTAACACCACCACCACCACCCTCCCTAACACCATCACCACTCTTCCTAACACCACCACCCTCCCTAACACCACCACCACCCTCCCTAACACCATCACCACTCTTCCTAACACCACCACCACCCTCCCTAACACCATCACCACCCTCCCTAACACCATCACCACTCTTCCTAACACCACCACCACCACCACCACCACCCTCCCTAACACCACCACCACCCTCCCTAACACCATCACCACTCTTCCTAACACCACCACCACCCTCCCTAACACCATCACCACTCTTCCTAACACCACCACCACCACCACCCTCCCTAACACCATCACCACCCTCCCTAACACCATCACCACTCTTCCTAACACCACCACCACCACCAACCTCCCTAACACCATCACCACCCTCCCTAACACCATCACCACTCTTCCTAACACCACCACCACCACCCTCCCTAACACCATCACCACCCTCCCTAACACCATCACCACTCTTCCTAACACCACCACCACCCTCCCTAACACCATCACCACCCTCCCTAACAGAATCACCACCCTCCCTAACACCATCACCACTCTCAATAACACCATCACCCTCCTCTCTAACACCATTGCCACTCCTCCTAACACCATCACCATCCTCCCCAACACCATCACCACCCTCCCTAATACCATCACCACTCTCCCTAACACTATCACCACCCTCCCTAACACCATCACCGCCCACCCTGGCACCATCACCACTCTCACTAACACCATCACCACCCTCTCTAACTCCATCACCACTCTTCCTAACGCCATTACCACCCTCCCTAACACCCCACCACCCTCCCTAACGCCATCACCGCCCTCCCTAACACCATCACCACCCTCCCTAACACCATCACCACCCTCCCTAATACTATCACCACCCTCCATAACACCATCACCACCATCCCTAACACCATCACCACACTCACTAAACTATCACCATCCTCCCTAACACCATCACCACCCTCACTAAACTATCACCATCCTCCCTAACACCATCATCACCCTCCAAAACACCATCATCACCCTCCAGAACACCATCACCACCTTCCCTAACACCATCACCTCCCTCCCTAATATCATCACCACTCTCCCTAACACCATCACCACCTTCCCTAACACCATCACCTCCCTCCCTAACATCATCACCACCCTCCCTAAAACCGTCACCACCCTCTCTAACACCATCATCACCCTTACTAGCACCATCACCATCACCCTCCTCCCCAACATCAGTACCATCACTACCTTCCTTAACATTATCAGCATCACCACCCTAACTGAAAACCATCATCACTCTCCCTAACGCTACAACCATCACCCTCCCTAGCACCATCACCACACTACCTAACGCCACAACCACCCTAACTAACACTTTCGCCGCCCTCACTAACACCATCACCACTTTCCCTGACACCATCATCACCTCCCTAACACCATCACCACCCTCTCTAATACCATCACCACCCTCCCTAAGACCATCATCACCATCTCTAATACCATCATCGCCCTCCCTAGCACCATCACCACTCTCCTTAACACCATCACCATCCTCCCTAACACCATCACCTCCCTCCCTAACATCATCCCAACTCTCCCTAACACCATCACCACTCTCCATAACACCGTCACTACCCTCTCTAATACCATCACCACCCTTACTAGCACCGTCACCATCACCATCACCCTCCTCCCCAACATCAGTACCATCACTACCTTCCTTAACATTATCAGCACCACCACCCTCCCTGAAAAATCATCGTCACCCTCCCTAAAACTACAATCATCACCCTCCCTAGCACCATCACTACACTCCCTAACATCATCACAATGACCACCCTCCCTAGCACAATCACTCTCACCACGCTCCTCAACACCATCACCATCGCCACCCTCCCTATCACCATCACCACCCTCCCTAACACCGTCCCTAACACCATCACCACTCTCCGTAACACCATCACAATCATCACCCTCCCAAACATCATCATAATCACCACCCTCCCTAGCACCATCACTGTCAACACCCTCCCTAACACCGTTACCATCACCACCCTCCCTACCCCATCTCCATTCTTCCTAAAACTATCAACACACTCCCTAACACCATCACCATCACTTGATCGACATTCCCACCAAGACCTCTACATAATACTTCTTATGTATTACGATTAGCAGTGATCTTGTAGGTAGCAAGGTCGTCTATACTTAGTCGTGGGGAGTTGAATGGGGTTGATATCCACTTCAGTACCAGCTGCAACTTGAACGACTCAAACCCGTGGCAAGTAAGTTGTAAATCTAACCAGCCAATAGGAGTGAAATGCATGTTAGTGAAATCCTATGCCGATGAGGATGCCACTCAGACACAATATGCGGTTTATGGCATTTTATTGAGAAGACGTTTGGTGCCCCGGGGATTTGATAAAGTCCCTGATGGGTGGGCGGAACGTCGTCTCAATCAAATTTAAAAAAAACCGTATATTGTGTATTACTAGGACAGGCATGTAATTACAATTAAGAGGGAATAAATGATGCTAAGATTCAGGAGAGATTTTTATTAACAAAGACGTTTCTTAAGGACAACATTTCACCCATACGGAGGCTTAGTAAAGACGCTGAGTGGGCGAAGGATTCCGTTAATATAGGAATACACAGCATCTGAGTGGCATTTCCTCCACAACATCTGATGGTTGGGAGATAAAATACCAACAAGAATTGGAATACAAAGAAGTTTAAAACGGAGCTAGATTTTACCTGACGATGTTTCTCTCATATGGGACCTGTTCCAAGACTTGCTAAAGCTCAAACTTGAGCGAAACGTTGTGGAATAAAAGCCTTGCAGTGCTCCAAATGCCTTTGCAACGCCTTCCAACACCGGTGCCATGCACGTGCATTTGTATACGATTTATCATCTTCCATACGTTTCAATGCCATCCACTAATCCCATAAGACAAAATAATTTCAGGGAAATATTTTTTTAGAGCTCAGTTTAGGGGGAAAATTATACTTTAAAGTTCGTTTAAACGTTATTTATGGGTCGTTTTACATAATTTTACCATAATTATATATGACAATGGGTAATGTATACACCTTCGGAGCAAAAATGTAAACTAACCCTGAACGATAATATCTGGAAACTATTACTCTCCTAAATGAAACTGAAGTTAAAGAATCGATTTGGTTTTCTATTGCTATCGGATGTGGGGGATAATTTATCGAGACGCACTAACGACTGTGTAGTAGCTGTTTCATGCTAGGTAGATGTCCCGGTTCGAATATGTGTGTGTATATATATATATATATATATATATATATATATATATATATATATATATATATATATATATATATATATATATATATATATATATATATATATATATATATATATATATATATATATATATATATATATATATATATATATATATATATATATATATATATATATATATATATATATATATATATATATATATATATATCACTCTGAGCGAAATGAATGCTGATGAACGAAGACACTTCAACACGCTCCCTTCAACAGGAGGAAGAGGGTGGGGGGTGATGAGGGTGTTTTAATGTACGGCTTTTGGTTCAAGGAACAGGAGCCACCCTTCCCTTCCCTGGATCGAACCTGCGTACCTCCCGTTCCTCCAGGCGCTAAATGACACCTTGCGGGTTTAGCGTTTCACAACGAGCAAAATAGTCACTCGACACGTTTCGGTCGCCTCGCTCTGTCAAGCCGTAACGGCTGGACACAGCTACTGGAGAGGGAATCGTTGCCACAATAAAAATGTCGCATTAGTTGTACATGTGTTCTTTTTACCTAACATAAGACAGTCAATTTTTATGGCACGGAAATTAAAATCGCCTTTTTTTCAATAAACTAGTAAATTAGCACCTACACATCCAAAAACCAGTCCGACTTTCAACTGTGCAAGATACAGCAGCCTTGCAAGATTACAGCTAATCAAAAGACGTGATAACTAGCAGTCTCACGGAAACAAATATTGCAATTTCTTAATAAAATTGCCAAAACTGGTGCTACCCAATAATAGACAGTATCATCCTCTGAGCGCAATACACAAGCACTTTAAGTTTAAAACTGCTCAGAGGTTGTATTCTCAAATTCTTGCATAGAAGAATAGTATACAACAATTTTTTTAAAGATGTTGGTAGATTAGCTCCTATACTTCCATGATCTTTCTAGAATTTTCTCTGAGATACATCAGGGTTCTGGGATTGAAGCCTTTCAGTAGAGGCATCCTGCAGATGGCACAGAGTAATCTGTCTGTTTAATAAAACTGACAAATTAAACTCTGCACAGCCCAATTAAAATATGTGTCGTCATTTTAACAAAACTCTTCATAGCCGAAAGTTTGAAGTGAATTGATCAGATGAGACATTCTCCAGTCATCACGTGGTATCCAACACTTCCAAGTTTATTACCCGTGTTTGTAACGTGGCAGAATTTGAACTTAAATAGACTGATCTTAGAAGGAATCACCCGTTTTGCCATGAAAAAATAAAAGCCATTCATGTGATACACACCCAAATAATTTCATAAAATAATACCATGCCATTTTAAAAATAAAATGGGCAATTTGATTCCTAAAGTCAATCACTAAAGGCTTTTGCCTGATATAGCACAAAAACGAAATTGGAAATGGCTTCATAAAAATGAGAACTGGGCGCCTGCCCTCCCCAAAAGTGCAGGAACCTTCTCTCTAGTTATAGTTCACTAGTATTAAAAATTTGACGTCGATTGTACCAGACTTTCTGAAGATAAAAACGAAACTCTCCGATAAAGAGATAACAGTACAATACTGTGTCAGAGTTTCTGACGGCCCCCTTGTGTAAAACAATGCCAACAAAAAATAGTATTTAAAGGCTCACTAATCTTTTGCATCTTAAAAATACCATAAAAAACGTGAGTTTTTAATATTATTTGAATTTTGTTTTCAAAGCCATTTTCCATTTCAAATTCTTTACCTTCATGAAAGGAAATTATCTGATTCTTGATTTTATAAGGAACTGGACGTTGCATGTCTTCTGTGAGGCAGCAGACAAGAACAGCTGAGAGACTGAGTATTACGGAGTACTGTATTAAAAAAATTATATATAAAATAACGCTCCATATATAATGTCATTTTCCTTGTAATATACTGAAAGCGGACGCGTATTATTCCCTGAAAGTGAACGCATTTTATTCCTGTCAGTCAGGCAGTGGCCAGGACAGGAGCAGATGAGAGGTGTGTTTAGTTCAGTACGTGTAGGAAGGCGGCTGAGTGAAGTCGTCATGGGTTGGCGTTAATGTGAGTAGGTGGTTTGGTGAATTCTTTTTGTATGTTATAGGTAGATTCGTGTACAGGTGCTCTCATTTAGCTGTAAAGCCCTAGTATGCCGGGGCCTGTGTTTTGGAGAGTATTTAATGTTTCCACTATAGGCTAAGCAGCCTACAGTTGGTGGTGGGAGGGTGTCATGAAGCCTCCCAGTTCATAAATGTTCATTTATTTTGTTTAACTCATTAGTAGCAGTGTGCTAGTGAGCTAATGTGATGGTTTTTTGTAGTAGTTATGAGTTGTATATAAGTTACTTATTATTAATATAGATATAATTTTATGTAGGTGAGTTTTTGTCCTTCTTTCCTAATAATAATTAATATTGTTTAATATATAAATACATGCTGGTCCAAGGTTTGCTGTGTTTTTCAGTGTAATTATATAACCCCAAGACAGCAGTGTGCGCAGCCTTTAGGAGCCAGGAACATTTTATTTAAATTACGACATCAAAGTCGTAACACTGAGGTAAACCTTTATATATTGACACTGATACACTCCAGTGCTATTCCAAAGATTCATCAGTTTTGAAGGTTTGAAGCCAATCAGAAGAAGCGTTCACAAATTATTACTTGACAACCAGTATTTAAATCTTCCAGATTTCTTCAGTGAAACTGACAAAATGGCTCCCATACAATTTCTCTAATTAAAATACATCACTGATAAACGTCTGAAGTCGATTAGGAGTTGCATTCTTCAACGTTCAACGAAATATGCAAATTAAAACTTAGCTTAAAGAAAAAAGGAAAACCTTTTGAACAGGTATCATCAACGCTGGAACTTTGAAGACGATCGGAAGAGTCATTCTCCAGCTGCTGCTCAGAATCCAATAATTTCAAGGTTTTTTTTTAACAACTTCAGTAAATTTGCAAATTTGTTTAAACACAAGCAATGACTCAGCTCAACTGTCCTTGATAAATGTCCTTACACTGACAACAAACAGCAAACAACTACATAAAGAAAGCAACAACAAATATCAAACAACAATAACAAAAACAATAATAACGACAACAACAGCAGCCATCAACCAGCGGTTAACCACAACAACAACAAATAGTAAACAATATAACAGCAGCAGCAACAACAACTACAACAGCAACAACAAAAACAGCAAACAGCAACAATAACATCAACAGCAACCAATAACCAGCAATCAAGCACAACAACAACAAATAGCAAATAACAATAACAGCAATAACATCATCATCAGCAGCAGCAACAACAACAACAAACAACTACAACAGAAACTGTAAACAACAACAACAACAAACAACTACAACAGAAACTGTAAACAGCAACAACAACAACAACAGCTACCTGGTCTTAACGAACCTGTTTGCTTAATGGAAGGCTGACGGCGACGCAATGAAATTCGCGGATTTAAACAAAAGTATTTGTCTAGTACATTTGTAAATAGCTTTACGGTGTTATTGCTGATTAAACAAGATCGCCAATACAAATAAATACTCAGACATCTATATAAACAGGCGAGCAAACAAAGAGTTGAACTTATGTACAAACAAAAAAATAGTAGATTTGCAAACGAAGACACAGACGAACAAGCACTCAAGAAAATGAAAATACACATAAACACAAAAAGCAGGCAGACAGACACATAGACAGGCGCACAAACACACAAACAGGCAGACATAAGCAGAAACAAGAGGACATCCACACACACAAACAGACTAACATAAATGCAAACAAAAGAAAAATGCACATACAAACAGGTGAACATACATGTAAACAGAAAGACATGCGCACAAATAGGTGGATACACAAACAGAGACATAAAACAGATAGATAGACAAGCAATCAGGCAGACATGCACACAGACAGGTGAATATTCATGCAAACAGGCAGACATGCACACAAATAGGTGAATATTCATGTAAACAGGCAGACAAACACACAAACAGTTTGATATAGAAAGAGGAAGACAAACAAGCAGACAGACATACATACAAGCGGGTGAACAAACAGAGACAAGCAACATGGTTCTGAGTCTCCACGAGAACACCAAGACATTTTCACTCTCCTCATGAAGTAGCGTTGTTACTCCTTTCAAAGTTTCACTGAAATCCGGGTAGATGGGCGAAACGTTTATGGTGCTATTGTGACATTATACTGCTCATGTGAAACGTTTGTTTTGCTCTGGTAAAACGTTTATGCTGCACTTGTGAAACGTTTTTTCAGTTCTCATGAGCTCGTAGCAAACGTTACTTCCTCTGATATAGGCAAAGTTAGGGAACTGGAACTTTCATTAGGATACGTTTGGCCCACCAGGACTACCTTGTGAGCAAAACGTTTCCTAATAAAAGTTGTGTCTTTCTTATACATTAGTCAGTATAATATACCTCGTGCGATGCAGTCTCCTCGGATGTCTTTGAAGTATTTCAGAGATATCTCTGAGGTATTTTTGAAATATCTCTGAGGTATCTCTGAGGAATCTCCTCAGGAAATTCAGAAGTTCCTTAAAGGTATCTCTGCGTTGTACACAGACCACACACTTCATATCACACTTTCCGTGCTGCCTCGCCGCTGTAATTATCTCAAGGCTTCATTACGCTTAATTTGATTCCATTGTTTTCTAGTTCCGCATTCTACAAGCTGACAGACTTTTTTGTAAATTGGATAAAATCATTATTATTATTATTATTATTATTATTATTATTATTATTATTATTATTATTATTATTATTATTATTATTATTATTATAGTTGTTGCAGTTGTGGGGGTGGTAGTGGTGTTGGTATTATTATTACTAATTATTATTATTATTATTATTATTATTATTAGTATTATTATTATTATTATTATTATTATTATTATTATTATTGTTGTTATTATTATTATTCGACTTGTAGGGAAGCGCTAAACCCATAGGGATCATACAGCGCCTGGGGAATGGCAGAGAATGAGGCTTGATAAGAAGTGGAGGATAGCTCCAATTACTTGGATAAAGAACCTTACCCCAGCTTCAAGGTAACTTCCTCGAGAGGGAATAGTGGAATTATTACAGAGAGATGGATTAACAAATTTATAAGTCACTGTAAACCCTGAGTGAATCACTGTAAACCTTTGTGATCTATTGTAACACTGAGTGAATCACTGTAAACCTTTGTGATCTATTGTAACACTGAGTGAATCACTGTAAACCTTTGTGATCTATTGTAACACTGAGTGAATCACTGTAAACCTTTGTGATCTATTGTAACACTGAGTGAATCACAGTAGACTTGAGTAACTCAATGTAAAATTAATCGAGTCACTGTAAAATAAATTACGTCAATGTTAAACCGAATCACTGTAAACTTTAGTGAGTCACCGTTAACCTGTGTAAGTCACTGGAAGTTTATGTACTATAGTAAAACTACAGTGATTCCAGTCTAAGGAATTTGTAAAGACCGCAGCATAATCAACTTTAAATACGAAAGAAAAAATCCTTTTAACTAATGTAATAATATAATAATATCTTTATTTACTACAAGTACACGTAGCTGACATCAGTGACATACTACTATATAGAAATTAGGTCAGTGTCCCAGGATGCGACCCACACCAGTCGACTAACACCCAGGTACCCATTTTACTGATGAGTGAATATCGACAAAAGATGTAAAGAAACACGCCCAATGTTTCTACCCTGTCTGGGAATCGAACCCAGACCCTTGCTCTGATAAATCGGGTAATATAACGACATTTAGAGCATAGCAAGATTTTATTAGACGACTTCTCGCTCAAGAGTGAGGTTTCTTTTCCCCAAGTCATGACTTACAAAAAACTCTCACCTGCAAAACGTTGGTTGGTTAGTTTATGAGGTTTAAAGCCTGTTGACTTCACTAGAACCATTAAGGCTGCACGTCACCTGTTCACTATAGGTCAAGAATACTTTTATTCCTAAATTGAGGATAAAAGTATAAAAATAATCGTCGTCACAACGCCTTGTGAATGGGAGGTGTCAAGGTTTAATCCGTCGTAGAAGTGAGCGATATAAAATTGTAGATGCAGGCTAAATATTCACAAATCGCTGTAGTGAAAAATTTTAACTAAAGAAAGACACACTGGAGAAAGATTAGGAAGTTGAAACAAAAGGAATACAAATGGACAGCAAAATTTCCCAGTTTGGTGATGGGGATCGTTTAGTAGCTAGTTGGGTTTAAAGTCTGTCAACTACACGAGGGTTATTAAGGCTACACCTAACCTGTTTACCTGCTTGAACTATAAAATAGGGATAAAAATAAACTACCAGCGTATGTTTATTGAGAAATACACACCTCTCGATGAATAAATCTTTGTGACAATTAATAATTCGTAAACCCCTTAAATTAGCGAACTACGGTGGGCGAAACATCTTGACATAAAAGTTCTCCTTGTTTAGAGTGTCTTCATATTTACAATTTCTTTGTGTATTAACTTCGAAGCCATTAGAATCGGTCGAAGACTTTATTCACGTCTCTAATTACAATCAGCGCTGGCTGGTCCCTGCTTGTGTATGCTGTCCACTGCACAGAATATGATGTTTATTGCATGTTGCGTCGATCTGTGGCCTCGTCCCCCTCGGAGCAAAGTCTAAAATGCAATCCTCATCTTCTCTTCCTTAACCGTCCCTTCTACCCTCTCTGTCAGAAGTCCTCATCTTTTCTTTCTTCCCCCATCCTGCTTCGATCTCTCTTTCTCTAAGAAGTCATCATCTCATCCTCCTTCCCTTTCTCTCTCTCTGAAGTCCACACCCCTCTTGCTATATCTCCCTTCCCTGTTCCCTCTCAAAGGATCAAAATGTCCTTATGTCATAGCTGGGTTCAAGCTCGATCAGCACCACTTTCTAGCGTCATGTCTCACTCTTCTGTCACGTCAGATTCATTGATACAATGGGCTTTTATTTAAAGTTGCACCTGCTTTTAAGTGGTTTTATTGTTATAATCAAGGGGGAAGCGCTAAATCCATAGGATCATACAGCGCCTGTGAGGGGGATGCGGAAGGTATTCAGACTTAATTCAGGGAACTGAAACACAGATCCAATTCCCTAGATCAAGAGCCTCTCACCAGCGTCAAGGAACCTTCCAGGAGGGGCTTTCAAGTGGTATACATAAGGTTACTAGGCTCCCTCTCTGGCACTTCTATGTTTGTGATTATTCCTTCCTAATTGTCATGTGACCAAGATAGGCCAGGGTTTCCCTGGCCTATCGTGTGGTCGTTAAGCCCGACAAACGAAGGAAGGAAGGATGTTTGGATTCACTCGCTGTATCAACACAAGGTGTATGCACTGAGAGGAGTATATCTAGTTTTTTTTTTTTACCGAAGAGGTCTGAATGTAACTCAGTTAAATAAATACTGAAATTGTATTTACTTGTGACAAATACTGAAAATAATTCTCGTTCCACGAGGACGACCACGTTTTGTGGTGGTGATTTTTTAGTTAATATAGGACATACTCTATGCTAATATCATATACCGAAATTATTCTCTGCATTTTCACTCATCTTGGTAAAGCCTTTACATCAGTTAATAATAACTCAGTGGGGTAATGATACGTGTTAGCAAATTTTGAAGTGTTAAGAATATCGATGGAAATGCGGCAATCAAACGGGAGACACACATCAAGGTAATGACATGACTGAGCCAACTCAAGTGTATATACGCAGAGATTTTACTTTAGTTGCTGTTTAAGGGACTAACTCTTTCTTGACTGATAGTATCCAGTTTATTCAAGGATCTACACTAATGGCTATTTATGGTCGAACCACCAAAAGCAGAAAGAATAAGATAATGATGATCACATAGCGAATGGTCGATCTTCAGCCCTTGGAATATCAGTTTAGTGTGCTGCGTCCCCAGCTTATATACTGAGGGCCCGAGATCAATCCCGGACCTTTAGTGTGAAACGATAGGCATGTTTCCTTACACCTGCTGCCCCTGTTAGCTGACTGTCGTGGGTGGCATCCATGGGGACAAGATTAACCTATGTTGCCCGATCTGCATAACCAGGGAGTTTCCATAGAGCATGCCAGTGATGTCAGCTAGGTCTGTATCAACTGTATCATGTCCCTAGAAATAAAGATTATTATTATTACCATTATTATTATTATTATTATTATTATTATTATTATTATTATTATTATTAGTATTATTATTATTATTATTATTAGTATTAGTATTAGTATTAGTATTAGTATTATTGAAACGATACGTTGACGTACAGCGTCATCACACTTCAGATGAATTCCAATGATTTAATCAACATTTTGTTTATATATTGTCCTTCCATATATCAAATCCTGCATTTTGTTAAAGATTAATTCAGTGAATGCTGTGAAAAATAACCTATATATCTAATAAACAAAATGCAGTCAATGACAAGGTTGTAATGGAAATAATTTTGACTGTTGATGAAAAGATGCATTCAGATAATTTATTAATCATTTTAGCTCTACTGAGAATATAAAAATTGAAAATATAACTGAGAATAATTTAAGAATATGATAATTGTTAACGTGATATGTAGGAATATATCTTGTTCTCGATAGGTTAAATTAAACTAGATTTTTTTCATGATACATATAACATAAAAGCTAAAAATATAAAATAAAAAGGCACTGTATGTGAGGTTCTGCTCTTTTTTCTACTATTAAAAGTTCAGAAAAGTTAACTAGAATTAGTAGATTTGCTTAAAAAGCTATTTTATTTTCATCAGTGTCTTCACATAAATACAATTATTATACCTAGTGACATGTGTAAAATACCTAGGATAACCCCCCCAAAAAAAGTCAGACAAAGCAACATGTGTAAGCACACACTCTTGCCTCCTCCTTCTCATGCAGCTGATAACCAACCTCTCCAGCCACGCTTTGTATGAACTACTGCACATAAAATGAATACTATATGAAAATATCGTAATCTACAGTAATATCAGATGACCTTCTTGATAATGAAGAGATATTTTGTAATTTTGAGTTTACATGCACATATTGCATAGATTAGATATTTAACTGCTAAGAGATGAGATTGTAATCGTTGATACGAGTCTGTAACATCCATAAGATACGACAATTCACCGAATGGGGTCCAATAAAGACCCTTTGTGATCCTTGTGATCCTTTTCTTTTGGCGCTGCCGCTCACAGGATGAGCACGGGGAGTACAACAAATTTGCTGCTCAGGCGGCAAAAACAAACCGCCCACCTTGCCTTCTAGAAATTAGTTCTGCAGAGTCGAATGATTCATAAGGGTTTAGAGCTTTCAGTAAATATAATAATAATAATTAATAATAATTAATAATAATTAACAATAAATAAAAATAATAATAATAATAATAATAATAATAATAATAATAATAATAATAATAATAATAATAATAAATAATGAAGGAGGTTCGTGACCCCTGAGGGAGTCATCTCTGGGCACTGAGGCTCATTGGTTCTACATACAAGACATGTGAATGCTCTAAGGCATATGAAATATGTTCGTATGTTTAAGAACCTTCAACATTTAGCGCACTGAGTTGAGAGTAAATCTAATGAGAGAAAGCATTTACACTCTGCTGATATCGTACACAAGAAAAAGAAAAGCTTAAATTAAATATAATATTGACGAATGTTGAAATAAACAAATCATCTACCTATATAACCAGTTGGGGAAGCAAATATTTTTTTCCAATAACTAGGAATTAAGCAAATAAGTATTGACACATAGACACCAATGTCTTTCATTTGTTATTTAAATGCGTAATTAAAGTTCCTGCTCTTAGTACCCAATGTGTACCCAACGCCAATGTGGTTATGTGCTAGCTATAGAAGGCGACATTGCACGAATTCTTTGAATGTCCTAAAAACGAGTCTGCAGACACGTCTTGGAAAATACTTTACATTTAATATAGCCCTCTTATCATGCATCAAAATGGGAGGAGAATTAGCGCGCACGATATTTTGCATTCTGGACGCTCTTCTCTCCCAGAAGAAATGTGTTGGACCAAACACCGATTTCTGAGACGATGCGATCCGGCGGCGCAGGAAGATTCCTCAGCTGACTGTCTGGACGTCGAGGGGACGCGCAAGGGGATTACATTTGTCCTTCGAAGGATAATGATGGAGGGGAAAAAATAAAAATTGGAAGAGACGAGGGTGGCCGGAGCAAAACAGGTTATGAAAGAACGCTCTGATAACCTGCTCTTTCCCCAGGATTAATCCATAATTACTGAGCTTATCATACTAATTAGAAGGATATTTTATTTTCAGGTGTGCAAGCATCGAATAATGGGTTTAATTACACTAGTATAGTGGTGCTCCTTCCAATGTGTTACCTACCCTTCCCTCCCAGTCCTTCTCTTCTTCTTTCTTACCCTTCGCCTTTTCCTCCTCTTCTTCTTCTTCTTCTATTTCCTCCTCATCTTTCACCTCCTTCTCACCATCATCTTAATCATCTTTATCATCACCCTGTTCCTGCTTTTTATCCCTCTTCATTTCCTCTTCTTCCACCTCTTCCCTCTCCTTATAATGATGATCATCATTATCATCATGATAGCCTTCATGATCATCAGCAACATTATTACCATCATTATCATCAACGTATTCCTCCTCCTACTCTTCTAACTCCTCCTTCTCCTCCTCTTCATCATCTTCTTTCTCCTCCTCCTCCTCAACCCTCCCACATTAGGGTGCGTGTACCACAGTCACCAACGCCAAACGCTCTCTGTCCTCGAGTCAACATTCCTTAAGGTTTTTCTTCTGAGCTGCGGGTCTGGAGTCCCTGAAGGAGACAGATGGGGCTATTTGTGCTGGAATGGCTGACTGGATGAAGCGCATCGTCCACCCATCCATTTGACCGCTCTTAACGCTTCTGCTGCCTTCCCTCCTGCAAGACATCGCATCTGCTGTCTTTTCTCCTGCAAGACACCCGTTCTGCTGCCTTCCCTCCTGCAAGACACCATTGTGCTGCCTTCCCTCCTGCAAGACACCTCCGTGCTGCCTTCCTGGCTGTTTTTTTTTCACTCTTGCTGGCTATGTTGCAACTGTTGACTGGTTGAAGTCTGCTGCTGTTTCTCTAGCGATTTTCTGCATGTGCTGTTGTAGTTTGCTGCAGAGTGTCTTGCAGTTTGCTGCTGGCTCTGTTGCAGTGGTGTACTGATAATTCTGTAGAAGTTTGCTGCTGGTTCTGTTGTAGTCTACTGATGGCTCTGTTGCATTTTCTTGTTGGTTCTGTTGCAGTGTGCTGCTGGCTCTGCAGCAGAGCATGCCGAGTACTCTCTTGTGCGCTCTGTTATGTACTCTTTTTGTACTCTTCTGTGTACTCTCTAGTGTGCTCTGTTGTGCTCTCTTTTTGTAGTACTCTGCGATGTACTCTGTGTGCTCTAATGTGTACTCTCTTGTGTGCTCCATGATGTACTCTCTTGTGTGCTCTGCTGTGTGCTCTCTTGTGTGCTCTGCTATGTAATCTCATGTGCAGTTTCTTATGTACTATGTTGTGTTCTCTGCTGTGTAATCTCTTCTGTTCTCTGCCATGTACTCTCTTGTGCTCTCTGCTGTGTACTCTCTTGAGTCCTCTGTTGTGAGATCTCATTTGTTCTCTGTTGTGTACTCTCTTGTGCGCTCTGTGTAGTTTTTGTACTCTGTTGTGTACTTTCTTGTGTGGTCTGCTCTCTACCCTTTTCTTCAATCTG
The DNA here is from genome assembly GCF_038502225.1 of Cherax quadricarinatus. Classification (NCBI taxonomy): domain Eukaryota; kingdom Metazoa; phylum Arthropoda; class Malacostraca; order Decapoda; family Parastacidae; genus Cherax; species Cherax quadricarinatus. The sequence goes on along the minus strand of NC_091297.1, from coordinate 39,626,076 downwards.
TTTACTATAGTGTGCTTCGCTGAGTACTATATTTTGTGCTCTGATGAGCACACAGTAGAGCACTGTATTGTCGTGCAGTCTGCTGTAAGCTCTACTGTGTACTCTGTTGGGTACTCTGCTGTGAACTCTGATGCAGGACTCTGTCCAGAAAGTCCTGAACGGTCTTCCTTTAATTCGCTCTTCATCGCAGTGTTGTACCTGCTGTGAAAATTGACTCTATCACTTGTTGCTTGACTTGCTTAGTTTCTGTTTTTTGTATATTTTTCCTCTCAGCTTCATCTTCGGCTGTTGATTTAAACTTTCCTACGATCTACAGCTTAGTTTTGCAGCACTAAGCTTTCACGAAGTTCTCCGACTACCTCTCCCTCCCAGCCCCAGTATTTTGTGAGGTATGGTATTCCTGCCTGTCCGCATACTCAGTGAGAAGGTATTATTTGCTACCCAGAATGGTATTTGCTACCTATTTAGGGATCTATTTTACCTGCCCAGTTGAAAGCTACTACGTACTTTATAGTATTTCTTCAGCGTGTCCTGTGTTGCTGGAGCAACCCGGCCCTCGCTGACAGAAAGACAGACAGACAGACAGACAGACAGACAGACAGACAGACAGACAGACAGACAGATAGACACACACACACACACACACACACACACACACACACACACACACACACACACACACACACACACACACACACACACACACACACACAAGGAGATCGATTGGGAGAACTTGGACCCACATGGGGGCCAAGATACATGGAGGGCTAAGATGATGGAGGTGGTACTGGAGAACTTCATGTACCAACACGTAAGGGACACTACAAGAGAGAGAGGAGAGGATGAACCAGCAAGGCTGGACTTAGTATTCACCTTCAGTAGTGCAGATATCGAGGACATCACATATGAAAGACCCCTTGGGGCCAGTGACCATGTGGTTTTAAGCTTCGAATACACAGTAGAGCTACAAGTGGAGGGAGAAGCAGGAAGGCCAGGACGAATGAAGCCAAACTACAAGAAAGGGGACTACCCAGGAATGAGGAACTACCTGAACGGGGTTCAGTGGGACAGAGAACTGGCAGGGAAGCCAGTTAATGAGATGATGGAATATGTAGCAACAAAATGCAAGGAGGCTGAGGAGAGGTTTGTACCCAAGGGTAACAGGATTAATGAAAAAGCCAGGATGAGCCCATGGTTTACCCAAAGGTGCAGGGAGGCAAAAACCAAGTGTGCTAGGGAATGGAAGAAATATAGAAGGCAAAGGACCCAGGAGAATAAGGAGAACAGTCGTAGAGCCAGAAACGAATATGCACAGATAAGAAGGGAGGCCCAAAGACAATATGAAAATGACATAGCAGCGAAAGCCAAATCTGACCCGAAACTGTCGTACAGCCACATCAGGAGGAAAACAACAGTCAAGGACCAGGTAATCAGGCTAAGGAAGGAAGGAGGAGAGACAACAAGAAATGACCGTGAAGTATGTGAAGAACTCAACAAGAGATTCAAAGAAGTGTTCACAGAGGAGACAGAAGGGACTCCAGAAAGACGGAGAGGTGGGGCACACCACCAAGTGCTGGACACAGTGCACACAACCGAGGAAGAAGTGAAGAGGCTTCTGAGTGAGCTAGATACCTCAAAGGCAATGGGGCCAGATAACATCTCCCCATGGGTATTGAGAGAGGGAGCAGAGGCGCTATGTGTACCCCTAACAACAATATTCAATACATCTATCGAAACAGGGAGATTGCCTGAGGCATGGAAGACAGCAAATGTAGTCCCAATCTTTAAAAAAGGAGACAGACATGAAGCATTAAACTACAGACCAGTGTCACTGACATGTATAGTATGCAAAATCATGGAGAAGATTATCAGGAGAAGAGTGGTGGAAAACCTAGAAAGGAATGATCTCATCAACAGCAGCCAACATGGTTTCAGGGACGGGAAATCCTGTGTCACAAACCTACTGGAGTTCTATGACATGGTGACAGCAGTAAGACAAGAGAGAGAGGGGTGGGTGGATTGCATTTTCTTGGACTGCAAGAAGGCGTTTGACACAGTTCCACACAAGAGATTGGTGCAAAAACTGGAGGACCAAGCAGGGATCAGGGAATACTTGTCAGGAAGACAGCAGCGAGTCATGGTACGTGGCGAGGTGTCAGAGTGGGCACCTGTGACCAGCGGGGTCCCGCAGGGGTCAGTCCTAGGACCAGTGCTGTTTCTGGTATTTGTGAACGACATGACGGAAGGAATAGACTCTGAGGTGTCCCTGTTTGCAGATGACGTGAAGTTGATGAGAAGAATACACTCGATCGAAGACCAGGCAGAACTACAAAGGGATCTGGACAGGCTGCAGACCTGGTCCAGCAATTGGCTCCTGGAGTTCAATCCCACCAAGTGCAAAGTCATGAAGATTGGGGAAGGGCAAAGAAGGCCGCAGACGGAGTACAGTCTAGGGGGTCAGAGACTACAAACCTCACTCAAGGAAAAAGATCTTGGGGTGAGTATAACACCAGGCACATCTCCTGAAGCGCACATCAACCAAATAACTGCTGCAGCATATGGGCGCCTAGCAAACCTCAGAACAGCATTCCGACATCTTAATAAGGAATCATTCAGGACCCTGTACACCGTGTATGTTAGGCCCATATTGGAGTATGCGGCACCAGATTGGAACCCACACCTAGCCAAGCACGTGAAGAAACTAGAGAAAGTGCAAAGGTTTGCAACAAGACTAGTCCCAGAGCTAAGAGGTATGTCCTACGAGGAGAGGTTAAGGGAAATCAACCTGACGACACTGGAGGACAGGAGAGATAGGGGGGACATGATAACGACATACAAAATACTGAGAGGAATTGACAAGGTGGACAAAGACAGGATGTTCCAGAGATTGGACACAGTAACAAGGGGACACAGTTGGAAGCTGAAGACACAGATGAATCACAGGGATGTTAGGAAGTATTTCTTCAGCCACAGAGTAGTCAGTAAGTGGAATAGTTTGGGAAGCGATGTAGTGGAGGCAGGATCCATACATAGCTTTAAGCAGAGGTATGATAAAGCTCACGGCTCAGGGAGAGTGACCTAGTAGCGATCAGTGAAGAGGCGGGGCCAGGAGCTCGGACTCGACCCCCGCAACCTCAACTAGGTGAGTACAACTAGGTGAGTACACAGACTCTGAGGTGTCCCTGTTTGCAGATGACGTGAAGTTGATGAGAAGAATTCACTCGATCGAAGACCAGGCAGAACTACAAAGGGATCTGGACAGGCTGCAGACCTGGTCCAGCAATTGGCTCCTGGAGTTCAATCACACCAAGTGCAAAGTCATGAAGATTGGGGAAGGGCAAAGAAGACCGCAGACGGAGTACAGTCTAGGGGGGCCAGAGACTACAAACCTCACTCAAGGAAAAAGATCTTGGTGTGAGTATAACACCAGGCACATCTCCTGAAGCGCACATCAACCAAATAACTGCTGCAGCATATGGGCGCCTAGCAAACCTCAGAACAGCATTTCGACACCTTAATAAGGAAACATTCAGGACCCTGTACACCGTGTACGTTAGGCCCATATTGGAGTATGCGGCACCAGTTTGGAACCCACACCTAGCCAAGCACGTAAAGAAACTAGAGAAAGTGCAAAGGTTTGCAACAAGACTAGTCCCAGAGCTAAGAGGTATGTCCTACGAGGAGAGGTTAAGGGAACTCAACCTGACGACACTGGAGGACAGGAGAGATAGGGGGGACATGATAACGACATACAAAATACTGAGAGGAATTGACAAGGTGGACAAAGACAGGATGTTCCAGAGATTGGACACAGTAACAAGGGGACACAGTTGGAAGTTGAAGACACAGATGAATCACAGGGATGTTAGGAAGTATTTCTTCAGCCACAGAGTAGTCAGTAAGTGGAATAGTTTGGGATGCGATGTAATGGAGGCAGGATCCATACATAGCTTTAAGCAGAGGTATGATAAAGCTCACGGCTCAGGGAGAGTGACCTAGTAGCGATCAGTGAAGAGGCGGGGCCAGGAGCTCGGACTCGACCCCCGCAACCTCAACTGGGTGAGTACAACCTCAACTGGGTGAGTACACATACTCACACACAAACACACACACACACACACACACACACACACACACACACACACACACACACACACACACACACACACAACACACACACACACAGACACACACACACACAGACACACAGACACACACCCTTTCTCTCTCCTCTCTCTCCCTCTTTCTACCCTTTCTCTCTCCCCCCCACACCCTCTCCCTCCTCTAGCCTTCTGTCTGTGGTAATAAAAAAAAAAAAAAAAAAAAAAAAAAAAATGGGTGGCCTTAGAGGACGGAAAACCAGAGATCTGGTAGACGAACCAGGGAGGAAAGACTGGGAGTTAGAGCTCCAAAAAAGGGAGGAAGAGTGGGGAAGGAAGATAGTAGAGCTTGGTAAGAAAATGGAGGAGCGGATAGCTGAAGAGTGCAGGAAGTGGGAAGTACAGGTCTTAGCAGCAGAAGCTAGGATACAGTGCTTAGAAGAGAAACTGCAAAGCGTGAAACAGATTAGAGAGACAAATGACAATTCAGATGTGATATCAGGAAATTCAAAGTCAGGCGCAGACAAGGGGATGGTAAGCAACAACGGAGACATGCCGTACACGAAGGCCCTATCAGACCCACGTGGGGCCAGGGAAAAGACGACGAGCACACTAAGATCAAACGACAGGTCCGAGGACAATGAAGGTATGCTATATGCAGAGATTCTAACAGCCAACTGCAGTAGCAAGGGACAGCTGATCAGGAAAGACAGTTCACTGAGAATAGAAGTTTCAGATATGACAGGGACTGAAGGCAAGAACATGTCAATGGAAGGAAATAAAATGCCTCAGAGGACACAGATGGAGACTCAGTGGGAGGAGGAAAGGGCGAGGTCAGTTTTTGTGTACGGGCTCCAAGAAGCCAAGGGGGCCAACTTTGAAGAAATAAAACAGGAGGAGAAAAAAATGATTGAAGGCATTATGAAAACAATAGGGGAGAGCAATATGACCCAGGTGACAAATTTTCAGAGAATTGGGTGGTTTGCGAGTGGAAGGATACAGCCTGTCAGAGTAACTTTCAAGGAAGAATCAGTTCGAACCAGGATTCTGCAAGAGAAAGCAAGACTGAGGGACAAAGAGGGGTACCAGAGAGTATACCTCGACCGCGACAGAACACAAGAAGAAAGGACTACACTGAAAGAGAGGGTACAGAGACGCAAGGAGGAACAAGAAGCAATGAAAATGAGCAGGACCCAGACACAGGAGGAAGGGCAAACACACCCCACAGAATCTCCCACCAAAAGACTCCACCCGCGACATTCCCAACGCTACTGAGCAACCTATACTACAACCCACTCACTGTTCCCTCTACCACCAACCCCCATATCACAAACCTCACCCCAACAGCTGTCCCTTATGGGCATTCTGACCCCACCCCCATCAACACAAACCCCACCTACACCACAGCCCCATATAGGCCCCCACCAAGGCTCTCCCTCCCCCAACCCCAATATTCTTGCATGACCACAATGATAGAAAAGAAACTAAAGGTTTGGTACACAAACGCGGATGGAATAACGAATAAACATGAGGAGTGGAATGAAAGAATCAGTGAAAAATCCCCAGACATCATAGCAGTCACAGAAACAAAACTCGCTGAGACAATAACAGACACAATCTTCCCAACAGGATATCTGATCCTGAGGAAAGATAGAAGGAGTAGAGGGGGAGGAGGGGTTGCACTGCTCATAAAACACCGATGGGGATTTGAGGAAATGGAAGGCATGGACATGATTGGAGAAAGAGACTACATTGTAGGTACAATTCAGTCCGGAGAACATAAAGTAGTCATTGGAGTGATGTATAACCCACCACAGAACTGCAGGAGGCCAAGAGAGGAGTACGAAGAAAACAACAGGGTGATGGTGGACACACTGGCTGAGGTGGCAAGAAGAGCTCACTCGAGCAGAGCAAAGTTACTGGTAATGGGCGATTTCAACCACAGGGAGATCGACTGGGAAAACCTGGAGCCACATGGGGGTCCCGAAACATGGAGAGCCAAGATGATGGATGTTGTACTTGAAAACCTCATGCATCAACATGTCAGGGACACAACCAGAGAGAGAGGGGAGGATGAGCCAGCAAGACTGGATCTTGTGTTCACCCTGAGCAGTTCGGACATTGAGGACATCACTTACGAGAGGGCCCTTGGAGCTAGCGATCATGTGGTGCTGAGTTTTGACTATATAGTAGAGTTACAAGTGGAGAAGGTAACAAGAACTGAAGGGGACAGGCCAAACTATAAAAGGGGGGACTACACAGGTATGAGAAACTTCCTGCAGGAGGTTCAGTGGGACAGAGAAATGGTAGGAAAATCAGTAAACGAGATGATGGAATATGTGGCAACAAAGTGCAAGGAGGCAGAGGAAAGTTTTGTTCCCAAGGGAAACAGAAATAATAGGAAGACCAAAACGAGTCCTTGGTTTACCCGAAGGTGTAGGGAGGCAAAAACTAAGTGCAACAGAGAATGGAAAAGGTACAGGAGGCATAGGACCCAGGAAAACAAGGAGATTAGTAGAAGAGCCAGAAACGAGTATGCACAGATAAGGAGGGAGGCCCAGCGACAGTATGAAAACGACATAGCATCGAAAGTCAAATCTGACCCGAAACTGTTGTATAGCCACATTAGGAGGAAGACAACAGTCAAGGACCAGGTGATAAGGCTGAGGAAAGAAGGTGGAGAACTCACAAGAAACGATCAAGAGGTATGTGAGGAGCTCAACACGAGATTTAAGGAAGTATTTACAGTAGAGACAGGAAGGACTCTGGGGGGACAGACCAGATGGGGACACCAGCAAGGAATACACCAACAAGTGTTGGACGACATACATACAGATGAGGAGGAGGTGAAGAAACTACTAAGGGACATCGATACCTCAAAGGCAATGGGACCAGACAACATCTCCCCGTGGGTCCTTAGAGAGGGAGCAGATATGTTGTGCGTGCCACTTGCCGCAATCTTCAACACATCCCTGGAAACTGGGCAACTACCTGAGGTATGGAAGACGGCAAATGTAGTTCCCATTTTTAAAAAAGGAGACAGAAAAGAGGCACTAAACTATAGACCTGTGTCATTGACGTGTATAGTATGCAAAATTATGGAGAAGATTGTCAGGAGGAGAGTGGTGGAGCACCTGGAACGGAACAGGAGTATAAATGCCAACCAGCACGGATTCACGGAAGGCAAATCCTGTGTCACAAACCTTCTGGAGTTTTATGATAAAATAACAGAAGTAAGACAAGAGAGAGAGGGGTGGGTTGATTGCATCTTCTTGGACTGCAAGAAGGCCTTTGACACAGTTCCTCACAAGAGATTAGTGCAGAAGCTAGAGCATCAGGCGCATATAACAGGAAGGGCACTGCAATGGATCAGAGAATACCTGACAGGGAGGCAACAACGAGTCATGGTACGTAATGATGTATCACAGTGGGCACCTGTGACGAGCGGGGTCCCACAGGGGTCGGTCCTAGGACCAGTGCTATTTTTGGTATATGTGAACGACATGACGGAAGGGTTGGATTCAGAAGTGTCCCTGTTTGCAGATGATGTGAAGTTAATGAGGAGAATTAAATCTGATGAAGACCAGGCAGGACTTCAAAGAGACCTGGACAGACTGGACACCTGGTCCAGCAAATGGCTTCTCGAATTTAATCCTGCCAAATGCAAAGTCATGAAGATAGGGGAAGGGCACAGAAGACCACAGACAGAGTATAGGCTAGGTGGCCAAAGACTGCAAACCTCACTCAAGGAGAAAGATCTTGGGGTGAGTATAACACCGAGCATGTCTCCGGAAGCACACATCAATCAGATAACTGCTGCAGCATATGGGCGCCTGGCAAACCTGAGAACAGCATTCCGATACCTTAGTAAGGAATCATTCAAGACACTGTACACCGTGTATGTCAGGCCCATACTGGAGTATTCAGCACCTGTTTGGAACCCGCACTTGATAAAGCACGTCAGGAAACTAGAGAAAGTACAAAGGTTTGCGACAAGGTTAGTTCCAGAGCTAAGGGGAATGTCCTATGAAGAAAGATTAAGGGAAATCGGCCTGACGACACTGGAGGACAGGAGGGTCAGGGGAGACATGATAACGACATATAAAATACTGCGTGGAATAGACAAGGTGGACAAAGACAGGATGTTCCAGGGAGGGGACACAGAAACAAGAGGCCACAATTGGAAGTTGAAGACACAAATGAGTCAGAGAGATAGTAGGAAGTATTTCTTCAGTCATAGAGTTGTAAGGCAGTGGAATAGCCTAGAAAATGACGTAGTGGAGGCAGGAACCATACACAGTTTTAAGACGAGGTTTGATAAAGCTCATGGAGCGGGGAGAGGGAGGGCCCAGTAGCAACCGGTGAAGAGGCGGGGCCAGGAGCTAGGACTCGACCCCTGCAACCACAAATATTTGAGTACAAATAGGTGAGTACACACACACACACACACGCACACACACACGCACACACACACACACACACACACACACAAACACACACGGGAACACACACAGACACACGGGAACACACACAGACACACACACAGACACACACACAGACACACACACACACACACACACACACACACACACACACACACACACACACACACACACACACACACACACACACACACACACGCACGCACACACACACACACACACATACACACACATACACACACACACACAAGATTATCAAGATATCAGATTATCAGGAGAAGAGTGGTGGAACACCTAGAAAGGAATGATCTCATCAACAGCAGCCAACATGGTTTCAGGGATGGGATATCCTGTGTCACAAACCTACTGGAGTTCTGTGGCAGGGTGACAGCAGTAAGACAAGAGAGAGAGGGTTGGGTGGATTGCATTTTCTTGGACTGCAGGAAGGCGTTTGACACAGTTCCACACAAGAGATTAGTGCAAAAACTGGAGGACCAAGCAGGGATAACAGGGTAGGCACTACAATGGATCAGGGAATACTTGTCATGAAGACAGCAGCGAGTAATGGTACGTGGCGAGGTGTCAGAGTTTGCACCTGTGACCAGCAGGGTCCCACAGGGGTCAGTCCTAGGACCAGTGCTGTTTCTGGTATTTGTGAACGACATGACGGAAGGTTAGACTCCGAAGTGTATCTGTTTGCAGATGACGTGAAGTTGATGAGAAGAATTCATTCGATCGAAGACCAGGCAGAACTTCAAAGGGATCTGGACAGGCTGCAGACCTGGTCCAGCAATTGGCTCCTGGAGTTCAACCCCACCAAGTGCAAAGTCATGAAGATTGGGGAAGGGCAAAGACGACAGCAGATGGAGTACAGCCTAGGGGGTCAGAGACTACAAACCTCACTCTAGGAAAAAGATCTTGGGGTGAGTATAACACCAGGCACATCTCCTAAAGCGCACATCAACTAAATAACTGCTGCAGCACATGGGCGCCTAACAAAATTCAGAACAGCATTCCGACATCTTATTAAGGAATCGTTCAGGACCCTGTACACCGTGTACGTTAGCCCCATATTGGATTATGCGCACCAGTTTGGAACCCACACCTAGCCAAGCACGTAAAGAAACTAGAGAAAGTACAAAGGTTTGCAACAAGACTAGTCCCAGAGCTAAGGGGTATGTCTTACGAAGAGAGGTTAAGGGAAATCGACCTGACGACACTGGAGGACAGGAGAGATAAGGGGGACATGATAACGACATACAAAATACTGAGAGGAATTGACAAAGAGAACAAAGACAGAATGTTCCAGAGATGAGACACAGCAACAAGAGGACACAGTTGGAAGTTGAAGACACAGATGAATCACAGGGATGTTAGGAAGTATTTCTTCAGTTACAGAGTAGTCAGGAAGTGGAATAGTTTGGGAAGCGATGTAGTGGAGGCGGGATCCATACATAGCCTTAAGCAGAGGTATGATAAAGCTCACGGTTCAGGGAGAGTGACCTAGTAGCGACCAGTGAAGAGGCGAGGGCCAGGAGCTTGGACTCGACCCCTGCAACCTCAACTAGGTGAGTACAACTAGGTGAGTACACACACGCACACACCCTGAGTAGCTCGGGCATCGAGGACATCAGGTATGAGAGGCCCCTCGGAGCTAGTGGTTCTGAGCATTGAATACATAGTAGAGTTAAAAGTGGAGAAGGTAACAGGAGTAGGATGGGAAAAGCCAAACTACAAAAGAGGGGATTACACAAGAATGAGGAACTTCCTGCAGGAGGTTCAGTGGGAATGAGAATTGGTAGGAAAATCAGCAAACGAAATGATGGATTACGTAACAACGAAATGCAAGGAAGCAGAGGAAAGGTTTTTTACCAAGGGCAAGGGAAATAATGAGTTGACCAGAACTAGCCCTTGCTTTATCCAAAAGGTGTGGGGAAGCAAAAACTAAGTGCGCTAGAGAATGGAAAAATTACAGAAGACAAAGGGCACAGGAAAATAATGAGATTAGAGAGCCAGAAACAAGTATGCACAGATAAGGAGGGAGGCTCAGCGAAAGTATGAAAACGACATAGTATCGAAAGTAAAGTCTGACCCGAAGCTGTTATATTCCCACATCAGGTGGAAGTCAACAGTCAAGAACCAGGTAATCAGGCTGAGGAAAGAAGGTGGGGAGCTAACGAGAAACGACCGAGAAGTAGGAGAGGAGCTCAACATGAGATTTAAGTATGTATTTACAGGGGAGACAGAAAGGACTCCAGGTAGTTAGAATAGGAGGTACACCAACAAGGGACATGCTAACAAGTGCTGGATGAAATACACACAACCAAGGAGGAGGTGAAGAAGCTGCTAAGGGAACTTGATACCTCAAAGGCAATGGGGCCGGACAATATCTCTCCGTGGGTCCTTAGAGAGGAATCAGAGACGCTGTGTGTGCCAGTAACAACAATTTTCAAAACATCTATTGAATCTGGGCAATTGCCTGAGGTATGGAATATGGTAAATGTAGTCCCCGTTTTTAAGACAGGAGACAGACAAGAAGCACTAAACTACAGAGCATCATCGCTGACATGTATAGTATGCAAAGTCATGGAGAAGATTATCAGGAGGAGAGTTGTGGAGCATCTAGAAAGACACAAGCTTACAAACGACAAACATCACGGATTCAGGGAAGGAAAATCCTGTGTCACAAACTTACTGGAGTTTCATGAAGAGGTAACGAAAGTAAGACACAAGAGAGAGGGGTGGGTAAATGCATTTTCTTGGACTGCAAGAAGGCCTTTGACACAGTTCCTCACAAGAGATTAGTACAAAAGCTAAAGGATCAGGCACTCATAACAGGAAGGGCACTGCAATGCAACGAGTCATGGTACGTGACGAGGTGTCAGAGGGAGCGCCTGTGACGAGCGGAGTTCCACAGAGGTCAGTTCTAGGACCAGTGCTATTTTTGGTATGTGAATGACATGACGATAGGGATTGACTCAGAAGTGTCCCTCTTTGCCGATGATGTGAAGTAAATGAAGAGAATTAAATCGGATGAGGACCAGGCAGGACTACAAAGAAACTTGGACAGGCTGGATGACTGGTCCAGCCACTGGCCCCTCGAATTTAACCCTGCAAAGTGCAAAGTAATGAAGATCGTGGAAGGGCAAAGAAGACCGCAGACAGAGTATAGGCTAAGTGGCCAAAGACTAAAAACCTCACTCAAGGAAAAGGATCTTGGGTTGAGTATAATACCGAGCACATCTCCTGAGGCCACACATCAACCAGATAACTGCTGCAGCATATGGGCGCCTCGCAAGCCTGGAAATATCCTTCCGATACCTCGGAAAGAAATCGTGTACATCAGGCCCATACCGGAGTATGCAGCACCAGTTTGGAACCCACAACTGGTCAAGCACATCAAGAAATTAAAGAAACTACAAAGGTTTGCAGCAAGAATACTTCCAGAGTTAAGTTGAATGTCCTATGAAGAAAGGATAAAGGGAAACGGCCTGATGACACTAGAGGACAGGAGGGTTACGGTAGACATGATAACAACATACAAAATACTGTGAGGAATTGAGAAGGTGGACAGAGATATGATGTTCCAGAGAAGGGACACAGAAACAAGGGATCACAACTGGAAGTTGATAACTCAGATGAGTCAAAGGATGTTAGGAAGTATTTCTCTAGTCATAGAGCTGTCAGGAAGTGGAATAATCTGGCAAGTGACGTAGCGGAGGCAGGAACCATACATAGTTTTAACACGAGGTTAGATAAAGCTCATGGAGCAAGGAGAGAGAGAACCTAGTAGCGATCAGTGAACAGGCGGGACCAGGAGCTATGATTCGACCCCTGCAACCACAAATAGGTGAGTACACACACACACACACACACACACACACACACACACACACACACACACACACACACACAAACACACACACACACACACACTCAAACACACACACACTACAATTTATTTTAGCATATCATGGTATGAATTGGAAGCCAGTCAATTTTTCACGTCTAAAGGCACTTTTATGAATATTACCAAGTCCAAATACAGCGGACAGAAATTCCTTCCAATGGAACATTTTTTAAAAATGTAAATATCTTAATTAAGTTATGAGATAAAGTTTAAATTTCTAATTAGGGTTCAGTTTGCAGTGAAAATTACAAATATGGTTACTGTCCCAAACCATACCCCCGGCCGGGATTGAACCCGCGGTCAGAGAGTCTCAAAACTCCAGCCCGTCGCGTTAGCCACTAGACCAGTTAGCACAGGCACAGAGGTGCCTGTGCTAACCTTTCTATGGTGTAGAAATATACCTAGTGTGATGAATCTTATTGTGGCTAGCTGGTCTAGTGGCTAACGCGACGGGCTGGAGTTTTGAGACTATGACCGCGGGTTCAATCCCGGCCAGGGGTATGGTTTGTTTGCAATCGTGTCAATACGATTTCTTGAGTCATGGTTACTGCTCTGGAGGGAACAGGATGGGACGGCAAAACATATTTTCATTTAAAAATAGCTTGTCTGAGAGAGTTCGATATATGGTTGTCCAAAGATCATATTGCACCATAGTGGGTGGGCCACTTCCCTTTTTTCATAATTCTATCCTTACCCATCCTTCCTCCTTACACTTCTTACCAAACCTCTGGTTGTAAGTTCAGTGTCCAATGAGTTCCCCTCAATTAACTAATTAATATTCCTTGATTACGTTAAACGATAGCATTGTTGGATTTAAGTTGAAATTTTGAAAATAATTATAATAACATTAATATAAATATTAATTATAATAATAATAATAATAACAACAACAACAATAATAATAATAATAACAACAACAATAATAATAATAATAATAATAATAATAATAATAATAATAATAATAATAATAATAATAATAATAATAATAATAATTAATTCACATATATTTATTGAAAACAATATAGCTTGCAGATACTCCGAGCTTAGTGATGTTACATAGATATAATCTACAATAATCACGTGTATATATGCAGAGAAAAAGTTTACAATGAAGAATTAAATGATTTGTTAAGAGCAAACCAGAGCTTTCTATATTGTCATTAAAGTATAAGTTTTATGAATGACGAAATATGAACGTGATATTTTAAAATTGACCTTTTTGTTCTAGCACAAGAACCCATTTATTGCCACCCACCCATCTCAATCCTCTCTACCTCCCCCACCCATAACAATCCTCCCTACCTCTCTCACCAATAACAATCCTCCATACCTCCCCCACCCATAACAATCCTCCCTACCTCTCTCACCCATAACAATCCTCCCTACCTCTCTCACCAATAACAATCCTCCCTACCTCCCCCACCCATAACAATCCTCCCTACCTCCCCCACCCATAACAATCCTCCCTACCTCCCCCACCCATAACAATCCTCCCTACCTCCCCCACCCATAACAATCCTCCCTACCTCTCTCACCCATAACAATCCTCCCTACCTCCCACACCCATAACAATCCTCCCTACCTCTCTCACCCAAAACAATCCTCCCTACCTCTCTCACCCATAACAATCCTCACTACCTCCCCCACCCATAACAATCCTCCCTACCTCTCTCACCCATAACAATCCTCCCTACCTCTCTCACCCATAACAATCCTCCCTACCTCTCTCACCCATAACAATCCTCCCTACCTCTCTCACCCATAACAATCCTCACTACCTCCCCCACCCAGAACAATCCTCCCTACCTCTCTCACCCATAACAATCCTCACTACCTCCCCCACCCATATCAATTCTCCCTACCTCCCCCACCCATCTCAATCCTCCCTACCTCCCACACCCATCTCAATTCTCCCTACCTCCCCCACCCATCTCAATTCTCCCTACCGCCCCCACCCAACTCAATCCTCCCTACCTCCCCCACCCATCTCAATCCTCCCTACCTCCCCCACCCATTTCAGTCCTCCCTACCTCCCCCCCCATCTCAATCCTCCCTACCTCCCCCACCCATCTCAATCCTCCCTACCTCTCTCACCCATAACAATCCTCCCTACCTCCCTCACCCATCTCAATCCTCCCTACCTCCCTCACCCATCTCAATCCTATCTACCTCCCCCACCCATCTCAATCCTCCCTACCTCCCGCACCCATCTCAATCCTCTCTACCTCTCTCACCCATAACAATCCTCCCTACCTCCCTCACCCATCACAATCCTCCCTACCTGCCTCACCCATCTCAATCCTCCCTACCTGCCTCACCCATCTCAATCCTCTCTACCTCCCTCACCCATAACAATCCTCCCTACCTCCCTCACCCATCTCAATCCTCCCTACCTCCCTCACCCATCTCAATCCTCCCTACCTCCCTCACCCATCTCATTCCTCCCTACCTCCCTCACCCATCTCAATCCTCCCTACCTCCCCCACCATCTCAATCCTCCCTACCTCACCCACCCATCTCAATCCTCACTACCTCCCCCACCCATCTCAATCTTCCCTACCTCCTCCACCCATTTCAATCCTCCCTACCTCCCCCACCATCTCAATCCTCCCTACCTCCCTCACCCATCTCAAACCTCCCTACCTCCCTCACCCATCTCAATCCTCCCTACCTCCCTCACCCATCTCAATCCTCCCTACATCCCTCACCCATCTCAATTTTCCCTACCTCCCCCACCCATCTCAATCCTCCCTACCTCCCTCGCCCATCTCAATCCTCCCTACCTCCCTCACCCATCTCAATCCTCCCTACCTCCCTCGCCCATCTCAATCCTCCCTACCTCCCCCACCCATCTCAATCCTCACTATCTCCCCCACCCATCTCAATCTTCCCTACCTCCCTCACCCATCTCAATCCTCCCTACCTCCCTCACCCATCTCAATCCTCCCTACCTCCCTCACCCATCTCAATCCTCCCTACCTCCCCAACCCATCTCAACCCTCCCTACCTCCCTCACCCATCTCAATCCTCCCTACCTCCCTCACCCATCTCCATCCTCCCTACCTCCCCCACCATCTCAATCCTCCCTACCTCCCTCACCCATCTCAATCCTTCCTACCTCCTCCACCCATCTCATTCTTCCCTACCTCCTCCACCCTTCTCAATCCTCCCTATCTCCCCCACCATCCCAATCCTCCCTACCTCCCCACCCATCTAAATCCTCCCTACCTCCTCACCCAACTCAATCCTCTCTACTTCCCCCACCATCTAAATCCTCCCTTCCTCCCCACCCATCTCAATCCTCCCTACCTCCCCCATCATCTCAATCCTCCCTACCTCCCTCACCCATCACAATCATCCCTACCTCCCCCACCCATCTCAATCCTCCTTACCTCCCCCACCCATCTCAATCCTCCTTACCTCCCCCGCCCATCTCAATCCTCTCTACCTCAACCACCCATCTCAATCCTCCCTACCTCCCCAACACATCTGAATCCTCCTTACCTCCTCCACCCATATCAATCCTCCCTACCTCCCCTACCCATCTCAATCCTCCTTACCTCCCCCACCCATCTCAATCCTCCCTGCCTCCCCCACTCATCTCAATCCTCTCTACCTCCCCCACCCATCTCTCTCCTCCCTATCTCCCCCACCATCCCAATTCTCCCTTCCTCCCATCCCATCTAAATCCTCCCTACCTCCCCACCCATCTCAATCCTACCTACCTCCCGCACCATCTCAATCCTCCCTACTTCCCCCACCATCATAATCCTCCCTTCCTTCCCCACCATCTCAATCCTCCCTACCTCCCCAACCCATCTCAATCCTCCCTACCTCCCCCACCCATCTCAATACTCCCTATCTCCCCCACCATCCCAATCCTCCCTTCCTCCCCACCCAACTAAATCCTCCCTACCTCCCTACCCATCTCAATTTTCCCTACCTCCCAACCATCTCAATCCTCCCTACCTCCCTCACCAATCTTAATCATCCCTACCTCCCCCACCATCTCAATCCTCCCTACCTCCCCCGCCCATCTCAATCTTCCCTACCTAATCCACCCATCTTAATCTTCCCTACCTCCTCCACCCATCTCAATCCTCCCTACCTCCCCCACCATCCCAATCCTCCCTACCTCCCAACCCTTCTAAATCCTCCCTACTTCCCCACCCATCTCAATCCTCCTTACCTCCCCCACCAACTAAATCCTCCCAACCTCCCCACCCATCTCAATTTTCCCTACCTCCACCACCATCTCAATCCTCCCTACCTCCCTCACACACCTTAATCCTCCCTACCTCCCCCACCCATCTCAATCCTCCTTACCTCCCCCACCCATCTCAATCCTCCCTACCTCCCTCACACACCTTAATCCTCCCTACCTCCCCAACCCATCTAAATCCTCCTTACCTCCCCACCCATCTCAATCCTCTCTACCTCCACCACCATCTCAATCCTCCCTGCCTCCCCCACCCATCTCAATCCTCCCTTCCTCCCCCACCCATCTCAATCCTCACTATCTCCCCCACCCATCTCAATCCTCCCTACCTCCCCCACCATCAAAATCCTCACTACCTCCCCCACTCCTCTAAATCCTCCCTACCTCGCCCACCCATTTCAACCCTTCCTACCTCCATCACCCATCTCAATCCTCCCTACCTCCCCCACCCATCTCAATCCTCCCTACCTCCCCCACCATCTCAATCCTCCCTACCTCCCTCACCCATCTCAATCCTCCCTACCTCCTCCACCCATTTCAATCCTCCCTATCTCCCCCACCATACCAATCCTCCCTACCTCCCTCACCCATCTCAATCCTCCCTACCTCCTCCACCCATCTCAATCCTCCCTACTTCCCCCACCCTCTAAATCCTCCCTTCCTCCCCACCTATCTCAATCCTCCCTACCTCCCCGATCATCTCAATCCTCCCGACCTCCGTCACCCATCTCAATCCTCCCTACCTCCCCCTCCCATCTCAATCCTCCTTACCTCCCTCACCCATCTCAATCCTCCTTACCTCCCCCGCCCATGTCAATCCTCCCTACCTCCCCCACCCATCTCAATCCTCCCTATCTTCCCTACACGTCTCAATCCTCCTTACCTCCCCCACGCACACCAATCCTCCCTACATCCCCTACCCATCTCAATCCTTTATACCTTCCCCACCCATCTCAATCCTCCCTACCTCCCGCACTCATCTCAATCCTCCCTACCTCCCGCACCCAGCTCTATCCTCCCTATCTCCCCACCATCCCAATCCTCCCTTCCTCGCCACCCATCTAAATCCTCCCTACCTCCCCACCCATCTCAATCCTCCCTACCTCCCCCACCTTCTCAATCCGCCCTACCTCCCCCACCATGTCAATCCTCCCTACCTTCCCCACCATCTCAATCCTTCCTACCTCCCCCACTCATCTCAATCTTCCCTACCTCCCCCACCCATCTCAATCCTCCCTATCTCCCCCACCATCCCAATCCTCCCTTCCTCCCCACCCAACTAAATCCTCCATACCTCCCCACCCATCTCAATTTTCCCTACCTCCCCCACCATCTCAATCCTCCCTACCTCCCTCACCCATCTTAATCATCCCTACCTCCCCCACCCATCTCAATCCTCCTTACCTCCCCCACCCATCTCAATCCTCCCTACCTCCCTCAACCATCTCAATCCTCCCTACCTCCCCCACCCATCTAAATCCTCCCTACCTCCCCACTCATCTCAATCATCCCTACCTCCCCCAACATCTCAATCCTCCCTACCTCCCGCACCCATCTCAATCCTCCTTACCTCCCCCACCCATCTCAATCCTCCTTACCTCCCCCACCCATCTCAATCCTTCCTACCTTCCACACCCATCTCAATCCTCCCTGCCTCCACCACCCATCTCAATCCTCCCTACCTAACCCACCCATCTCAATACTCCCTGTCTCCCCCACCCATCTCAATCCTCCCTACCTCCCCCACCATGTCAATCCTCCCTACTTTCCCCATCATCTCAATCCTCCCTACCTCCCCCACCATCTCAATCCTCCCTACCTCCCCCACCATCTCAATCCTTCCTACCTCCCCCACAATCTCAATCCTCCCTACCTCCCCCACCATCTCAATCCTCCCTACCTTCCTAAACATCTCAATCCTCCCTACCTCCCCCGCCCATCTCAATCTTCCCAACCTCCTCCACCTATCTCAATCTTCCCTACCTCCTCCACCCATCTCAATCCTCCCTACCTCCTCCAACCATCTCAATCCTCCCTACCTCCCCCACCATCTCAATCCTCCCAACCTCCCCCACCATCTCAGGCCTCCCTACCTCCCCCACCATCTCAATCCTTCCTACCTCCCCCACCATCTCAACCCTCCCTACCTCACGCACCAACTCAATCCTCCCTACCTCCCCAACCGTCTCAATCCTCCCTACCTCCCCCAACCATCTCAATCTTCCCTACCTCCTCCACCCATCTCAATCTTCCCTACCTCGACCACCCATCTCAATCCTCCCTAACTCCCCCACCATCCCAATCCCCCCTACCTCCCAATCCATCTAAATCCTCCCTACCTATCCACCCATCTCAATCCTCCTTACCTTTCCCACCAACTAAATCCTCCCTACCTCCCGACCCATCTCAATTTTCCCTTCCTCCCCCACCATCTCAATCCTCCCTACCTCCCTCACCCATCTTAATCCTCCCGACCTCCCCCACCCATCTCAATTCTCCTTACCTCTCCCACCCATCTCAGTCCTCCCTACCTCCCTCACCCATTTCAATCCTCCCTAACTCCCCCACCCATCTAAATCCTCCCTACCTCCCCACCCATCTCAATCCTCCCTACCTCCCCCACTATCTCAATCCTCCATACCTACCCCACCCATCTCAATCCTCCCTACCTCCCCCACCCTTCTAAATCCTCCCTACCTCCCCCACCCATCTCAACCCTCCCTACCTCCCACACCCATTTCAATCCTCCCTAACTCCCCCACCCATCTAAATCCTCCTAACCTCCTTCACCCATCTCAATCCTCCCTACCTTCACCACCATCTCAATCCTCCCTACCTCCCTCACCAATCTCAATCCTCCCTACCTCCTCCACCCATCTCATTCTTCCCTACCTCTTCCACCCTTCTCAATCCTCCCTACCTCCCCCCAATCCCAATCCTCCCTACCTACCCACCCATCTAAATCCTACCTACCTCCCCCACCCATCTCAATCCTCCTTAACTCCCCCACCCATCTCAATCCTCCCTACCTTCCCTACCATCTCAAACTTCCCTACCTCCCTCACCCATCTCAATCCTCCCTACCTCCTCCACCCATCTCATTCTTCCCTACCTCTTCCACCCTTCTCAATCCTCCCTACCTCCCCCCCATCTCAATCCTCCCTACCTCCCCACCCATCTAAATCCTCCCTACCTCCCCCACCAATCTCAATCCTCCTTAACTCCCCCCTCCTCTCAATCCTCCCTACCTTCCCTACCATCTCAAACCTCCCTACCTCCCTCACCCATCTAAATCCTCCCTACCTCCCCACCCATCTAAATCCTCCCTACCTCCCCACCCATCTAAATCCTCCCTTCCTCCCGACCCATCTCAATCCTCTCTACCTTCCCCACCCATGTCAATCCTCCCTACCTCCCCCACCCATCTCAATCCTCCCTACCTCCCACACCCATCTCAATCCTTCCTACCTCCCACACCGTTCTGAATCCTCCCTACTTCCCCCACCCATCTCAATCCTCCCTACCTACCCCAACATCTCAATCCTCCCTACCTCCCCCACAATCTCAATCCTCGCTACCTCCCCTACCCATCTCAATCTTCCCTACCTCCTCCACCCACCTCAATCTTCCCTACCTCCTCCACCCATATCAATCTTCCCTACCTCCCCCACCATCTCAATCCTCCCTACCTACCGCACCATCTCAATCCTCCCTACCTCCCCCACCATCTCAATCCTCGCTACCTCCCCGACCCATCTCAATTTTCCCTACCTCCTCCACCCATCTTAATCCTCCCTACCTCCCCCACCCATCTCAATCTTTCCTACCTCTCAACCCATCTCAATCCTCCATGCCTCCCCACCGATCTCAATCCTCCTTGCCTCCCCCACAAACTAAATCCTCCCTACCTCACCCACAATCTCAATCCTCGCTACGTCCCCCACCATCTCAATCCTCCCTACCTCCTCACCCACCTTAATCCTCTCTACCTCCCCCACCCATCTCAATCCTCCTTACCTAACTCACCCATCACAGTCCTCCCTACCTCTCTCACCCATCTAACTCCTCCCTACCTCCCCCACCCATCTAAATCCTCCCTACCTCCCCACCCATCTCAATCCTCCCTACCTCCCCCACCATCTTAATCCTCCCTACCTACCCCACTCATCTCAAACCTCCCTACCTCCCCCACCCATCACAATCCTACTTACCTCCCCCACCCATCTCAATCCTCCCTACCTACCCCACCCATCTCAATACTCCCTACCTCCCCCACCCATCTCAATCCTCCCTACCTCCCCCACCATCTCAATCCTCCCTTCCTCCACCTCCATCTCATTTCTCCATACCTCCCCCACCATCTCAATCCTCCCTACCTCCCCCACCATCTCATCCTTCCTACCACCCCCACCATCTCAATCCTCCCAACCTCCCCCACCATCTCAATCCTCCCTACCTCCCCCACCATCTCAATCCTCCCTACCTCCCCAGCCCATCTCAATCTTCCCTACCTCCTCCACCCATCTCAATCTTCCCTACCTCCTCCACCCAACTCAATCCTCCCTACCTCCCCCACCGTCACAATCCTCCCTACCTCCCCCAACCATCTCAATCTTCCCTACCTCCTCCACCCATCTCAATCTTCCTTACCTCCTCCACCCATCTCAATCCTCCCTAACTCCCCCACCATCCCAATCCCCTCTACCTCCCAATCCATCTAAATCCTCCCTACCTCCCCACCCATCTCAATCCTCCCTACCTCCCCCACCATCTTAATCCTCCCTACCTACCCCACTCATCTCAAACCTCCCTACCTCCCCCACCCATCACAATCCTACTTACCTCCCCCACCCATCTCAATCCTCCCTACCTACCCCACCCATCTCAATACTCCCTACCTCCCCCACCCATCTCAATCCTCCCTACCTCCCCCACCATCTCAATCCTCCCTACCTCCCCCGCCCATCTCAATCTTCCCTACCTCCTCCACCCATCTCAATCTTCCCTACCTCCTCCACCCATCTCAATCCTCCCTACCTCACCCACCATCCCAATCCTCCCTACCTCTCAACCCATTATAAATCCTCCCTACCTCCCCACCCATCTCAATCCTCCTTACCTCCCCCACCAATTAAATCCTCCCTACCTCCCCACCCATCTCAATTTTCCCTACCTCCCCCACCATCTCAATCCTCCCTACCTGCCTCACCAATCTAAATCATCCCTACCTCCCCCACCCTTCTCAATCCTCCTTACCTCCCCCACGCATCTCAATCCTCCCTATCTCCCTCAACCATCTCAATCCTCCCTACCTCCCCCACCTATCTAAATCCTCCCTACCTCCCCACTCATCTCAATCATCCCTACCTCCCCCACCATCTCAATCCTCCCTACCTCCCGCACCCATCTCAATCCTCCCTAACTCCCCCACCCATCTCAATGCTCCTTACCTCCCCCACCCATCTCAATCCTTCCTACCTTCCACACCCATCTCAATCCTCCCTACCTCAACCACCCATCTCAAACCTCCTTACCTACCCCACCCATCTCAATACTCCCTGTCTCCCCCACCCATCTCAATCCTCCCTACCTCCCCCACCATCTCAATCCTCCCTACCTTCCCCATCATCTCAATCCTCCCTACCTCCCCACTATCTCATCCTCTCTACCTCCTCCACCATCTCAATCCTTCCTTCCTCCCCCACAATCTCAATCCTCCCTACCTCCCCCACCATCTCAATCCTCCCTTCCTTCCCCAACATCTCAATCCTCCCTACCTCCCCCGCCCATCTCAATCTTCCCTACCTCCTCCACCCATCTCAATCTTCCCTACCTCCTCCACCCATCTCAATCCTCCCTACCTCCTCCACCCATCTCAATCCTCCCTACCTCCCCCACCATCTCAATCCTCCCTACCTCCCCCGCCCATCTCAATCTTCCCTACCTCCTCCACCAATCTCAATCTTCCCTACCTCCTCCACCCATCTCAATCCTCCCTACCTCACCCACCATCCCAATCCTCCCTACCTCCCAACCCATTATAAATCCTCCCTACCTCCCCACCCATCTCAATCCTCCTTACCTCCCCCACCAACTAAATCCTCCCTACCTCCCCACCCATCTCAATTTTCCCTACCTCCCCCTCCATCTCAATCCTCCCTACCTCCCTCACCCATCTTAATCCTCCCAACCTCCCCCACCCATCTCAATCCTCCTTACCTCTCCCACCCATCTCAATCCTCCCTACCTCCCTCACCCATCTCAATCCTCCCTAACTCCCCGACCCATCTAAATCCTCCCTACCTCCACACCCATCTCAATCCTCACTACCTCCCCCACCCATCTGAATCCTCCTTACCTCACCCACCCCTCTCAATCCTCCCTATCTGCCCCACCCATCTCAATCCTCCCTACCTCCCCCACCGTCACAATCCTCCCTACCTCCCCCAACCATCTCAATCTTCCCTACCTCCTCCACCCATCTCAATCTTCCCTACCTCCTCCACCCAACTCAATCCTCCCTACCTCCCCCACCGTCACAATCCTCCCTACCTCCCCCAACCATCTCAATCTTCCCTACCTCCTCCACCCATCTCAATCTTCCTTACCTCCTCCACCCATCTCAATCCTCCCTAACTCCCCCACCATCCCAATCCCCTCTACCTCCCAATCCATCTAAATCCTCCCTACCTCCCCACCCATCTCAATCCTCCCTACCTCCCCCACCATCTTAATCCTCCCTACCTACCCCACTCATCTCAAACCTCCCTACCTCCCCCACCCATCACAATCCTACTTACCTCCCCCACCCATCTCAATCCTCCCTACCTACCCCACCCATCTCAATACTCCCTACCTCCCCCACCCATCTCAATCCTCCCTACCTCCCCCACCATCTCAATCCTACCTTCCTCCACCTCCATCTCATTTCTCCATACCTCCCCCACCATCTCAATCCTCCCTACCTCCCCCACCATCTCATCCTTCCTACCACCCCCACCATCTCAATCCTCCCAACCTCCCCCACCATCTCAATCCTCCCTACCTCCCCGACCATCTCAATCCTCCCTACCTCCCCCGCCCATCTCAATCTTCCCTACCTCCTCCACCCATCTCAATCTTCCCTACCTCCTCCACCCATCTCAATCCTCCCTACCTCACCCACCATCCCAATCCTCCCTACCTCTCAACCCATTATAAATCCTCCCTACCTCCCCACCCATCTCAATC
Source organism: Cherax quadricarinatus (assembly GCF_038502225.1). Taxonomy (NCBI): domain Eukaryota; kingdom Metazoa; phylum Arthropoda; class Malacostraca; order Decapoda; family Parastacidae; genus Cherax; species Cherax quadricarinatus. The sequence goes on along the minus strand of NC_091297.1, from coordinate 39,602,175 downwards.
CTCCTTACCTCCCCCACCAATTAAATCCTCCCTACCTCCCCACCCATCTCAATTTTCCCTACCTCCCCCACCATCTCAATCCTCCCTACCTGCCTCACCAATCTAAATCATCCCTACCTCCCCCACCCTTCTCAATCCTCCTTACCTCCCCCACGCATCTCAATCCTCCCTATCTCCCTCAACCATCTCAATCCTCCCTACCTCCCCCACCTATCTAAATCCACCCTACCTCCCCACACATCTCAATCATCCCTACCTCCCCCACCATCTCAATCCTCCCTACCTCCCGCACCCATCTCAATCCTCCCTAACTCCCCCACCCATCTCAATGCTCCTTACCTCCCCCACCCATCTCAATCCTTCCTACCTTCCACACCCATCTCAATCCTCCCTACCTCAACCACCCATCTCAAACCTCCTTACCTACCCCACCCATCTCAATACTCCCTGTCTCCCCCACCCATCTCAATCCTCCCTACCTCCCCCACCATCTCAATCCTCCCTACCTTCCCCATCATCTCAATCCTCCCTACCTCCCCACTATCTCATCCTCTCTACCTCCTCCACCATCTCAATCCTTCCTTCCTCCCCCACAATCTCAATCCTCCCTACCTCCCCCACCATCTCAATCCTCCCTTCCTTCCCCAACATCTCAATCCTCCCTACCTCCCCCGCCCATCTCAATCTTCCCTACCTCCTCCACCCATCTCAATCTTCCCTACCTCCTCCACCCATCTCAATCCTCCCTACCTCCTCCACCCATCTCAATCCTCCCTACCTCCCCCACCATCTCAATCCTCCCTACCTCCCCCGCCCATCTCAATCTTCCCTACCTCCTCCACCAATCTCAATCTTCCCTACCTCCTCCACCCATCTCAATCCTCCCTACCTCACCCACCATCCCAATCCTCCCTACCTCCCAACCCATTATAAATCCTCCCTACCTCCCCACCCATCTCAATCCTCCTTACCTCCCCCACCAACTAAATCCTCCCTACCTCCCCACCCATCTCAATTTTCCCTACCTCCCCCTCCATCTCAATCCTCCCTACCTCCCTCACCCATCTTAATCCTCCCAACCTCCCCCACCCATCTCAATCCTCCTTACCTCTCCCACCCATCTCAATCCTCCCTACCTCCCTCACCCATCTCAATCCTCCCTAACTCCCCGACCCATCTAAATCCTCCCTACCTCCACACCCATCTCAATCCTCCCTACCTCCCCCAACCATCTCAATCCTCCCTACCTCCCCCACCCATCTCAATCCTCCCTATCTGCCCCACCCATCTCAATCCTCCCTACCTCCCCACCATCTCAATCCTCACTACCTCCCCCACCCATCTAAATCCTCCCTACCTCCCCCACCCATCTCAAGCCTCCCTACCTCCCACAAACGTCTCAATCCTCCTTACCTCCCCCACCCATCTCAGTCCTCCTTACCTCCCCCACCCATCTCAATCCTCCCTACCTCCCTCACCATCTCAATCCTCCCTACCTCCTCCACCCATCTCATTCTTCCCTACCTCCTCCACCCTTCTCAATCCTCCCTATCTCCCCCACCATCTAAATCCTCCCTTCCTCCCCACCCATCTCAATCCTCTCTACCTCCCCATCATCTCAATCCTCCCTACCTCCCTCACCCATCACAATCATCCCTACCTCCCCCACCCATCTGAATCCTCCATACCTCACCCACACCTCACAATCCTCCTTACCTCCCCCGCCCATCTCAATCCTCTCTACCTCAACCACCCATCTCAATCCTCCCTACCTCCCCAACACATCTCAATCCTCCTTACCTCCTCCACCCCTATCAATCCTCCCTACCTCCTTTACCCATCTCAATCCTCCTTACCTCCCGCACCCATCTCAATCCTCCCTGCCTCCCAAACTCATCTCAATCCTCTCTACATCCCCCACCCATCTCTCTCCTCCCTATCTCCCCCACCATCCCAATCCTCCCTTCCTCCCAACCCATCTAAATCCTCCCTACCTCCCCACCCATCTCAATCCTACCTACCTCTCGCACCATCTCAATCCTCCCTACTTCCCCCACCATCTCAATCCTACCTTCCTTCCCCACCATCTCAATCCTCTCTACCTTCCCCACCCATCTCAATCCTCCCTTCCTCCCCCACCCATCTCAATCCTCCCTATCTCCCCCACCATCCCAATCCTCCCTTCCTCCCCACCCAACTAAATCCTCCCTACCTCCCCACCCATCTCAATTTTCCCTACCTCCCCACCTTCTCAATCCTCCTTACCTCCCTCACCAATCTTAATCATCCCTACCTCCCCCACCATCTCAATCCTCCCTACCTCCCCCGCCCATCTCAATCTTCCCTACCTCCTCCACCCATCTCAATCTTCCCTACCTCCTCCACCCATCTCAATCCTCCCTACCTCCCCCACCATCCCAATACTCCCTACCTCCCAACCCTTCTAAATTCTCCCTCCCTCCCCACCCATCTCAATCCTCCTTACCTCCCCCACCAACTAAATCCTCAGAACCTCCCCACCCATCTCAATTTTCCCTACCTCCCCCACCCTCTCAATCCTACCTACCTCCCTCACACATCTTAATCCTCCCTACCTCCCCCACCCATCTCAATCCTCCTTACCTCCCCCACCCATCTCAATCCTCCCTACCTCCCTCACCCATCTCAATCCTCCCTAACTCCCCCACCCATCTAAATCCTCCCTACCACCCCACCCATCTCAATCCTCTCTACCTCCCCTACCATCTCAATCCTCCCTGCCACCCCCACCCACCTCAATCCTCCCTACCTCCCTCACACGTCTTAATCCTCCCTACCTCCCCCACCCATCTCAATCCTCCTTACCTCCCCCTCCCATCTAAATCCTCCCTACCTCCCCACCCATCTCAATCCTCTCTACCTCCCCCATCATCTCAATCCTCCCTGCCTCCCCCACCCATCTAAATCCTCCCTACCTCCCCCACCCATCTCAATCCTCCCTACCTCCCCCACCCATCTCAATCCTCACTATCTCCCCCACCCATCTCAATCCTCCCTACCTCCCCCACCATCAAAATCCTCACTACCTCCCCCACTCCTCTAAATCCTCCCTACCTCCCCCACCCATTTCAACCCTACCTACGTCCATCACCCATCTCAATCCTCCTTACCTCCCCCACCCATCTCAATCCTCCTTACCTCCCCCACATATTTCAATCCTCCCTACCTTCCACACCATCTCAATCCTAAATTCCTCCCTCACCCGTCTCAATCCTCCCTCCCACCTCCACCCATTTCAATCCTCCCTATCTCCCCCACCATACCAATCCTCCCTACGTCCCCACCCATCTAAATCCTCCATACCTCCATCACCCATCTCAATCCTCCTTACCTCCCCCACCCATCTCAATCCTTCTTACCTCCCCCACCCATTTCAATCCTCCCTGCCTCCCCCACCATCTCAATCCTCCGTACCTCCCTCACCCGTCTCAATCCTCCCTTCCTCCTCCACCCATTTTAATCCTCCCTATCTCCCCCACCATACCAATCCTCCCTACGTCCCCACCCATCTATATCCTCCCTTCCTCCCCTCCTATCTCAATCCTCCCTACCTCCCCAATCATCTTAATCCTCCCTACCTTCCTCACCCATCTCAATCCTCCCTACCTCCCCCTCCCATTTCAATCCTCCTTACCTCCCCCACCCATCTCAATCCTCCTTACCTCCCCCGCCCATCTCAATCTTCCGTACCTCCCCCACCCATCTCAATCCTCCCTACCTCCCCTTCACGTCTCAATCCTCCTTACCTCCCCCACCCATACCAATCCTCCCTACATCCCCACCCATCTCAATCCTTTATAACTTCCCCACCCATCTCAATCCTCCCTACCTCCCCCACCATCACAATCCTCCCTACCTCCCCCACCATCTCAATCCTCCCTACCTTCCCCACCATCTCAATCCTCCCTACCTCCCCCACTCATCTCAATCCTCATTACCTCCCCCACCCATCTCAATCCTCTCTATCTCCCCCACCATCCCAATCCTCCCTTTCTCCCCACCCAACTAAATCCTCCCTACCTCCCCACCCATCTCAATTTTCCCTACCTCCCCCAACATCTCAATCCTCCATACCTCCCTCACCCATCTTAATTATCCCTACCTCCCCCACCCATCTCAATCCTCCTTACCTCCCCCACCCATCTCAATCCTCCCTACCTTCCTCAACCATCTCAATCCTCCCTACCTCCCCCACCTATCTAAATCCTCCCTACCTCCCCACTCATCTCAATCATCCCTACCTCCCCCACCATCTCAATGCTCCCTACCTCCAGCACCCATCTCAATCCTCCCTACCTCCCCCACCCATCTCAATCCTCCTTACCTCCCCCACCCATCTCAATCCTTCCTACCTTCCACACCCATCTCAGTCCTCCCTACCTCAACCACCCATCTCAAACCTCCCTACCTACCCCACCCATCTCAATACTCCCTGTTTCCCCCACCCATCTCAATCCTCCCTACCTCCCCAACCATCTCAATCCTCCCTACCTTCCCCAACATCTCAATCCTCCCTACCTCCCCACCATCTCATCCTCCCTACCTCCCCCACCATCTCAATCCTTCCTACCTCCCCCACAATCTCAATCCTCCCTACCTCCCCCACCATCTCAATCCTCCCTTCCTTCCCCAACATCTCAATCCTCCCTACCTCCCCCGCCCATCTCAATCTTCCCTACCTCCTCCACCCATCTCAATCTTCCCTACCTCCTCCACCCATCTCAATCCTCCCTTCCTCCTCCACTCATCTCAATCCTCACTACTTCCCCCACCATCTCAATCCTTCCAACCTCCCCCACCATCTCAGTCCTCCCTACCTCCCCCACCATCTCAATCCCTCCTACCTCCCCCACCATCTCAATCCTCCCTACCTCCCCCACCATCTCAATCCTCCCTACCTCCCCCACCATGTCAATCCTCCCTTCCTCCTCCAACCATCTTAATCTTCCCTACCTCCTCCACCCATCTCAATCATCCCTACGTCCTCCACCCATCTCAATCCTCCCTAACTCCCCCACCATCCCAATCCCCCATACCTCCCAATCCATCTAAATCCTACCTCCCTACCCATCCATCTCAATCCTCCTTACCTCCCCCACCAACTAAATCCTCCCTTCCTCCCCACCCATCTCAATTTTCCCTACCTCCCCCTCCATCTCAATCCTCCCTACCTCCCTCACCCATCTTAATCCTCCCGACCTCCCCAACCCATCTCAATCCTCCTTACCTCCCCCACCCATCTCAGTCCTCTCTACCTCCCTCACCCATCTCAATCCTCCCTAACTTCCACACCCATCTAAATCCTCCCTACCTCCCCACCCATCTCAATCCTCACTACCTCCCCCACCATCTCAATCCTCCCTACCTACCCCACCCATCTCAATCCTTCCTACCTCCCCTACCCTTCTAAATCCTCCCTACCTCCCCCACCCATCTTAATCCTCCCTATCTCCCCCACCCAACTCAATCCTCCCTACCTCCCCCACCATCTCAATCCTCACTACCTCCCCCACCCATCTAAATCATCCCTACCTACCCCACCCATCTCAACCCTCCCTACCGCCCACACCCATCTCAATCCTCCTTACCTCCCCCACCCATCTCAATCCTCCTTACCTCCGCCACCCATCTCAATCCTCCCTACCTTACCCACCATCTCAATCCTCCCTACCTCCCTCACCCATCTCAATCCTCCCTACCTCCTCCACCCATCTCATTCTTCCCTACCTCTTCCACCCTTCTCAATCCTCCCTACCTCCCCCACCATCCCAATCCTCCCTACCTCCCTCACCCATCTCAATCCTCCCAAACTCCCCCACCCATCTAAATCCTCCCTACCTCCCCACCCATCTCAATCCTCCCTACCTCCTCCACCATCTCAATCCTCCCTACCTACCCCACCCATCTCAATCCTCCCTACCTCCCCCACCCTTCTAAATCCTCCCTACCTCCCCCACCCATCTCAATCTTCCCTATCTCCCCCACCCATCTCAATCCTCCCTACCTCCCCCACCATCTCAATCCTCACTACCTCCCCCACCCATCTAAATCCTCCCTACCTACCCCACCCATCTAAACCCTCCCTACCTCCCACACCCATCTCAATCCTCCTTACCTCGCCCACCCATCTCAATCCTCCTTACCGTCCCCACCATCTCAATCCTCCCTCCCTCCCTCACCCATCTCAATCCTCCCTACCTCCTCCACCCATCTCATTCTTCCCTACCTCTTCCACCCTTCTCAATCCTCCCTACCTCCCCACCATCCCAATCCTCCCTACCTCCCCACCAATCTAAATCCTCCCTACCTCCTCACCCATCTCAATCCTCCCTACTTCCCCCACCATATAAATCTTCCCTTCCTCCCCACCCATCTCAATCCTCCCAACCTACCCCACCCATCTCAACCCTCCCTACCTCCCACACGCATCTCAATCCTCCTTTCCTCCCCCACCCATCTCAATCCTCCTTATCTCCCCCACCCTTCTCAATCCTCCCTACCTTCCCCACCATCTCAATCCTCCCTACCTCCCTCACCCATCTCAATACTCCCTTCCTCCTCCACCCATCTCATTCTTCCCTACCTCTTCCACCCTTCTCAATCCTCCCTACCTCCACCACCATCCCAATCCTCCCTACCTCCCCACCCATGTAAATCCTCCCTACCTCCTCACCCATCTCAATCCTCCTTACTTCCCCCACCATCTAAATCCTCCCTTCCTCCCGACCCATCTCAATCCTCCCTACCTTCCCCACCCATGTCAATCCTCGCTACCTCCCCCACCCATTTCAATCCTCCTTACCTCCCCCACCCATCTCAATCCTTCCTACCTACCACACCGTTCTCAATCCTCCCTACTTCCCCCACCCATCTCAATCCTTTCTACCTACCCCACCCATCTCAATACTCCCTGTCTCCCCCACCCATCTCAATCCTCCCTACCTCCCTCGCACATCTCAATCTTCCCTACCTCCTCCACCCATCTCAATCTTTCCTACCTCCTCCACCCATCTCGATCCTCCCTACCTCCCCCACCATCTCAATCCTCCCTACCTCCCAACCCATCTCAATCCTCCTTACTTCCCCCTCCAACTAAATCCTCCCTACCTCCCCACCCATCTCAATTTTCCCGACCTACCCCACCATCTCAATCGTCCCTACCTCCCTCACCCCTCTTAATTCTCCCTACCTCCCCCACCCATCTCAATCCTCCTTACCTCCCCAACCCATCTCAATTCTCCCGACCTCCCTCACCCATCTCAAGCCGCCCGACCTACCCCACCCATCTAAATCCTCCATTCCTCCCCACCCATCTCAATCCTCCCTACCTCCCCCACCCATCTTAATCCTCCCTATCTCCCCCACCCATCTCAATCCTCCCTACCTCCCACACCGTCTCAATCCTCCTTACCTCAACCACCCATCTCAGTCCTTTCTACCTCACCCACCCATCTCAACCCTCCCTACCTCCCACACCCATCTCAATCCTCCTTATCTCCCCCACCCATCTCAATCCTCTTTATCTCCCCCACCCATCTCAATCCTCCTTATCTCCCCCACCCATCTCAATCCTCCTTACCTCCCCCGCCCATCTCAATCTTCCCTTTCTCATCCTCTTATCTCAATCTTCCCTACCTCCTCCACCCATCTCGATCCTCCTTACCTCCCCCACCATCCCAATCCTCCCTACCTCCCAACCCATCTCAATTCTCCTTACTTCCCCCACCAACTAAATCCTCCCTACCTCCCCACCCATGTCAATTTTCTTTTTACCTACCCCACCATCTCAATCCTCCCTACCTCCCTCACCCATCTTAATCCTCCCTACCTCCCCCACCCATCTCAATACTCCTTACCTCCCCAACCCATCTCAATCCTCCCTACCTCCCTCACCCATCTAAATCCTCCGTAACTCCCCCACCCATCTCAATCCTCCATTCCTCCCCAACCATCTCAATCCTCCCTACCTCCCCCACCATCTCAATCCTCCCTACCTCCCCCACCCATCTCTATCCTCCCTACCTCCCCCACCCATCTCAATCCTCCCTACCTCCCCTACCCATCTTAATCCTCCCTATCTCCCCAACCCATCTCAATCCTCCCTATCTTCCCCACCATCTCAATCCTCCCTGCCTCAACCACCCATCTCAATCCTCCTTACATCCCCCACCCATCTCAATCCTCCCTACCTCCACCACCCATCTCGATCCTCCTTACCTCCCTCACCCATCTCAATCCTCCCTACCTCCCCGACCCATCTCAATCTTCCCTACCTCCTCCACCCATCTCAATCTTCCCTACCTCCTCCACCCATCTCAATCCTCCCTCCCTCCCCCACCATCCCAATCCTCCCTACTTCCCTACCATCTAAATCCTCCCCACCTCCCCACCCATCTCAATCCTCCCTACCTCCCCCACCATCTCAATCCTCCATACCTCCCTCACCCATCTCAATCCTCCTTACCTCCCCCACCCATCTCAATCCTCCCTACCTCCCCCACCCATCTCAATCCTCCTTACTTCCCCTACCCAGCTCTATCCTCCCTATCTCCCCCACCATCCCAATCCTCCCTTCCTACCCACCCATCTAAATCCTACCTACCTCCCGACTCATCTCAATCCTCCCTACCTCCCCCACCATCTCAATCCTAACTACCTCCCCCACCATGTCAATCCTCCCTACCTTCCCCACCGTGTCAATCCTCCCTACCTCCCCCTCTCATCTCAATCCTCCCTACCTCCCCCACCCATCCCAATCCTCCCTATCTCCCCCACCATCCCAATCCTCTCTTCCTCCCCACCCAACTAAATCCTCCCTACCTCCCCACCCATCTCAATTTTCCCTACCACCCCCACAATCTCAATCCTCCCTACCTCCCTCACCCATCTTAATCATCCCTACCTCCCCCACCATCTCAATCCTAACTACCTCCCCCACCATCTCAATCCTCCCTTCCTTCCCCACCATCTCAATCCTCCCTACCTCCCCCACTCTTCTTAATCCTCCCTACCTCCTTCACCCATCCCAATCCTCCCTATCTCCCTCACCATCCCAATCCTCTCTTCCTCCCCACCCAACTAAATCCTCGCTACCTCCCCACCCATCTCAATTTTCCCTACCACCCCCACAATCTCAATCCTCCCTACCTCCCTCACCCATCTTAATCATCCCTACCTCCCCCACCATCTCAATCCTAACTACCTCCCCCACCATCTCAATCCTCCCTACCTTCCCCACCATCTCAATCCTCCCTACCTCCCCCACTCATCTCAATCCTCCCTACCTCCCCCACCCATCCCAATCCTCCCTATCTCCCCCACCATCCCAATCCTCTCTTCCTCCCCACCCAACTAAATCCTCCCTACCTCCCCACCCATCTCAATTTTCCCTACCACCCCCACAATCTCAATCCTCCCTACCTCCCTCACCCATCTTAATCATCCCTACCTCCCCCCCCCCGCTCAAGCCTCCGTACCTCCCCCACCCATCTCAATCCTCCCTACCTCCCTCAACCATCTGAATCCTCCCTTCCTCCCCCACCCATCTAAATCCTCCCTACCTACCCCACCATCTCAATCTTCAATACCTCCCCCATCATCTCAATCCTCCCTACCTCCCCCACAATCACAATCCTCCCTACCTCCCCCACCTTCTCAATCCTTCCTTCCTCCCCCACAATCTCAATCCTCCCTACCTCCCCCACCATCTCAATCCTCCCTACCTTCCCCAACATCTCAATCCTCCCTACCTCCCCCGCCCTTCTCAATCTTCCCTACCTCCTCCACCCATCTCAATCTTCCCTACCTCCTCCACCCATCTCAATCCTCCCTACCTCCCCCACCATCCCAATCCACCCTACCACCCCCACCATCTCAATCCTCCCTACCTCCCCCACCATCTCAATCCTCCCAACTTCCCCCACCATCTCAATCCTCCCTACCTCCCCCACCATCTCAATCCTTCCTACCTCCCCTACCATCTCAATCCTCCCTACCTCCCCCACAATCTCAATCCTTCCTCCCCTCCCACAATCTCAATCCTCCTTACCTCCCTCACCATCTCAATCTTCCCTACCTTCCGCAACATCTCAATCCTCCCTACCTCCCTCACCCATCTCAATCCTCCCTACCTCCTCCACCCATCTCAATCTTCCCTACCTCCTCCACCCATCTCAATCCTCCCTACCTCCCCCACCATCCCAATCCTCCCTACCTCCCCCATCATCTCAATGCTCCCCACCTCCCCCAGCATCTCAATCCTCCCAACCTCCCCCACCTCTCAATCCTCCCTACCTCGCCCACCCATCTCTATCCTCCTTACCTCCCCCACCCATCTCAATCCTCCCTACCTCTTCCACCCATCTCAATCCTTCCTACCTCCCCTACCCATCTCAATCCTCCTTACCTCCCCCACCCATCTCAATCCTCCCTACTTCCCCCACTCATCTCAATCCTCCCTACCTCCCCACCATCCCAATCCTCCCTTCCTCCCCGCCCATCTAAATCCTCCGTACCTCCTCACCCATCTCAATTCTCCCTACCTCCCACATGATCTAAATCCTCCCTACCTCCCCACCCATCTCAATCCTTCCTACCTCCCTCACCATCTCAATCCTCCCTACCTCCCCCACCATCTCAATCCTCCCTACCTCCCCCACAATCTCAATCCTTCCTACCTCCCCCACAATCTCAATCCTCCTTACCTCCCTCACCATCTCAATCCTCCCTACCTTCCGCAAAATCTCAATCCTCCCTCCCTCCTCCGCCCTTCTCAATCTTCCCTACCTCCTCCATCCATCTCAATCTTCCCTACCTGCTCCACCCATCTCAATCCTCCCTACCTCCCCCACCATCCTAATCCTCCCTTCATCCCCCATCATCTCAATCCTTCCTACCTCCCCCAGCATCTCAATCCTCCCAACCTCCCCCACCATCTCAATCCTCCCTACCTCCCCCACCCATCTCTATCCTGGTTTCCTCCCCCACCCATCTCAATCCTCCCTACCTCTTCCACCCATCTCAATCCTCCCAACCTCCCCCACCATCTCAATCCTCCCTACCTCTTCCACCCATCTCAATCCTCCCTACCTCCCCTACCCATCTCAATCCTTTTTACCTCCCCTACCCCTCTCAATCCTCCCTACTTCCCCCACTCATCTCAATCCTCCCTTCCTCCCTCACGCATCTCAATCCTCCCTACCTCCCCACCATCCCAATCCTCCCTTCCTCCCCGCCCATCTAAATCCTCCGTACCTCCTCACCCATCTCAATTCTCCCTACCTCCCACACGATCTAAATCCTCCATACCTCCCCACCCATCTCAATCCTTCCTACCTCCCTCACCATCTCAATCCTCCCTACCTCCCCCACCATTTCAACCCTCTCTACCTCCCTCACCATCTCAATCCTCCCTACCTCCCCCACCATCTCAATCCTCCCTACCTCCCCCACCAACTGAATCCTCCCTACCTCCCCCACCGTCTCAATCCTCCCTATTTCCCCAGCCCATCTCAATCTTCCCTATCTTCTCCACCCATCTCAATCTTCCTTACCTCATGCATCCATCTGAATCCTCCCTACCTCCCCCACCCTCCCAATCCTCTTTACCTCCCAACCCATCTAAATCCTCCCTACCTCCCCACCCATCTCAATCCTCCTTACCTCCCCCACCAACTAAATCCTCCCTACCTCCCCACCCATCTCAATTTTCCCTACGTCCCCCACCATCTCAATCCTCCCTACCTCCCTCTCCCATCTTAATCATCTCTACCTCTTCCACCCATCTCAATCCTCCTTACCTCCCCCACCCATCTCAATCCTCCTTACCTCCCCCACCCATCACAATCCTCCGTACCTTCCCCACACATCTCAATCCTCCCTACCTCTCATACCCATCTCAATCCTCCCTTCCTCCCCCACACATCTCAATCCTCCTTACCTCCCCCTCATATTTCAATCCTCCTTACCTCCCACACTCATTTCAATCCTCCCTACCTCCCCCACCCATCTCGATCCTCCTTACCTCCCCCACCCATCTCGATCCTCCCTACCTCCTCCACCCATCTCAATCCTCCCTACCTCCCTCACCCATCTCAATCCTCCCTACCTCTCCCACCCATCTCAATCCTCCCTAGCTCCCCCAACCATCTCAATCCTCCTTACCTCCCCCACCCATCTCAATTCTCCCAACCTCCCCACCCATCTCAATCCTCCTTACCTCCCCCACCCATCACAATCCTCCCTGCCTCCCCCACCCCTCTCAATCCTCCCTACCTCCCCCACCCTTCTCAATCCTCCATGCCTCTCCCACCCTTCTCAATCCTCCCTACCTCTCCCACCAATCTCAATCCTCCTTACCTCCCCCACCCATCTCAATCCTCTCTATCTCCCCCACCCATTTCAATCCTCCCTACCTCCCCCACGCATCTCCATCCTCCCTACATCCCCCACCCATGTCAATCCTCCTTACCTCCCCCACCCATCTCAATCCTCCCTACCTCTTCCACCCATCTCAATCCTGTTTACCTCCCCCATCCATCTCAATCCTCTCTACCTCCCCACCCATGTCAATCCTCCTTACCTCCCCCACCTTCTCAGTCCTCTCTACCTCCCCCACCCATCTCAATCCTCCTTACCTCTCCCATCCATCTCAATCCTCCCTACCTCTTCCACCCATGTAAATCCTCCCTACCTCCCCCACCTATCTCAATCCTCCCTACCTCCCCCGCCCACCTCAATCCTCCCTAACTCCCCCACCCATCTCAATCCTCCATAACTCCCCCACCCATCTCAATCCTCTCTACCTCCCCCACCCATGTCAATCGTCCCTACCTCCCCCATCCACCTCAATCCTCCTTAACTCCCCCACCCACCTCAATCCTCTTTAACTCTCCCACCCACCTCAATCCTCCCTGCCTCCCGCACCCATGTCAATCCTCCCTACCTCCCCCACCCATCTCAAACCTCCCTACCTCCCCACCCCTATCAGTCCTCCCTACCTTCCCCACCCATCTCAAACCTCCCTACCTTCCCCACCCATCTCAATCCATCCAACCTCCCCCTACCATGCGCACCAACCTGAACTCATACGATGCATACTCACTCACTCACAACTAAGTGCTCTAGAGAATGAAAGAAATACAGAAGGCAAAAGACCCAGGAAAATAAGATTAGTCGAAGAGCCAGCAACAGCTATGCACAGATATGGAGGGAGGCCCAGCGACAGTACGAAAACAACATAGCATCGAAAGTGAAGTCTGACCCGAATCTTCTGTATAGTCACATTAGGAGGAAGACAACAGTCAAAGACCAGGCGATCAGGCTGAGGAAAAAAGGTGAAGAGCTCACAAGAAACGATCAAGAGGTATGTGAGGAGCTCAACACGAGATCTGAGGAGGTATTTACAGTGGAAACAGGAAGGGCTCTTGGAAGACGGGACAGAGGGGGACACAAACAAGGATTATACCAACACGTGTTGGATGACATACACACAACCGAGGAGAAGGTGAAGAAGCTGCTAAATAACCTTGATACCTCAAAGGCGATGGGACCGGACAACATCTCCCCATGGGTCCTTAGAGAAGGAGCAGATATGCTGTGTGCCACTAACCACAATCTTCAACACATCCTTTGAAACCGGGGAAATACCTGAGGTTTGAAGACGGCAAATGTAGTTCCCATTTTTAAGAAAGGAGACAGAAACGACGCAGTAAACTATAGACCAGAGTCACTGACGTGTATAATATGCAGTCATGGAGAAGATTATCAGGAGAGTGGTAGAGCACCTGGAACGGAACAATATTATGAACGACAGCCAGCACGGCTTCACGGAAGGCAAATCCTGTGTCACAAACCTACTGGAGTTTTATGATAAGGTAACATAAGTAAGACACGAGAGAGAGGGGTGGGTTGACTGCATTTTCTTGGACTCCAAGAAGGCCTTCAACACAGTTTTCCACAGGAGATTAGTACAGAAACAAGAGGATCAGGCACGCATAACTGGAAGGGCACTGTAATGGATTAGAGAATACCTGACAGGGAGGCAACAACGAGTCATGGTATGTGATGAAGTATCACAGTGGTCGCCTGTGATGAGCGGGGTCCCACAGGGGTCAGTCCTAGGGCCAGTGCTGTTCTTGGTATATGTGAATGACATGACGGAAGGAATAGACTCAGAAGTGTCCCTGATTGCAGACAATGTGAAGTTAATGAGAAGAATCAAATCAGATGAGGATCAGGCAGGACTACAAAGTGACCTGGACAGGCTGGACACGTGGTCCAGCAACTGGCTACTCGTATTTAACCCCGACAAAGGCAAAGTAATGAAGATCGGGGAAGGGCAAATAATCCCGCAGACAGAGTATAGGAGAAAGATTTCGTGGTGAGTATAACGCCGAGCACGTCACCGGAAGCACAAATCAACCAGATAACTGCTGCAGCATGTGGGCGCCTGGCAAACCTGAGTATAGCGTTCCGATACCTTACTAAGGAATCGTTCAAGACACTGTACACCGTGTACGTCAGGCCCATACTGGAGTATGCAGCACCAGTTTGGAACCCACACCTGGTCAAGCACCTCAAGAAATTATAGAAAGTGCAAAGGTTTGTAACAAGGCTAGTACCAGAGCTAAGGGGAATGTCCTACGAAGAAAGGTTAAGGGAAATCGGCCTGACGACACTGGAGGACAGAAGGGTCAGGGGAGACATGATAAAGATATACAAAATACTGCAAGGAATTGATAAGGTGGACAGAGACAGGATGTTCCAGAGAGAGGACATAGAAACAAGGGGTCACATTTGGAAGTTGAAGATTCAGATGAGTCAAAAGGGTGTTAGGAAGTATTACTTCAGCCATAGAGTTATCAGGAAGGGATGTAGCAAGTGATGTAGTGAAGGCAAGAACCATACATAGCTTTAAGACGAGGTATCATAAAGCTCATGGAGCAGGTAGAGAGAGGATCTAGTAGCAATCAGTGAAGAGGCTGGGCCAGGAGCTGAGTCCCGACCCCTGCAACCACAATTAGGTGAGCACAGTTAGATGAGTACATAGGACAGGCTACAAGCCTGGTCTAACAACTAGCTTCTGGAGTTTAACCCCACCAAGTGCAAAGTCATGAAGATTGGGGAAGGTCAAAGACCGTAGACAGAGTGCAGGCTAGGGGGTCAGAATGCAAACCTCACTCAAGACAAAGGATCTTGGGGTGAATATAATACCGAGCACATCTGAGGCGTACATCAACCAAATAACTGTTCCAGTATATGGGCGACTGGCAAACCTAAGAATAGCGTCTCGACACACGAGTAAGGAATGATATAAGGCTCTGTACACTGTGTACATTTGACCCATTTTGGAGTATGCAGGACCAGTATTGAACCCACACCTAGTCAAGTACTCCAGGAAATTGGGGAAAGTGCCAAGGTTTGCAACAAGACTAGTCCCGAAGCTAAGGGGTATGTCCTGCTAGAAGAAGTTAAGGGAAATCAACTTGACGACACTGCAGGACAGGAGGGATAAGGGGAGACATGATAGCGACATGTAAAATCCTGAGAGAATTGACATCAACAAGGGGTCATAGCTAGAAATTGAAAACTCAGATGAGTCACAGGAATGTTAGGAAGCATTTCTTCAATCATCGAGTAGTCTAGAAGTGGAATAATGCGGAGAGTGATGTAGTGGAGGCAGGATCCATACATAGCTTTAAGAAGACATACGATAAAGTTCTTTTGGCAGGTTGAGAGTGAACCTAGTAGCGTCCAGCGGAGAGCAAAGAGGCGGAGCCAGGAGCTGTAACCTTAACTCTGCAACCACAAATACGTAAGTACACACTGAGGAGAAATAAATCGGATGAGGATCTGGCTGGATTACAAAGAGACCTGAACAGGCTGGAAGCCTAGTCAAGCAACTGGCTCCTCGAATATAACCCCGCCAAATGCAAAGAAGACCGCAGGCAGAGTATAGGCTAAGTGGCCAAAGACTGCAAACCTCACTCAAGGAAATGGATCTTGAGGTGAGTATAATACCGAACACATCTCCTGAGGCCGCTCATCAACTGCATAACTGCTGCAGCATATGGGCGCCTGGCAAACCTAAGAAAAGCATTCCGACACGTCGGTAAGGAATCGTTCAGGATTTTGTACACCGTGTACGTCAAGCCCATATTGGACTATGCAGCACCAGATTGGAACCCACACCTGGTGAGTCACGTCAAGAAATTAGAGAGAGTGCAAAAATTTGCAACAAAACTAGTCCCGGATCTAAGGGGCATGTCCTGCGAGGAGATGTTAAGGAAAATCGACCTGACAACACTGGAGAACAGGAGAGATAAAGGGGACGTGATATCAACATATAAAATGCTAAGAGGAACTGACAATGTGGATAGGGACAGATTGTTTCAGATATGGGACACAGCAACAAGGGGTCACAATTGGAAGTTGAAGACTCAGATGCGTCACTGAAATGTTAGAAAATATTTCTTCAGTCACAGAGTTATCAAGAAGTGGAATAGTCTGGAGAGTGATGTAATGGAGGCAGGATCCATACATAGCTTCAAGAAGAGGTATGATAAAGCTCATGGAGCAAGGAAAGTGACCTAGTAGCGACTAGTGAAGAGGCAAGGCCAGGAGCAACCACAATTAGATGAGTATACACACACGCATACACTACCTATCACTAAAAGCCAGGTGACACCTTGATTTCATACCTGTCTTTGTGTTTTCTAACACACCAAGTTCCAAGAAAATTAGTATCCGTTATATAGGTTTACTTCTCGGAGATATGTGAGAGCTGCTGAACGCCCACTACACTCACCTAAGGCATATACTATGTTGGTGTTATAGATTGACTTTTAGTATGACTTTCAAAAATAACATCTGGTCAGTCTTTAGAGGTTACCGTTTAGCCAGTCTTAAGAACATGAGAATAGAAAAACTCTGCAGTAGGTCTATTGGCTGAATATATTATTATTATTATTATTATTATTATTATTATTATTATTATTATTATTATTATTATTATTATTATTATTATTATTATTTCATTATTATTATTATTAATATTTCATTATTATTATTATTATTATTATTATTATTATTATTATTATTATTATTATTATTATTATTATTATTATTATTGTAGTCTAGGAAATGTGCTAAAAACATAGGGGTCATACAGCACCTGGGGACTGGAAGACAATTATGTTTATCCGAGGAAGGGAAGGCTAACTCCTCAGATTTTTCGCCCCATTCCCTTCATATACAAGATTTTTTACACGCACGGCTATAAAGAGGACACTTGATAAGATTCTCAAGTCCAATTCCGATTATCTGGGATATAGTGCACGCGATGAACTGCGTCCTGTTAGCACAAACAGCTTGTTTGATCAGGACCTTAATTAAGCAGGATATCTGTCTGGTCCCTGGTAGCTGGTGTGGTGACCTTCGGGTAACCTTCAAGTGACCCACATTAACATAATCACTATCGGTTGCAGTAGTGTCACACAGGGTAATTAGTAAATTTTGATGTAAAGGTTTAGAAAGCCGTGAAGTTGAAGAATTAGACACTTTTGCAACATCTGGGAATCTTTACAGTGGAAAGGTTGTTCCAACAAGTGGCTTCCTCAGTTCGGAACAGAGATAAATGGTAGAAGATGAGGAGTATCGGGTAATCAGTCTCTCAGCCTTGAGTCAATATGTTCAGTCAATCAGTCTTGAAGAAAATACAACATATACGCTGAGAAGTGACTTGCATACTGCAGACAGTATATAATTATACTTCTCCATACTTTGTATGGAGAAATATTTTTAGATGTCTGGGTCAGCAGCTGCATCATCAGTCCAGTGGACTGAGTATTAGTTTCGTAATTCCTTTTTTTATGTATATGCTATGAATAGTCGATCTAATTATATACTGGAATTTCTTTTGCTTTAAATACTTTATATTTAATCAGATGCCAGATCAACCAGGTTGTGATGGATTTATGGAGCTGCGGGCCACCAACAGCAGCAGCCTGGTTGACTAGCAAGCACTAGAAGAGCCTGGCCCATGGCCGGGTTCCAGGAGTAGAACAACTCTCGAAGCTCATCAAAGGTATAATCCTCTATTAAATTTACTCACTTTCCAGCCGTCTAGGGGTGTATGTTTTTTTTGCCAGTATTTCATAGTTAATTCCTTATTGTAAGAGCTTTCTCTCGGAGGACGAACTACCAAGTTGTATCGCTGAAGATACAACTTGAAAGGTGGGAGAGTGGGATGGTTGTGCAAGAGTACGACCTGCCTAGCATGGGCTGGTAGGACTACTGTAGTGACTCTCTATGATTGTGATCTGAAGAAACTGTCTGAACTTTACATTCGATTCACATTCATCCTGTGTGTGCTTACATGACGGAGTAACCCGGATCAGTGTGACACGTATCAGTATGACCAGGAACAGCGTCACCCAGAACAGTGACACCCAGAACAGCGTGACCTAGAACATTGTAACCCAGAACAGTGCACTGTGACCTAGAGCAGTGTGAGATAGAACAGTGCGACCCGCAATAGTGTGACCCACAACAGTGTGACCCGGAACACTGTGACTCACAACAGCGTGACCCTGGAAAAGTGTGATCTAGAACAGTGTGACCCAAAACAATGTATCCAAGAGCAGTGTGGCCCAGAACAGTATGACCCGAACAGTGTGACCTACAACAACGTGACCCAGATGACAAATGCTTACGTTATCATGCACTGATCTGCCATCTGATTTTCTTTTGTTATATCATAGATTCGTAATGAGAAGTTACTGTTAACGCTGGCAGCCATCCCGGGGTTCACTGCTCCACGAGACGTGGTGGCACAACTTCTACACCACATGAAAAAATGAAAGTACATCGCACAGTATCGTCTTAGTTTTTGTAATTTTTA